>NC_138773.1:247362171-247799671 GCF_965119305.1 Pelophylax lessonae | reverse complement strand
CAAAGAATGGGAGAAGCTCTGGAGAAATCATGGAGGCATAATGAGATAATAGATAGTTGTTGGTAAGTGGCTGAAGCCCCCTGTCATTTCAGTTATTGGTCAAAAAAACACCCCTCTATTGTAAATGGAGATGGAAAATACCCCATGACAAAAGTTTCCTTAATGGCTTGTGTAGTACTGTAGGTAAACTTTATTTTAGGAGTTTAGCGATGCATGTGGAGAATTGGTTGAAAGGCTGCCACAAACAACATCAGAGGGAACTGAAATTAGCATATGATTCTTGAGGGATGGGTTTGTGATTGTTGCCTTAAAGTGACATTAAACTCTGATTTGAAAAAAAAAATTCAGTTCAAATATATATTCTTAACTCAAAAAAGTACCCACTATTGTGTGCTCTGCCTCCTCCAAATTCCTGTGTTTTTATGGTGTAGCCACTCTCTCTTGGCAGCTCCTGTCATGAACTAACTATGGACAATGGGATTTGTAGTGTGAATAGAGCAGTGTGCATGCCTGCATCCAATCTGCACTACTCATTCCAAGCTAACAAAAGTGAGGGAGAGGCTCAGGAGCTTATGGAAGACATTACAAGGAGGCAGAAAAACATATTTAAAGTACGATTTTGTGAATAATGAATTAGGTAGTGGATTTGTATGGATTATTATGGGAAAATAAGGATATCGTCTAAAGCCGGTTCACAATACAAAAACGTACTCCAGACGCATTTGTTCTGGTGTGTTTTTATGCATTCCAGTGCGTTTATCCCCTCCCTTTTTTTTTTTTCACTAAGTTTCCTAAGCCTTGGTTGCTAGGAGCTGGCACCTGGATCCATTGCAGTGCATTTTTTATGCATTTTGCCTGCGTTTCAGTGCAGTTCCATGCAGAAAAAATGCAGTATATATATATATATATATATATATATATATATATAATATATAATTTTTAATGCACTGGAATGCATTGCACTGGTATGAACTATACAACTGAAATCCATATAAACTACTGGCCATGCATTTTTGATGCAGAAAAAAAACACATTGGACTGCATCAGGTGTGAACTGGCCCTTAGTATCACTTTGTAGTGTCACCAGCTTGAAATACCCCTTCTTTACCAGGCCATTTTTCACTTTTCATAGGAAAGATTGACTGTCAATTATTTGGGCATGCAATATTCAGCTCAAATTAATTTTATATTGTTTTTTTGAGACCGAGTTTTCTTTTGGTGGTATTTTAAAAAAAAAAAACACTATTCTTTATTCAATATATAAAGGAAAAAATTACAAACATTTTTTTTTAGAAAAAATAGATTTATCACTTTTCTGAGGTCCTAAAATGCTCCCAAAGCTGTTTATTATAGAATATAACATATACACTGAATCAGTCACAGTGCAGGGGTCAGGGCTATGTAATGCACAGAACAGCTTGCAGATTTCAGTGGTCAGGAGTTAGTGCCCTTTTATAGTTGGTGGTCAGTGGTAACTGTCCCTTTAAATGTTGTTGATCATTGGTGAGTTCTGCATAACTTGGTCATTGGTATTTTTATGCATCTGTAGTCAGTGTGTCCTCTTTACAGTCCATATGCCTCTTCTGTTCCCCCTTTCTGCTCTCTGTCTGTCAGTGTGCACCTTCCCTTCCCCCCCTATGCTGCTTAGTGTGCCCCATTTTTGTTGACAGTCAGTGGAAGCAGTTTTACTTTTAGGATTGGATGAACAACCTTTTGGGACATTAAATAGTACATCAAATTAATTGACTCTTCCCCCCCCCCCCCCCACGTAATTTTATATATATATATTGTATTGTTCATCTAATATGTTTAAATCACACCTGATTATCAACCATGGGAGTTAGAGGTGAATGTCGTACCCCAAATGATTAATATTGATAAGACGGGTGGTTTAGAGAGCCCTTGGGCTCCTTGATAGGTGTAGTGGAGGAGTCGTGACAGAAGTGGGAGGAATGTCATACATACATATATAGCATTCGGCCGCAAGGGGCAGTGGTGACACAAGTGGAGGTTACGATGGTGCACTCCAAGCTGAAGCGCATCACGTGACCAGATTCAGCTGGAGTTTTTATTCTCAGTGAGGGCTGGAACCGTGGGCGCAGCTGCTCTTCCTAGGTGACATCTGCGGCTTGCGTTCCAGCTGCAAATCCAGGAAGCATTGCTTGTGGGGCGCAGCATTTGTGGATATTGGCGCCCTGAGTTTGGGGAGATATACAGCGGGCCGAAGATCACTTCCCAATGTCCTACAGGAACGGAATGAAAGCACCAGTTGAGGTAACTCGGACTCTGAAATAAATGGTCTGGATGGTGACTGATCATACAGGGATGATTTCTGGTTGATGTACATGTGTATGTGGAGGTGTAGGAGTATACATGTACGTGTACACCTGTATATGTGTATATATGATCTATTTAAACCTATATTTTTTATTATATATTTTTTTTTATTTAATTATTTATTTCTTATTATTTGTACATATATCATTTTTTTTTTTTTTTTAAACACATATTTTGATGTTGTTTATGCCCAGGGGCTGTTGCTGGCAGTAGCCACCCTGCCCATTGAGGGCAGGCCGGTAACACCCACATTTGAAACGGTTTCCTATCACTTTGCTCTGTATAAAAGAAGGGTGTAGGCAGTCTTTTTTTCATGTGGCTCTGAAGAAGAGGAGCTCCTCGAAATGTGTCAGCCCACAGGGGTCTTCAGTTTCTGTTGTATCTGCACATGTTGGTGCATTTGGATGGAACATGCTGAGATCTGTGATGTGCTTTTTACTATTGAAAATTTGTGAGTATAATACTTACCATGTTTTTATACAATAAATTATTTGTCTCAGTATAATGCACTAGGTCGGTGTGCCTTCTGTGTGTTTTGTATGTTTAGTTATAGGATTAGCAGGAGAACCACAGAGATAGGAAAAATAAGATCAGGAGAATCATGATAGAGGAGGAAGGGGTAGGCTCTCAAATATAGTAGTACTGTTTACATTTGTGATTACTGTGATTGGCCTACCCAGCAATCACAAGGCACAGAGTCACTCCGACTGGCTCTGTGCCTTTAGTCTGTGATCTGAGTTGTGTAATGGCAGCTTGATCCAAAACATTTTAAAGGTCCGTGCCTTATTTCTGGAGTGTCATTTATAAACCAGCATTCTGTAATTTAAAACATACGGAGGTAATGAAGTGGTTACGTGTTTATCTGAGCAATGAGGAGGTTCTGGCTACACCAGAGACATCCAGTGTATCATTCTTGTTGTTTATGTAGTGTTGCATTATACTGGATCATAGCAAAATCCTAGGCCCTGATTTAAATTGTTTGTGTGCATCAGACAATGAATGCTTGCAGTGTCTGTAGATGTAAAGTAAATCTGTTAGAATAAAGATTAAGAAACTTCCAGTGCTGAATTGGTGCAGGTTCTGGGGCTTTAATCCTCGTATTCATAGGCACAGAGCTACTTTGCCCAATGTATTTCTGGCCCAGCTGACAGGTTCTCTTTATGTGCATGTGATCATAGGAAAAGCATCATGGAGTACCAGATGACTGCAATTTGTTGTATTCTCTGACAGAAGGTATAAAGAACATATCCAACAACCTCTCTATCACCACCAAGATTGACCGTGAGCACCCAGGAATGAGGGAGTACGCCAGGACGAAAGGCTGGTGGGATGGGAAAAAAGAGTTCAATTTTGCTGCGGTGTATTCCTATTTCAACCCCTCTAGATCGTCCTCTTCGGGAGACAGATTTTGTGAAGGCTACAAACTGCTCAGAAAACACAAAGGTGAGCACTAAATGTGACATTTTACTGATGTGATTCTGTTCTTGAGTTTTTTTTCAAAGTGCAGTAAAACATTTATAGTATCTCAGAAAAGTGAGTACACCCCTCACATTTTTGTAATGGTTTTATTATATACTTTCATGTGACAACACTGAAGAAATGACACTTTGCTACAATGTAAAGTAGTGAGTGTACAGCTTGTATAACAGTGTAAATTTGCTGTCCCCTCAAAATAACTCAACGCACAGCCATTAGTGTCTAAACCGCTGGCAACAAAAGTAAGTACACCCTTAGGTGGAAATGTCCTAATTAGCCATTTTCCCTGCCCGGTGTAATGTGACGCCTTAATGTTACAAGGTCTCAGGTGTGTTAAATTTGGTGTTATCACTCTCTCTCCTTACTGGTCACTGGATGTTCAACATGGAACCTCACGGAAAAGAACTCGGAAAAATTTCTGCTCTACATACAGATGGCCTAGGCCAGGGGTGTCAAACACTCCATTTCATCGTGGGCTGCATCAGCATTATGGTTGCCCTCAAAGGGCCGGTTATATCTGTAGGATTAGATGTCCAGAGCACCCCATGTCCTGGGGGGGGGGGGGCGCGCGCAAAGAGGAGCCTTTCTACAGCTGCACAGAGAAGTGCAGGATCTGGCAAAGGAGTTCTGTCCTCTCTGCTGTTGACTACAGATACAAAGTGGGGGCAGAGACAAGGGGGTGCTGCAGCTGCAGGAGAGGTGCGAGGGCCACATGAAATGGCCTGGGGGGCCGCATTCGGCCCACGGGCCTTGTGTTTGACACCTGTGGCCTAGGCTATAAGAAGATTGCCAAGACCCTCAAACTGAGCTGCAGCACGGTGGCCAAGACCTTGCAACAGTTTAACAGGACAGGTTCCACTCAGAACAGGCCTCGCCATGGTCGACCAAAGAAGTTGAGTGCATGTGCTCAGCTTAATATTCAGAGGTTGTCTTTATGAAATAGACGTATGTGTGTTGCCAGCAATGCTGCAGAGGTTTAAGGGGTGGGGGGTCGGCCTGTCAGTGCTCGGACCATACGCTGCACACTGCATCTAATTGGTCTGCATGGCTGTCATCCCAGGAGGAACCAGCCACCAGCACCGTGATGTCCTCATGGAGGAGTGGAAGGGGACTCCAGTGGCCACCTGTGAAACTCTGGTGAGCTCCATGCCAAAGAGGGTTAAGGCAGTGCTGGAAAATATTGGTGGGCAAACAAAATATTGACACTTTGGGCCCAATTTGGACATTTTCACTTAGGGATGTACTCACTTTTGTTGCCAGCGGTTTAGACATTAATAGCTGTGTGTTGAGTTATTTTGAGGGGGACAGCAAATTTACACTGTTATACAAGCTGTACACTCACTACTTTACATTGTAGTAAAGTGTCATTTCTTCAGTGTTGTCACATGAAAAGATATAATAAAATATTTACAAAAATGTGAGGGGTGTACTCACTTTTGTGAAATACTGTATATAGAATTTGGGTGGCTGTTTCCAGAAATACCTGCAAATTTTTATGTGGGAAGTATAGATTATTTTCTGTGAGCGCATAATTTGAGTGACCATAGCAGAATAAATCTAAAGCTGCAATACTCATGTGTTGATGCATGAATTGTTCTTTACCAAGTGTTGAGATGGTGATGCTGATTTACTAAAGGAGTTGAAAATATTTCTTAATTGTGTGAATTTTTACTTTAGTTATCTGATCTTATGAAAAGTCCTGTCCATCTAAATTGGCATTATACATGATTGGATACCAAAAACAAATACTGTATTTGCTGTATTATTTATTATTGGTTTTCAGCTCCTTTTTGTAAATCAACCCCCATATATTACCCGCACACGGAATTCACGAAGTGAGGCACCCCATAGGGGTTCATTTACTAAAGTTAATAGACTGCACTTTGCACTCATTTTCGTAGAGCTTAGTGAATGTGGTGAAGTTTCACTTTGTAAAGAATACCCAATCGGGTGCAAGAAAAAAAAAAAGGTCCTATATTGCAATAAAACTGCTCTGTCTTTATGTCTGTTAGGAAACATTACAGCTGAGAGAATGATGGAAATTCTGTCAGACAAGCCAAGTGGTATTAATATGGAGGGCGGCTTTATGACAACTGGAAGCATGGTGTCCATCCTGCCACAGGATCCATCTCAGCCCTGCTGCCACTTTTTTACTGGAACTCCAGACCCCTCCAGGTATGTGTAGAATATGGAGAGAATGGTGGTTATCTGGGTCTGTCAGGTTTAAAACTATGAAATGACAAAACTGGATTCATTTTTTAAACCACAACCTACCATTGGGCACGAGCACTGTCACATGGGGGTGGATTGTGCCTTGACGTAACACTTCACCGGAGGGAGATTGTTCTTTGAATAAAGGCACACTGAAATATTGTGAAACTATGAAAAAAATTATTTGTGTGCTTTCATTCAGGGCCGGTTCACACCAGAACATGCTGGAAAGGTGCATTCCATGCATGTTTCCCAAACCGCATTCATACTCGCTTTCCATGTGATCTGCATGCTGGTGTCAGTATATTGTTAACCACACCCCAAAAGCAGATCAGAAATGCAATGCATTTACGGGGCACCAAATCGCATGTTACTGCAGTACTATGTGATATGATGAGGCTCATTTTTAAAAGTTGCATCGCACTACTTTTTCCACGTTTCAATGCGAGTTGCAGCCCATTCAAATGAATAGGCTGTAAAATCGCGCCACATGTGAACTGTGACAGACCTAGCTGGGACAGGGGCTTTTGGAGAGGACTGGGAGCAAGCCACTTACCTACTGACTATGGGCCCTGGCATTTAAGGGAACACTACTTTTTGGAAGGTGTATGCCTGGGGGATCCACAGAGTGGTCTTGTTTCTGATGTTCATGTCCCCCCAAAACACACAGACTCTGGGAACTGGATGTTCCATATCCATATTTGGGCCTGTATGCCTCAAACCAGCAATGACTGTAGATGTTAATGAAATCTGCTCAAACCACTGGGATCCCCTGCCAGAATGTGTTTATTGTAAGTAGGTCTTCTGCTATAGTCTGTTGCCTACCAGTTTGAGGAGGGGGAAGATCACTGTTTGTTTTGGTAATTATGCTAATTAACTCACCTATTGCCTACTAACAAACTATTGGGGAATGTGTTTACACTTGTAATAATGTGTATTGTATTTTGGGAGCTCGATGCCGGCAAGTCTGACCGGAAGTGGGGATATCTGATTAAGACTTTAGGCGTGACCTGGAGTGGCGTTTGGAGGAAAACTTGGAATACAGAGAACAGATGCTAAATGTCTTGGAAGCGCACTGGGCACAGGAAGATTTTGAAGAAAAGAAGAAAGATCCGCGCTTAGGATAAGCTATCTATAAAATAGTGCGTAAAATTTCTATAAATAAAACACTAATGGCTGCTGCCCACTCCAAAAGATGCACCCCCAATGGGGGAGCGTCAGGTGTAAATGTCAAAAAGGGAAGTGATTGGCGCTGCCAGGAAAGTAGGTTAATGGGAAATCTGGGTTAGGCTCCTATAGTTCAAGACCAAGTTCAACACATGCAAATGCACATAGAATGTATGTGGGAATGAGAACTATATAAGTAATAGGATATAAAAACACAATGGGTGTGTAATATGTGTGTAAAATTAACACTATGTGCTGATACCAAATCAATAAATAAATAAATGTGTTCAATACCTAAACTGCTTATTGAGACTCAACATAAATATGCAAATATATGTAAATGTAGGTATAAAAATATAAAAGCATATAAAGATAGTATTAATAAATTATGGTGATAAGGGAGTTAGTGTGCAAAGGTGCTAAAAAATAAATATAGTGCACTAATCAAACTAAATAAGGTGCATTCCGAATAGTCATAACCATCTATTCAATAAAGTGCAACTGCATACTCATAAGCAATGAAAATAAATAAGTGGGTGAACTATGTGCATCCCACACTGGTGACAATATAAACACTAGTAAATAAATAAGTGCAGCCGTGCAAATAACTATATAAATTATGAAAGTGAGAACCATATAAATTCAAAGGCTCAAAAAGCAGGTTCTGTGTATTTTAAAATTGTCCAAAAATAGTGCAATCAGAGCTGGTACAGAAATCATAAAGTTCTATAGTCCATATAAGGATGGAGTAAGGTGCTCTTTTTTTCTATGAAGCCGGGAGTGCAGTGAGTGGTTGGAAGATAGGGTGCTCCCCCTCTCCTGGGGTCCTGTGCTTACCGGATGTCCGTACCCCTACAGGGGTAAATGGCGGGTCGATAACAGGGATCGCTCCCATACACCGGCAATCTGGTTCTGTCCTATCCTTCCTATTACCACTCGTATCCACTCCTTGCTCCGGTACACATAGGGGTTAAAGCATCAGGGAGAGAGCTCCAGTACAATTCCCGGGTATATGAAAAAGGGGAAAAACAGAAGCCTCCGATAGTGCAGGATTGCCTTTAAAACTTTTATTTAGATTCCAAAAAAGACATGTACTCACATAAAATCAACATGCAGCGCATCCGTATGGCATAGGGTCCGCAACTACCTCGTTCGCGGTGCTCGCCTGGGATCAGCGTGCGTCCCAACCCGCCGGATATGCGTTCCTAGCCTCGGGATCGTTCAGACGGAAGTGATGTGGTCACGTTCTCGACGCGTTTCGTCACACTGACGTCATCTGGAGAAAAAGATGACGTCAGTGTGACGAAACGCGTCGAGAACGTGATGTGTACCGGAGCAAGGAGTGGATACGAGTGGTAATAGGAAGGATAGGACGGAACCAGATTGCCGGTGTATGGGAGCGATCCCTGTTATCGACCCGCCATTTACCCCTGTAGGGGTACGGACATCCGGTAAGCACAGGACCCCAGGAGAGGGGGAGCACCCTATCTTCCAACCACTCACTGCACTCCCGGCTTCATAGAAAAAAAGAGCACCTTACTCCATCCTTATATGGACTATAGAACTTTATGATTTCTGTACCAGCTCTGATTGCACTATTTTTGGACAATTTTAAAATACACAGAACCTGCTTTTTGAGCCTTTGAATTTATATGGTTCTCACTTTCATAATTTATATAGTTATTTGCACGGCTGCACTTATTTATTTACTAGTGTTTATATTGTCACCAGTGTGGGATGCACATAGTTCACCCACTTATTTATTTTCATTGCTTATGAGTATGCAGTTGCACTTTATTGAATAGATGGTTATGACTATTCGGAATGCACCTTATTTAGTTTGATTAGTGCACTATATTTATTTTTTAGCACCTTTGCACACTAACTCCCTTATCACCATAATTTATTAATACTATCTTTATATGCTTTTATATTTTTATACCTACATTTACATATATTTGCATATTTATGTTGAGTCTCAATAAGGTATTGAACACATTTATTTATTTATTGATTTGGTATCAGCACATAGTGTTAATTTTACACACATATTACACACCCATTGTGTTTTTATATCCTATTACTTATATAGTTCTCATTCCCACATACATTCTATGTGCATTTGCATGTGTTGAACTTGGTCTTGAACTATAGGAGCCTAACCCAGATTTCCCATTAACCTACTTTCCTGGCAGCGCCAATCACTTCCCTTTTTGACATTTACAGGAAGATTTTGAGTCTTTAGCCAGTCAGGAGTGGGAGCTGGAGATAGCTTACAGATGGCTGCTAGTCTCTGCTCAGCAGCCAGTCTGGACTCCCTTTGCCTGGGACTATCAGGAAATATCAGCTGACTGCTCTGAAATCCTGGCTGAAGAGTTAGCAATGTGGCCGAGTAACGGTGTGCCTGCTGCTATGGAAGCAGAGGTCTTATGGCGGATGCAGCAAGTGCTGACTCACCTTGACTATCCTGTTTCTGCATGGGACGATCTTGAAAAGAGGAATGCGTCTGTCCAGCAGCCGGATGAAGGTACGGGAAATGGAGAAGTCGGCTCATCTCTCCAGCCACAGAAAGCATGGAGGTAATTTATTTTTTATCGAAGGATATCAAATTTACTGGACTTTCAACTAAAGTGCTGACAACAGGGCAGAGCTCTGCTAGCCTCTGCCCAGCACCGGTAACATCTTCTGGGTTTCAGGGACAGGAGATGGTGAACCTCCATCCTCAGACAAGTTCCAGAGACTGGGGATTTAATAAGCTTTTCTGCTGAGGAGGAACAATGCAGTGAGCCCACAGCAGAAGAGCGCGCATCCAGGCATAGCACTGCTGACCTCTGAATGCAACAATCAGTGACCCTGGAGGATTTGTGCCACTGACTTTTCAGTTTACTTTCACAGCTGGCATCAGGGCAGAACATCACTGACCTCTGTCCAGCACCAACAGCAGCTTCAGCCTTTCTGAGAAAAGAGGCAGTCAGCCTTTCTCCCACAACACTGACAGGGAGTTTCAAGAAACTTCTCCAGCTGAAGTGTTGACAACTGGACATGGGGTCCATGACCTCTGAACCACACCAGTGGCAGTTCCAGAGGCCCGGGGTTGAGAAAATGGCGGTCACTCGCCAGCAGCAGATCAGGATCCAGGGGGAGAAGGAAGAGGAGGGTGTTGATCCTCCCTCCCCAACGGCAGAGTGGTGAGTTGGGAGTGAAGGAAGTCATCCTCGCTCCACAGTCCAGGAGATTGATCAACCATCTCATCTCCCCAATGGCAGATAGACAGTTCAGAAGAGAAGGTGGTCATCCTTCCTCCCCAGCGAGAAATCCCTGGTCTGGGAGTGGAGGAAGCAGGCCTCCCTCCCCAACGGTTAGCTGGAGCAAATGATGTCAGCACTTCTGCTGGGGACACAACAACAGGACAGAGTGCTACCAACCCCTGCCCAGTACCGGGAACAACTAGAGTTGTCCCCTCTCCCCAGCGACAAACTGATATAGTGAAGATTCTACTCCCAGCTGAATCGCTGGCAACAGGGAAGAGCGCCGCTGGCCTCTGCCTAGCACCTACAGTGTCTCCACAGCTTCAGGGAACTGGGGCAGTTGGCCTCTCTGCCAAGCAACAGACTGAGCCATGGAATGATAAAGACCACCCAGCTGAAGCGCTGGCGGCCGGACAGCGAGTCAATGACCTCTGTTCCACACCTACTGACAGTAACCATTCCCTGCGGCCAAGAATGGAAATCAGGTTGACCACCTATGTGAGTTCACTCTGCTCGACTAATGCATGTCCAGACCACGTGGAGGTCTGGGACCTTGTTAGTCCACCTTTGATGGGGAGAAGTGTGACAGATCTAGGCAGGACAGGGGCTTTTGGAGAGGACTGAGAGCAAGCCTCTTACCCACTGTCTATGGGCCCTGGCATTTAAGGGAACACTACTCTTTGGAAGGTGTATGGCTGGGGGATCCCCAGAGTGGTCTTGTTTTTGATTCAAATTCATGTCTCCCCAAAACACTTAGACTCTGGGAACTGAAGGTTCCATATTTGGGGCCTGTATGCCTCAAGCCAGCAATGACTGCAGATGTTAATGTAATCCTCTCAAACCACTGGGGTCCCCTGCCATAACGTGTTTATTGTAAGTAGGTCTCCTGCTAAAGTCTGTTGCCTACTAGTCTGAGGAGGGGGGAAGATTACTGTTTTTCTTTTTATTGTGCTAATTAACTGACCTAGTGCCAACATCCGTCGGCTACAGCGGACAACTTTTGGCTGATTGAGGCCCCCGGACGGACCTACCTCATGGACAGAGCAGCTTACATGTTATACACTGCCTTTTTTCACCTACTCTATTGCGAGTATTTGGTATGCATTGATTTACCTTATTAAACTTGCCTTACTGCACTTAGAGTGGCGTCTGTCTTCTTTCTACAGCAAACTATTGAGGAATGTGGTTACACTTGCAATAATGTGTATTGTAATTTGGGAGTTTGATGCCGGCAAGTCTGACCTGAAGTGGGGATATCTGATTAATCACAACACTGGCCAGGCGGCTATTTAGCTCATGTTAATTATGTTTCTGATTACAGTTTGTATTGTTAGGGTAATATGATCAGGAGGGGACTGTCCTCCTGTGGGATATATATTCTGTGTGAGTTTGTTCAATAAACTGTTCCAGTTTTGCAGCTAAAACGAGTCCTGCCTAGTTCTTGGTTGCAATAGGCGGCTATAATGAGCTTCAAAGGGAAGGCACGGTGGGCATATGCTATAGGCCCACCAACCAGAGGGAGGAGGGTGAGGCGGACCTCATGTTACAGATAGGATTGGCAGCAAGGATGGGAAATGTCATTATAATGGGGGACTTTAATTATCCAGATATAGACTGGGCAGAAGGAACCGCGCACTCAGCCAAGGCTAGGCAGTTCCTAAATGTTTTGCAGGACAATTTCATAGGTCAGATGGTGAATGCACCAACAAGAAACGATGCGGTACTTGACCTACTGATTACCAACAATACAGACCTGCTCACGGATATAGAAATACGGGACAACTTAGGAAACAGTGACCATAGGTCAATTGGTTTCAGTATTAATTACAGTAATAGGAAACACAAGGGTAATATAAGGACACTGAATTTCAAAAGAGCCAATTTCCCTAAACTGCGCTCGCTGCTAGAAAATATCAAATGGGATAGAACCCTGGGAACAAAGAACACGGAAGAAAAATGGGAGTGCTTCAAGAGCATACTTAACAAGGGGATTGACCAGTGCATTCCAAAGGGAAATAAATTTAAAAGAGCAAAACGAAACCCTGGGTGGCTAAACTCCAACATAAAAATGTATATTAGTGCTAAAGAAAAGGCCTTCAAAAAATACAAGACTGAGGGTTCATTGGCAGCATTTAAGCATTACAAAGAGTGTAATAAGAAATGTAAAGATGAAATCAGGGTGGCTAAAATAGAACATGAGAGACATATAGCGGAGGAGAGTAAAAAGAACCCCAAGAAATTCTTTAAGTATATAAACAGTAGGAAAGTGAGGCCAGAACACATTGGCCCCATAAAAGATGATAAAGGAAATATGGCCACTGAGGACAGAGAAAAGGCGGAAGTATTAAATAATTTCTTCTCTTCAGTCTTCACAAATGAATCGGGGGGGCTACACGAACCTTGCTTGTAAGGCCGAACTAAATAATACACCTCAGGAAGTGCCGCCATGGCTAACAGAAGATAGACTTAGAGCTAAACTAGAGAAACTTAACATAAATAAATCCCCGGGACCGGATGGCTTGCACCCGAGGGTTCTTAATGAGCTCAGCCAGGTGATTGCCAGACCATTATTCTTGATCTTTAAGGATAGTTTACAGATGGGTATGGTGCCAGCTGATTGGAAAAAAGCCAACGTGGTACTAATATTTAAAAAGGGGCCGAGATGTATCCCGGGTAACTATAGGCCGGTCAGCCTAACATCAGTAGTCTGCAAAATTTTGGAGGGGATGTTAAGGGACCACATACAAGATGTTAGTAATGAAAACGGTATTAGAAGTAGTAATCAGCATGGATTCATGAAAAATCGTTCTTGCCAAACCAATCTATTAACCTTCTACGATGAAGTGAGCTGCCACCTAGATAAGGGAAAGCCTGTGGATGTGGTGTATCTGGACTTTGCAAAGGCCTTTGACACCGTTCCCCACAAACGCTTACTGTACAAACTAAGGAAGGTAGGTATGGACCATAAGGTGAGTACATGGATAGAGAACTGGCTCCAGGGGAGAGTCCAGAGGGTGTTGATTAATGGGGAGTACTCGGATTGGGCGGGTGTGGAAAGTGGGGTCCCCCAGGGTTCTGTCCTGGGACCAATCCTGTTTAATTTATTCATAAATTATCTAGAGGAGGGGATATCTAGTACAATCTCAGTATTTGCAGATGATACTAAACTAGGCTTGCCAATATCTTCTATGCAGGATGTGGAAACCTTGCAAGTGGACCTGAACAAAATAACGGGGTGGGCAACTACATGGCAGATGAGGTTTAATGTTGAAAAATGTAAAGTAATGCACCTGGGGGCCAGAAACCAGAAAGCAAGCTACTCACTAGGGGGGAAACCTCTGGGTGAGTCTAGGATGGAAAAGGACCTGGGGGTACTGGTAGACAACAGGCTTGGCAGTGGCATGCAATGCCAAGCCGCCGCAAGCAAAGCCAACAGAATACTGGCATGTATAAAAAAGGGGATTCACTCCAGAAATAAAGAGATTATTCTCCCACTCTACAAGACTCTGGTCCAGCCACATCTGGAGTATGCTGTCCAGTTCTGGGCACCGGTCCTCAGGAAGGATGTGCTGGAACTGGAGAAAGTCCAGAGAAGGGCAACAAAAATGATTAGGGGAATGGAGGACATCAGCTATGAGGAAAGGCTACAAGCACTGAACTTATTCTCTCTGGAGAAGAGACGATTGAGGGGGGATATGATATCAATGTACAAATACTGTACTGGCGACCCTAGCATAAGGAACAAACTATTCAGAGAAAGGAGATACAATAAGACACGTGGCCACTCACTAAAACTAGAGGAAAGGCGGTTTAACCTTAAAGTGCGTAAGAGGATCTTCACTGTAAGAACGGTAAGGATGATAGTTTCAAAAAACTATTAGACGGGCACCTTAGAGACCACAACATACAGGGGTATACAATGTACGGTTAAAAGCAAACACACACACACATCATAGGTTGAACTGGATAGACTGATGTCTTTTTTCAACCTCACTAACTATGTAACTATGTATAATATCTGATATTTATGTTCAGACTGGAGGAAGCGGTATACTGACGGAAGCACTCAAGTGGCGTGTGGGACGGTTCAGTCACAGGAACACGTGTGTTCAAATGTTATCCCCCGTGTGAACTGACCCCCACATAAAGATCTCCCACAAATTATTTACATTCCTGAGCTAAGTACATAATGTTGCCACAGGAATACATTGTTTTCTTTTAACTTCCGAACCAGTGGAAATGTTTGCAAATTTTTAGGTACGTTCCTAAAATATTGACAGCCCTATACCATGAGATAAATAACGTGTGTGTTTTTTTTTTTCTTTTTTTTTGTGAATTGACTTTAATGATTTTTCTACATTTTTTTTTTTTTTTGTAGTATTTAATGAATTTGTTGTAATAACTGCAAAATTCGATATTTCACTATGATAATTTGACTCTTTTATGATATTTCTGAAAAAAACAACAAACTTTTTCATGCAATAGCTGTTAGTGAAATATAGTAATCAGAGATAAGTGATTACCTATAGCGCTTGCTAAAGTATATCAACCACAATAGTGGGGAAATAAAAATGACAATATAAAAAAACACAATATAAAAACTTGCTGTAGATATTAAAATATAGTGCTAATTAGATAAAGTATAAATATAAAATTAATACTGTGCTCCATAATGTGACAAATGACGATATCTAAAAAAATTTTTAATCAATAGTGGCTAAAGTTCATGTGCACAAAAACAGTTGATGAATTATAAGTGAGAAAAACAGTCCAACGATTATTAAAGTGCAGGTGGTTCTCTTTCTTTCTTTCCCAGGTATCCTTTCACCGTGGAAAATAGATAAATTTCAAACTCACCAGAAAATGTGGGTCCTACATGCCTTACGGCATTAAGACCAATCGTGCTTAAAAGAACCTCTCCAGGTCCGGATGCATTCCCTCCTGGCGAATAGAGCTATCCCTCTGCAGTACTACTTCCACTGCTAGTAGTCTCCAAAGCAGGTATATTTCCTTCAAACACAATTGCTCCTTCTTGGAATGATAATCCTCCTGTTGGGTCACCTCCAATCACGGGTGTATAATAAAAGGAATAAAAAAACGGATAGTGCAGTACTGTTTAAAAATGGTTTAATTTTGCACACAACCCTGGTCACTCCAACCAATACAATCCCAGTGAGGTGATAAAAAACAGGTATAAAAACATCAGGAAGGTTCAATAAAAACAAATGGTATCAAAACCTATTTTAAACAGTACTGCACTATCTGGTTTTTTTATTCCTTTTATTATACACCCGTGATTGGAGGTGACCCAACAGGAGGATTATCATTCCAAGAAGGAGCAATTGTGTTTGAAGGAAATATACCTGCTTTGGAGACTACTAGCAGTGGAAGTGGTACTGCAGAGGGATAGCTCTATTCGCCAGGAGGGAATGCATCCGGACCTGGAGAGGTTCTTTTAAGCACGATTGGTCTTAATGTCGTAAGGCATGTAGGACCCTCATTTTCTGGTGAGTTTGAAATTTATCTATTTTCCACGGTGAAAGGATACCTGGGAAAGAAAGAAAGAAGCACCTGCACTTTAATAATCTTTGGACTGTTTTTCTCACTTAGAAGTCACATTTTGGTGGATGATACCTTACTATGGACTGTTTGCTATAATTCATCAACTGTTTTTGTGCACATGAACTTTAGCCACTATTGATTAAAATTTTTTTTAGATATCGTCATTTGTCACATTACGGAGCACAGTATTCATTTTATATTTATACTTTATCTAATTAGCACTATATTTTAATATCTACAGCAAGTTTTTATATTGTGTTTTTTTTATATTGTCATTTTTATTTCCCCACTATTGTGGTTGATATACTTTAGCAAGTGCTATAGGTAATCACTTATCTCTGATTACTATATTTCATCGTCAGCACTAGCACTTTACTATAGCAGCTGAAATCTATTTATTCACTTTCATCAATTCATAATATTTTTACTATATTATCACTAGGTCCTCAAACACCCCCAGTGGTAGGTTCCTCAGGCACAAGCACTTCATTAATGAAAGCTACAATGATAATCTCCTGCGCATAACTGTGATAGCCCAACTGGAAAAGTTGCTCATTTGCAAAAATGGATATTCCTCTTCCAGCCCTGCTGCCCTATAGGACTGGGGTTATCCTCAGAAACACTGTAACAATAGATAAACACAGAGGGCACATTGGTCTAGTGCATTATTCAACAAATTTTTTTAATAAAAGTAAAGCAATATCTACTCACAAATATATGTAGTTAAAACGCTCATCAGGCCACTGTTCGTGGCTCCACTCTCCCAGGCTGGCCAAAGACTCGAGCTCTGGGGAAAACTCACCAGGGTCCCTTCTGGCTGACGCGTTTTCAAAGGTATGTCCTTCCTCAACAGTGGCCTAATGAGTATTTTAACTACATATGTTTGTGAGTAGATATTTATTATGCTTAACGGTTAATAAAAATTGTGTTGGATAATGCACTGGGCCAGTGCGCCCTCTGTGTTTATCTATTTTTGCAAGCACAGTATTGTGGGATGGAGGAGGAATGTTCCCATTGGCTCCCATACCTGGAACTAGGGTTGTTGTCAAGGCTTGCAGTGGTGGGTTGGAGCAGCATGCAGGAGCACTAAAGTACCATGTGGCACCTGAAAAGGTCTGATTTGCAGCTGTAGTGCTGGAATTGGAGCATCTACCACGTCACATTGCAAATTAATGTTTCTCCAGTATATGGCTGTTTAAAGACTTTTTTTCATTTGGTGATACAACACTATGCTACAAATTTTCCGGAATGATTTCATTTGTGTATCAGCTGGGAGAAAGGAAATTTGTAAACTTTGGCATGCTCAGCCTCATTGTCACAGAGCCATCTTCTGTAATATAGAAAGGATGGAAAAGATTTGATGTCTAGAGTGATTTTAGATGGTTATTCACCGATCAGCCATAACTTTATGACCACCCACATAATATTGTGTAGGCCCCCATTAAGCCAGCAAAACAGCCCTGACCCATTGAGGCATGGATGCCACTAGGCCTCTGAAGGTATGCTGTGGTATCTGGCACCAAGCTGTCAGTAGCAGATCCTTTAGGTCCTGTAAGTTGTGAGGTTGGGCCTCCATGAATCAGACTTGTTTTTCCAGTACATCCCACAGATGCTTGATTAGATTGAGATCTGGAGAATTTGGAGGCCAAGTCAACACCTAAAACTCTTTGCTGTGTTGCTCAAACCATTCTTGAACCATTTTTGCAGTGTGGCAGGGCACATTATCCTGCTGAAAAAGGCCGCTGCTATCAGGGAATACCAATTCCATGAAGAGGTGTTCTTGGTCAGTAACCATGTAGAATGGTACGTGTCAAAATAATATCCACATGAATAGCAGGACCTAAGGTTTTCCAGTGGAACATTGTCCAAAGCATCATACTGTCTTGGCCTTCTTCCCATACTGCATCCTGGTGCCATCTCTTCCCCTGGTATTTAATGCCCACACACCCAGCCATCCACATGATGTAAAAAAAAAAAAAAAAGTGATTCGTCAGACCAGACCATCTTCTTTCATTGCTCCGTGGTCCAGTTCTGATGCTCACATGCCCATTGTAGGCACGGGGACAAGGGTCAGCATGGGCACCGTGACTTGTCTGCGGCTAGTCAGCTCCACATACAACAAACTGTGATGCCCATTTTTTCTGCTTTCAACACATCAATTTCAAGGACAACATGTTTACTTGCTGCCTAATGTATCCCACTGACTTTCAGATACCAATGTAAAGAGATAATTGAATGACATTGATTAACATGTCAGCGGTCAAAAAGTTATGGCTGATCGGTGTATAGTCCTTAGGGGTCACAGTCATGGCTATATCTATTTGCTTATTGTAGCATACTGTAATGAAACAATAGTGATTCAACTACTTTTATGTCATTTTATACAGTTATATGCAAAATCCATGGACAGTTGTTAGAAGCTGTATTGTTCATGCTTTAAGTGTTTCAACAAGTTAAATAAATTTGTGCCTTACACTGGTTGTACAGCGGGCAGTTCTAGAAATTTCAAATTGCTTTTGATTGCAAACTGATCAAACAGAATAAAGCTGGTTGAAATTGCTTGATATTAGCCCTGTGTATGACCTGCATTAGGTTTTACTGAAAGCACCAATTAGTGATGATGCAGAAATCTATGCCCTGCAAAACTGCCTCCTATTCCACTTCACTTACAACTGGAGAATTTGAAAAATAATTACATGAATTTGTATTAAAATAGTTGAATCAATGGGCGCTTATCCTTCTAAATTTTATTTCTTCCTAGATCTGTGTTCAAGCCCTTCATTTTTGTGCCCCAGGTTCAGCAATTTGTAAGAACAGCTTCGCCCGTGTTGGGCTCTGATGATCCCGTCAAATTAAATCCAAGGTTCCAGACAAGACCAGACAGGAGGCACGAGCTTTATAAGAAGCATGAAAGCGCTCTGAGGTCTATGCAAACATCACAGGTAAATACAACTATTACAGTTCATGCTAGAGGCTTCTGCATGGGCAGTTTCATTTATTTTTCTTTTTAAACCAGTTTGAAAATAGAACTATAGGAAATTATTTTTTTTTCATTTTGAATAGAACAAGGGAGGGTTATAACCCGTCAGATTTTTTTTTCACCATCTGTGTCCTATTGCAGAGATTTCCTTTCACTTCCTGTCCCATAGCCAAACAGGAAGTCAGAGGAAATCCCTGCAAATTAAGGTAACACCAGAACTAGTGTCCCCATTGGAAAATTTCCCCTCAATTACTTTTCTGGGAAAAACAGAAAATTTGGGGTTTTCTTTCACTGATAATGATAAACAGGACAAATAAAGAGGATGAATCTCAACGGGGGGTGCAGACAGCAAGAACAACTGACAGGGGCTCGAATCCCTCTCCACTCTATCCAAAACTTAAAAAAAAGTTTTGCCTTTTAGTTATAAGTAAAAAGGGTAATTAGTGACTTGCTAGTACTAAGCAGCACACAGTACTGTAAATCGAAAAGTCTACCCTTCATCTTATAAAAGCCAGGATGCATTAATCTTCAGGATGTGACACTTCCAGGACTGAGGGATGTTTGGTCCCTCCTACTGGCTGTTATGTCACTAAAGAACAAAGGGAGGCAGATAAGTATTATGCCTTTTTTGAATGCACTGTTGTACTGCACTTTACATGCATTTTCTGGGGGGGGGGGGGGGAGAAACTTCTTTGTACCTTTTTTAAAATCTATGCATATTACTGGGGTTTTTTTTTGTCAGAAAATAGGTGAAGGAACTCAACCACACCCCCCCTTTCACACACACAACCTCCAAACCGTATCAAATAGTGGGTGTGGTCAAATTTCACTAACAGTGGAAGGGTCTTAAAGGGGCTTTCAATACCAGGAGTGCATTACGTGCAGAGTTGGGGGGGTTACACACAGGGTTCAGAGGAATACTGTGCAAAACTCAGGAGTGCAGAGTTCACGGGTAACTGCATACAGAGTGCAGAGTTCAGGGGTGCACTACACACAGTGCAGAGTTTAGCCTTGTTCCACAGCTGCATATCTCTGAATCCCCCATCTTCAGCTCTGACCTCTGCATGCAACCCTCCTCTGTTGCCCCTATGTTCTCCCTTCCTCCCTAAAAGCTCCAAGAATCTTCCACATGTCTTACTTGTGTTGTATTACGCTGAATCGCCCAGCTAGCTCTAGCACCTCCACGCACACTGTGGCTCTGCCTCTTACTTGCAGGGAGATCATCCAGTGGGGGTGTCAAGATCTGCACTGCACCCTAGGCACCTGCATCTCCCTTGTCACCATTCTGCACTCAGTGGGAGCCGCTCAGGAGATCAGATCTGTGGGAGCCATTGGGAAACAAGTTGTAACTTGTAAACACAGAAGCCAGACCTCTGTGTTTACAGGTGATAGTGGTGAGCAGGGGGCCTAAAGCAGAGGTGGTGGAACTGAGTTCCACCAAGTTCCAGCTGGAAAAAAGTCCTGCGTATTACATTGGTTACCAGTCACCATTATTCCTATGGCAGATGCATTTTTGCTAGACATGGTTAAGAAGAAATTATAAAAAGAAAAATGACTTGAAAATTCACCAGATGGACAGTTCTCAGGCATACTTTTGTGCAATGTAAGGGCTGTAGTGCTTTCCGAAATCTACACAATGTTTACTACAGGTCAAGAATCTGTAGGGTGCAATATATAAATAGATGACCTGTTTCAACTTTTGTAGATCTTAAGGTAGGTTGTTGGCTCTGTGGTTTATAATAGCAAATATCTGTGCACTTATTTTTTTTTTTTTCAATTGCAGGAAAAGGAGTTGTTGAAAAAAATTAAAAACTTGGAAAAACAGAAACTGGAAGAGGTAGAACTATTGCTACAGAATGAAACGAATGATACCTCTGCTGTCGCTTTACTGTTCTCTAAATGTGTGGAAGAAGAAATGACAATTTATGAGTGATTGCAGCATGGCACTTTGCAGAGTTAAATATCATTATATAGAGTTATCAGCCATTTCGTGTAAAACAGGTTTGTGAATCTGAATAGGATGCAATAAAAATTTGCTTTGCCACCTGTCACTCATGTATACATACACAGTGTGTGTGTGTGTATGTATGTGTATATATATATATATATATATATATATATATACACACATACACACACCCCTCTGGAACCTGCTTTCTACAAAATATTTGGATTATGTCTGTGGAATTTGTGGCCATTAAACTAAAAACATTTTTGGTATCAGGTACTTGTGTTAGACAAAAAGTCTTGCAATCCATCTTCCCAATGGTGTTCAATAGGGTTGAAGTGAGGGATGTCGAGTTCCTCCACATCCAATCTCTCAAGCCATAGTGCCACTGGCTATTGTGGATCAGCTACTTACACTTTGTTTGCAGTGGAACACAGGAAAGAGTAGCACATGCGCTACTTCTGAAAATGCGCCGCTCCAAATGGCATGGTTCTTTACTACCATGCAGTTTGGTGCCTGCAAATGCACTGTGTTTGTGTGCCATTAATATTACATTGCGTTTCTCACACTGCATGCAGGTACCAAACGGAATGAGTCTTTCCCGCACTGCATTCTGGTGTGAACCTGCCCTAAGGCCGGGCACTGTTATACCTGCATTTAGAGGACATTACTAAATGTATGTACTGGTTTTTCAAAGGTGCCACTCACAACGTGTGATTAGCTGCGCTTAAAGAAAATATAATTCTGTGCAAGCAGGATTTGATTAGATGCTTTGAACATGGATACACCTGCTTTAAAGCAGGGACCTTTAAAAATGCAGGAAAAAAGTGGACTGGAAGGCTTTAAAGTTGTTTATACTTCCCAGATGATTTTGGTTGTGTTTAGAAAAGCACAGTGCTGTTGTTCATAAGGCCTAAATATATTTTTCAAGATGTTGCATTATGCTTTTCTGTATAAAGTTTTCTTACTGTAAAATCTATTTATTTATTGAGAGATACAGGAATGTTAGGAAATTTACAAACCGTCAGATTATATTGCTGCTTTCAGGAGCTTGGGACACTGGCAACAAAAAACAAGCCAGCCCTGTAAAATCCCAATTCCAAAAAAGTTGGGACGTGGTGTAAAAATCTACATAAAAACAGCGCTACTGACTTACCTGCAAATCTCATAAACCTATATTTTATCTACAATAGAAAACATATCACATGTTTAAACCGAGAAAATGTATCATTATAAGAAACAAAATAAGGTCATTTTGAAATTGATGGCAGCAACAAATCTCAAAGTTGGGGCAGGCCAAATTTACCACAGTGTAGGATCCCCTCTTCTTTTAACAACACTCTAGGAACTGAAAAGATCAGTTGCTGGAGTTTTGGGAGAAAAATGTTGTTCCATTCTTGCCTTAAATAACATTTTACCTGCTTAACAGTCCTGGGTCAGCTTTTTTGTATTTTTATTTTTAAAGATGCACCAAATATTTTCAATTGGGGAAAGATCAGGACTGCAGGCAGGCCAGTTAAGCACCTGAACTCTTCTATGATGAAGCCCTGCTGTTGTCATAGCTGCAGTATGTGCTTTAGTGGATTGCCCCACTGAAATATGCAAGTCCTTCCCTCAAAAATACATCTGGATGGGAGCATATGTTGTTCTAAAGCTTGGATATAGCTTTCAGTATTGATTGTGCCTTTCCAGATGTACAAGCTTCTCATTCAGAGACGCAGGCTTTTAAACAGAGTTGATAACAAGCCAGAAGGTTACTCTCCTCTTTAGTCGAGAGCCAGCCCCTCCACAGCCCGGTGCTCCAGTAACACTGACAGTCACAGGCTCTCTGCTCACTGAAGACCGAGAACTAAGAGATCAGCAGTCGTTGATCGCTCAGTTATCGGTGTAGAGCTGGCAGGGGACAGCTGCAGCTATCTAGGTATGTTTTTTTTTTTCTCATATCTGCACTTCTGGGTGTGTATGGATCATTTTTGGAGAATAAGGATATTGTTTAGTACCACTTGACGACTGCCCGCAGCAGATTTACTGCGGCAGGCAGCCGCTCCTGGGCAAACCGATGCAGTACTACGTCGCGCTCTCTCTCAGGAGGCTAGGGGGCGAGCGCTCGTCAGCCGGGGAGCCAGTGCGTGTGTCAGGCGGCTCAGATTGCCACCTGACCCCAGCAATCTCTCCCCGCTGACAGAGAAGGACGGACGGCTGATGTAAACACAGCCATCCGTCCTTCTCCCTTGGATGATCACAGAGGATATGTGATCCTGCTATATAGGATCGCATGTCTCTGTGATCATCTCACAAGCCAAACCCCCCCCCCCCCCCAACACTTAGAATCACTCCCCTAGGCTTACATTTAACCCCATTCCCTGCCAATGGCATTATTACGGTAACAGTGCATATATTTAGCACTGATTACTGTAGTAATGTCACTGGTACCCCCAAAAGTGTAAAAAATGTCAGTTAGGGGTCCGATCTGTCCGGCGCAATGTCGCAAAAAAAAAAAAATCGCAGATCACTGCCATTACTAGTAAAAAAAAAAAAAGACAAATCTTTCCCATAGTTAGTAGACGCAATATCTTTTGCGCAAACCAAAGTACGCTTATTGCGATTTTTGGGAATGTTATATAGCAGAATGTGAAAAATGTTTTTTTTTTTTTTTTAAATTGACACTTTTTTTTTGTTTAGCGCAAAAAATAAAAATCACACAAGTAATCAATTCTATTTGTGGGGAAAAAAAGGACGTCAATTTTATTTGGGTACAGCGTCGCACGACCGCGCAATTGTCAGTTAAAGTAACCCAGTGCCGAATCGCAAAATAGGGCCTGGTCATTAAGCTGGAAAATCTTCCGGTCTTAAAGTGGTTAAGAATGTGATCAACAGCTGCAGAAAAGGGTAGGTAGAATATATCATAATAAAAACTGACATTGAAGATCCTCTGGACCAGAGGGACAAGAAAGGAATTGCTTCATCCAACACCCATTGGTGTTTTAGGGGTGTGGTAGCCACACTGCCACCTTGCCTAACACACCTACCCCAGAATCCTCCACCAAGGAGCTAGGGGTAAAAATGTTAGCACTAGGAATAGATGATGGAGAATAGGAAGGAATCTTTGGAGACTAAAGCCCCGTACACACGTACTGATCGGCCGTCTTTTGTCCAGGGCTGTCGTGTCTGTTGAAAACTGCAAAAGACTGCACACGAATTTTGTCGGCCAACAACAGCCGCCTGCAGAAGTGATGTCATGTGATGGCTTACTTTCCTTGTCTTTTTTCTTTTCTGAGCATGCCCAGTCTTGCTAATCTGCTGTCTGTCGGCCGAAATCTGTACTGACTGGCGAACAATCGGCTGTTCTGGTGACGGCCAACAAATATTTTAAAGTCTGCATGACAGATTCTGTTCGGCCGAAAATGCGCTGTCGGCTGTCGGAAGCATCATACAAGCCTACGATCGGTCGGCGGCCGAATATTTACAGCCGACAATCGGTACCTGTGTACGGGGCTTAATTCAAAAGACTGCAGTTTGGTCATAGAAGAGGTACAATCTAAAAGTAGTCAGGACTCTGCAGGAAATCTGAGACCTGCCTACTGACCCTCTCCCTAGCAGTGAGACCTGCCTGCTGACCCTCCAGAGAAGGGACTGTCAATAATGGACACTTTGATTTTCCAAGCAAGAAAGGAGGGGCACTCACCTGCAGAGCCTTCACTGTTAAAACTTGGAAACCTCACAGTCACATTGTAGGAAGTAGTATTTTTCTAGTCTCTACCTCTGAGCTAGGGAGCCTGGAATTTGGACATGACACTAAGTTGGTCCTAAGAGCCCAACTTAGTGTCATGGCCAAATTCCAGGCTTCCTAGCTCAGAGGGAGAGACTAAAAAAAGAAGTGAGACACTGCACGCAATGGGAGAATGTCCAACAATTTCTCAAACCCCACAGGGATGAACCAGAAGAATCTGCTACACACTATAAGAGGGCAAAAGTCCAGAGAGAGTAAACCTTTATAGTGAGGATTTGAGCTCGGCAGTTCCACTTGAATATAACCCAAGATTACTAGCACTAGAAAAGTGACAAGTTGTATGTAGACAAGTATTACAAACAGGACCTTCAGCATAAATGAGAAAACCTAGGTAACTCACTCTTCAGCGTAGCTCTACTGAATGTTCCTCGATGGGGATGCCAAGGAATGTCAATAGGGTGGACTAAACAGTCAAGTGTTGTAATTGAGCTTGTAGTACAAACGGTCCCTCGGGGAAGGGATCAGGCCAAGGAAAATTAGGCATCCAAAGGGGAGCAACCATCTGCGCTTAAAAAAAAAAACTACCATTCACAAAGAATATTTTCTCCTAGAGATCAGAGGTGTCAGGATGCGAGGAACCAAAATAAATCTGGGAAATGCACAATGGGATGCTGCTGAAGAGGCTATACAGGTTAAAGCCTGAGCATCCAAACTGTAAAAAGGTATGTTACTAATGGACCTAGTAGGATAAACAAATACAGTATCTCACAAAAGTGGGTACACCCCTAACATTTTTGTGAATATCTTATTATATCATGTGACAACACTGAAGAAATTACACTTTGCTACAATGTAGTGTGTACAGCTTGTAAAATTTCTGTCCCCTTAAAATAACTCAACTCACAGCCAATGACTAAACCGCTGGCAAAAAAAAGTGAGTACACCCGTAAGTGAAAATGTCCAAATTGGGCTCAAAGTGTCAATATTTTGTGTGGCCACCATTATTTTCCAGCACTGCCTTAACCCTCTTGGGCATGAAGTTCACCAGAGCTTCACAGGTTGCCACTGGAGTCCTCTTCCACTACTCCATGATGGTGCTAGTGGATGTTATAGACCTTGCGCTCCTCCACCTTCTGTTTGAGGATGCACCACAGATGCTCAATAGGGTTTTGGTCTGGAGACATGCTTGGCCAATCCATCACTTTACCCTCAGCTTCTTTAGCAAGACAGTGGTCGTCTTGGAGGTGTGTTTGGGGTTGTTATGTTGGAATTCTGCTCTACGGCACAGTCGCTTAAGGGAGGGGATCATGCTCTGCTTCAGTATGTCACAGTACATGTTGGCATTCATGGTTCCCTCAATGAACTGTAGCTCCCCAGTTCCGGCAGTACTCATGCAGTCCCAGACCATGACACTCCCACCACCATGCTTGACTGTATGCAAGGCACACTTGGCTTTGTACGCCTCACCTGGTTGCTGCAACAGATGCTTGACATTATCTGAACCAGTAAGTTTAGACCACAGGGTATGGTTCCAGTAATCCATGTCCTTAGTCTGCTTGTATTCAGCAAACTATTTGCAAGCTTTCTTGTGCATCATCTTTAGAAGAGGCTTCCTTCTGAGACGACAGCCATGCAGACCAATTTGATGCAGTGTGCGGCGTATGGTCTGAGCACTGACAGGCTGACCCCCCACCCCTTCAATCTCTGCCGCAATGCTGGCAGTACTCATACGTCTATTTCCCAAAGACAACCTCTGGATATGACGCTGAGCATGTGCACTTAACTTCTTTGGTCGACCATGGTGAGGCCTGTTTTGAGTGGAACCTGTCCTGTAAAACCACTGTATAGTCTTGGCCACCGTGCTGCAGCTCAGTTTCAGGGTTTTGGCAATCTTCTTATACCCTAGGCCATCTTTATGTAGAGCAACAATTCTTTTTTTTTCAGAACCTCAGAGTTCTTTGCCATGTTGAGCTTCCAGTGACCAGTATGAGAGTGAGAACGAGAACACCAAATTTAACACACATGCTCCCTATTCACACCTGAGACCTTGTAACAATGAGTCACATGACACCAGGGAGAGAAAATAGCTAATTAGGCTCAATTTGGACATTTTCACTTAGGGGTGTACTCATTTTTGTTGCCAGCAGTTTAGAGATTAATGGCTGTGTGTTATTTTGAGGGGACAGCAAATTTATACAATCTGTACACTCACTACTTTGTAGCATAGTGTACTTTCTTCAGTGTTGTCACATGAAGAGTTATAATAAAATATTTAAAAAAATGTGAGGGGGTGTACTGCCTTTTGTGAGATACTGTATGTCCCCACTTGCAAACTTGGGGGGGTTGGACCTTCATGCAGATGGGACAGAGGGCTTCTGGCTTTGAGATGTGAGGGTTTGAGAGAGGTTGCCTATGAGGTACTACTGCAGTAAAAGATAAAAGGTTGAGGTTCCATCTAATCATCTCCTGCATTGAGGCAGGCGCTAAGTCTGACTCCTAGTAGTATTGGGAATTACCTTGTCAAGGGCAGCTCCAGAGACACCTTTCCTTAAAGGGTAAGTGCATCAGAAATTCCTTGGATGTATCCTTGATGCCCTATGCATATGAACAGACATCACTTTTATGCAATAGATGATCTTAGATACTAGTAAAAGGCCATCACATCTGAAACACAGGGCTCTAGACATTTGTTCCAAGATCACCAGGACACAAGGGTTTGGCTTGGAGGGGTCAACGTTAAAGGAGTTTAACCACAGTGACGTGGATTCACAAATCAAATTCACTGCCTACAATACCACTCCAATTATTTCAAACAAACCTACTGTAAGAGGAGCATCCAATTGTCTTGTCAGTGAAATCCGTAAGGGAAGAACATCTTCAACTTGTTCAGGGGTATGTTTGCTAACTGGACAGGACTAGGGTGTCTACAGTGGGCAGAGACCACTTCGCAATAAATCCTCTTTCAAAGGGAAACCACTCCTAACATTGTCAGGAGGGGTCCATGTTTCTATAGGTTGTTTTCAGTCCTCAAGAGGAAATCTCCTTATAAATCTTGAGTCATATGAAATTTGCTCTTTTCAGGAGTAGACTGAGGCTACTGAATCAGAGATGGCAACAGGGGCTTTAGGCACATTAGGGATTGAGGCTCAGTAGAGTCGGAGTTCAACCTTGTTGTGTATAGTGGCAGAGCGGATTTAGAGCCTCTGTGAGCAGATTACACCATTAAATGTGCACAAAACAGGCCTTGTGAGGACACTGATGAGGACAAGCCTGCATGAGCCCTCACACTAGAGCAGTGATGGCGAACCTTGGCACCCCAGATGTTTTGAACTAAATTTCCCCTGATGCTCATGCACTCTGCAATGTAGTTGAGCATCATGGGAAATGTAGTTCCAAAACATCTGGGGTGCCAAGGTTTGCCATCACTGCACTAGAGGCTGTGCCACAGTCTTGGATCTGGAGATCACTGCACAGCTCACACTATATACAAAAGATCCAGATATCTCCACAATGCAAAGCCCAGTGCTTAAATGTCACATTCCAGGCTAGCCATGCAATCTTCTGTCCAGCAGGGTCTGGGTTATTAATCAGCTGCTGGATAGAGTTTCTGAGTGCAACACCCCTTGCAGACAAGTGTTTGTGGCATGTACCGGTTGTAGATTTTAAAACCTATTTATGAAAGTGGAAAAATATTACGATCAGTGGTAAATATTACAAAGCCTGAAAATTAAAGGATATGTTTTCTGCCATGGTTATTTCTTGCACAATTGATGTGAATGGTATAAAATAGTGATCTGCAGGATTTATGTAATTGTACATATCAGTGCTTCATTTAAAAACACAAATCAAGTAAAATCAAATTGTACTTTTATTAGAGGGAGCTCTTGGGTGAAAACAAGCACAATCCAGGCTGAATTTTTATAAATATTTAGCTGCTTATGCAAATATTGCAATTTTTTCTGGGGTCAATAAACAATCACACTGGAAATAATATATGTAATGGTTCTTGTGTTTGAACAAAACTGATTGAGAGCATGGTATCATACAAGTTCATCATCAGTCATCTTTAGTGGTAGAAGATTTACATTCCTTCAGCAAACAGTTATAGACAGTACAATATTTTTTTGGTACTGTAAGTGATCAATATGCTTATATTCAAAAACTCATTATACAGTCATAAAAGTTCTACTTGGCAACTCAACATTTTGTTTTAATGGGACCTATGTACTAAATCTAACATTTATTAAATAAAAACAGTGTCTTGAGTAATGATGGGAGCAGGTCAGAAGTGTGGCATCCTGTGAACCTGTATCTCCTCTGGTGCTAGTCACAGTCTCTGACAAAGGTCTGGAACAAGGGGCCAAGCAGAGTTGCTGACGGGTTAGCTCTGCTAATTCATTGCTCCCTATGCCTATTTGGCCAAGACCATGTGACCAGTACTTCAAAGAAAATTTCAGGTTTCCTGGCACTGTAAACAATTTGGGCCAAATTAATTCTTTGCATGCCAGATCAGAATGACAGCTGGCTAGGCTTTAATATACTATAGTAACTTGTGCTACGTTCAGTAAGCAGCTCTGTGGTCTGGTAGAGGTACCAGAGACTTCCCGTCTACTACTAGATATTACAGAGTTACCCAAACCACATATCCACCATTTGGGTTGTGCCTTTTGTTAGGTTTTTTAATTCATTGAATATAAGGATTCTGATTGACTGAGGTGGAGATTGTGACATCATCCACCTGTCTCTCCCCCTCAGAAAACCAGAGGAATCCTTGCATTCACTGATAATACATAGCTTTTGCTAGATGGCTGAGATGCAGTGACATTATATTTGGCAGTAGAAATAAAGTCACTTGTACTGCTGCTAGAAAACAGTTCGGCTTACTGTATGCAACACAAACTACTACAGGATGTTTCAGTCGAAGCAGTAGTCCGTCCATTCTGACATGGAAATAATTAATTTGTAGAAGAGTGGTTAAACCACCAAGGAATGCAGTGTTGGAGCGGCCACCCTGCTCTAACACTAAGCAGATCTTGGCAGATAAAGGGTACCTATGCCACATCCCAAAATATATACTGTAGACAAAATCGCAGGACTGGGTTCTGCGTTTGTCTACACTAAGCAGATCTTGAAACCAAAAACAACACAATACTGTATAATTATTGACCACCAGCTAATAACTAGTTGAACATTAATGCATTTTAACGTTCTGAAGTATAATTTATATTTACTTGCCACTTTTATGTCATTACAATATAATCGTATGGCTTAAATTTGGCACTTGCTGTGTATGAATTTGCAATAGTGTTTGCCATGGAGTCAGGAAATTGAAATGCATAAGCATCAAACTGTCTAAATCAAAACATTAATGTAGTTCTATATGTTTAATGTTTTTTACTTCAATGCTTTCTCTGCATTAAGGTAAAAAAACAAAAACCTTCTGTTGTTATTAGGATCCCTAAAATATAGAGGCCACTCTAGTAGCACATCCTTATAGTATATAATACAGTGCTGTATGGAGATTGGCTCAGGTAAGTATAAGGGGAGGGATTAGGGGGATCTTCACATCAAAACTCCAAAAAAAGAAGGTCGGACCTTACTGCCAAGGAAAGGAACACACATGGTAAAACATGTAAAATCTTATAGGATACCATGTGTGCTCTTTTTTCTACCGTCAGGCCTGTCCTTTTTTGGGGTTTTGATGTTATTAATATCCTCCAGCCCCTCCCCGTATACCTAACTGAGCCTGATCCCAATCCAGCGCTGTGCCTGAGAGCTGTGGCTCTCTCTGCTCTCCTCACAGGACAGAGGCAGCAGCAGAAATCATTGTCATCTGCTGCTGTCAATCAAATCCTGTGACAAGGGAGCAGAGTTGAGCTGCACTGGCTGTGCCTGGAATTGAACCCACAGGAAGTGGCTTCCTATGGGAACACTCCTTGAAGAGGAGGAGACCAGAGCACCAGCTGGGGACCCCAGAAGAGGAGGATCAGGGCTGTTTCAGGTAAGTATGACATGTTTATTATTTAAAGAAAAAAAATATTTAGGCTTTAGAATCACCCTATTTACACCCATAGCAGTCTTTACCTCCCTCTGTCTCATTCATGTCGGATGCATCGGCTGCATGGACACAACCACTGGTCCCAATTTGACAGACATGCAGGTGCATGTCACTGAACAAAGAGTGCGACCTAGGACACACAACTGTCAAATTGCATCCAGCGGCTATGTCCATGCAGCTGCTACGTCTCAATAGACATAAAAATGGGACTGCCTGCATGTGGAGGCACAGAAAACATGTGCATCGAATGCAGGCAAAGACAGCCCTTCACCCAATTGTACGCTTAAGTACTTGCGTGCGAATGAGGGCTCAGGGAATTTGTTAACATAGCTATTGTACTCATTGTTTAACATATGTACAGTTTTAAACAATATTTGTATAGAAAACTAAACATAATATATTAATTTGTTAATACAATATATTCAGAGTATGTACAAAATATTTTATAGCAGCACTGTGTAGTTGTTCTCAAGTACATGAAGGGTGGGTAGCGCACAATGCTTTACCTTAGAAGGAAACAAAAAGCAACTGTCCAGACTAGTCAGCTAAGAGTCTGTGTCAATGGGCTTTGGTTCTCTTCAAATGGGTCGGCATTCCTATACAGGTCTATGGGAATGCAAAATCCACTTGAAGAACCTCAAATGCACATGTACATGAATTCTAAATTATCTCAGAAGTGTGTCACATTGATGCCATTAACAAGCCTAAAGCTTGTCGGCCCTGGCTCTAAGGGTGACAACAAAATGGAGAATGTCACCTCACATCTGCAAATGGTGATCTCATTTTTATGGACACTTAATTGCAGATATTTATGTGATACAGCATTCTTGCCATAATTTTCATTTGACACCCAAAAAAAGAAGAAAAGAGCTCCAACTTTTTGTAAAGGGAAAACAAAAAACATATCGAAGGATAAAACCATCCTTTCAAACTCCACACATGATACTGCATAACATTTGAAGATTTTTCTTCTTATAGATTTTTGTATAGCAGGCAGCAATACTGCTACACTATTGCAGGGACAAGACCAATTAGCCATAGTGAGAATCTGTTTTCAATTAATATGAGCAGACTAACAGACCTGTCGGAGAGTAACAGTAAAGCGCAGTTGTTAATACAACAATATGACTACCCAATGTGCATTTACAAACTAAACATGTAAGGTTTTTAAAATATTGCACATTGTTAAAAGTTGCAAATCACAATATATCTAAAAACATACAACAAAAAAAACTATAGATTCTCTTTAAATAAGCTTTAAATTCCCAAAAGACACCATTAAGGTTCATGCACACTGGGCTTAAAAAACACTGCTTCTACAGGAGTTTTGCGTTTTGCCTGTAAATGCTAAACGTCTGTACAAAAATGCTCTATATAAAAAAAAAAAAAAAAAAATTCTGCCAAAAGAAACCACTTGCTCACTGCCCTATAGCATATATATTTTACTGCTACAGGGTGTTAGCTGTGCGCCTGATCACAAATATGTGATTCGGCTCTTACAGGTGTCAGGCACAAGTGCGCGCCGCAACCGGCTCCCTCCCGCTGTGATTATACACACCAGGAGCTGATCAGCAGATACCGCAGACTCAATGTCCACCACCACCCGCAGAGACACAGAATGGCGGTCTGCCTATGTAAACAAGGCAGATTGCCATTCTGACAGGAGGAAAAGCGTGGATCCTGTGTCTCTGCAAAGCAGACACATGGATCCACGTCTTCCCCTTGTAAAAGCACCTCCCATACAGTAGTAAAACACAGGCTAGGCACACAGTTAACCCTTTTGATCACTCCTGATGTTAACCCCTTCCCAGCCAGTGTCATTAGTACAGTGACAGTGCATATTTTTATGCACTGACCACTGTATTAGTGTCACTGGTCCCTAAAAAGTGTCAGTGTCTGAATGTCCACTGCAATATCGCAGTCCCGCTATAAGTCGCTGATAGCGGTTATTACTAGTAAAAAAAAAAAATAAAGAAATTAATTAAAATATCCCACAGTTTGCAGATGCTATAACTTTAGCGCTAACCAATCAATGTATGCTTATTGGGATTTTTTTTACCAAAAATATGTAGCAGAATACAGATTGCCTACATTTATGAAGACATTTGATTTTTTAATTTTTTTTTTATTGAATATGTTTTATAGCAGAAAGTAAAAAAATTGGATTTTTGACTTACCATAAAATCCATTTCTCTGACGTTCATTGATGGACACAGCTCCTGATAATCAAACATTGGGTTATACTGCCCCCTACAGTAGGACACTAGGCAGAAAAAAAGTCTGGCTACACACATGGGCAGTCCCAGGGGGCATACTCCCGCTCTCTGCTATAGCCACTCACTCAGTTTTGTTACAAGCAGTATCAGAAGAATTACAACTCCACAGAGGTGTGGGTGCTGTGTCTGTCAATTATCCAATTTTCTCTTTCAATTATTGACTGACAGAGCCTGATATTCATAATCATTGGGGCGTCGCAAAGCTGTGTTAAACACAGCAAAAAAAAAAAAAAAAAATTCCCAATGCTAAACAGTAGCCAACCAGGCAAAGAGGAGCTCAACCAAAACAACTGGAGCCCACCTGAAGAAAAACATCAGACCCTCAAAGAGGATCAAGTCCTCTTAACAGCAGCCTGCAAAACCTTGTTGCCAAAAGAAGCATCCGCAGATGCCAACACATCCACTTTATAGAACTTTGTAAAACTGTGCACTGACGGCCAGGTGGCCGCCTTGCAAACCTGCGTCACTGATGCCGGATGACAGAAAGCCCAGGAGGAAATAAGCGCCCTAGTAGAGTGCGCCTTGACAGGGAAAGGAAGAATCTGACCCCTAATGGAATAGGCCTGAATCATCGTCTGTCTGATCCATCTGGAAATGGTTGCAGAAGCGGACAACCCTTTACGAGGTCCATCCCTGAGCACAAATAACCATCTGCTGGACAGCATGTGACGATTTGCAGCCTGCAATTTCTGGAGTTTGTCCAGAGGAAGAAGCACTCTGGCTTAGGCCAAGTCCAGAGTCAGGCCCAAGCCGAGACCTCAGAAAATTCAGAATACAGCCAAACTCCTCCAGAGTTCACATTGTGATTTTCAGGTTTTCCACCAGAGCAGGAGATGACTCTGCTTGCAGAAGATGATCGTCCAAGTAGCCCATTCCCGCGATACCCTGTTGGCATAACCAGACTTGTACGGGGGCTAACTCTTTTGTGAAGACCCGAGGAGCAGAGGCAAGACCGAATGGTAATGCCACAAACTGCTAACGCTACTCTCCCACAGCAAAGTGGAGAAAACGCTGGTGACTGACACATATTGGAATGTGAAGGTAGGCATCCTTGATGTCGACATAGGCGAGGAAATCCCTCTGAAGTATGGATGTCACCACCATTTGAATGGACTCCATTCTGAACTTCTGCACAACCTAGTTTAACGTCTTTAGGTCCAGGATTGAACGCACTTTGCCTTCCTTCCTGGGAACTGTGAATAGGTTTGGAGTAAAAACCCCAAAAAGGTTTTGAAATCGGAACCGGGACAATCACCCCTTGAAGTAACAGGTCTTCTACCGCCCCAAACAGATCCTGTAGGGGTCTGGGGACAGGCGCAAGTTGGAAGCAAAGAATCTTGCTAGGGGGACAAGAGCGAAACTCGAATTTGTAGCCGAACCAACTTACTTTGTAGACCCACTTGTCTTGCACCAGGGAAGTCCACGGGTCCAGAAACCAGCAAAGAAGTCCCCCCACCGCCGATACAGGTGGTGGCACACCTTCATGCTGAAGGAGCCTTGTCCGTGGGTCTGAAGAAGCCCGCACTCGGCTTGCCAGACCAGGTTTGTTTGGATCCTCCTGAGGAGGCCCTGAAGGGCTTCGAGCCCTTGTCAGTAGACCCTGAGGGACAAAAAAACTTCTTAAGAGCCGAGAAGGAAGGTCCACGTCTACGACGAGGTTCCTTGCCCGTAATAGCCTGTGGAAGAAAAGTACCCTTTCTCTCTGTGAGACCTTTAATGATGTCATCCAGGGTAGCTCCAAACAGACAATCTCCTTGAAAAGGAAGATCTGTAAAGGCCTTTTTAGAAGTCTGGTCCGCAGACCAGCACTTGAGCCAAAAGACCACTGCTGAAACAGGGAGCTGAGGCACTAGGGGAGCCGTATCCAAAGAGGCATCACAGATATATTGCAGCCCCTTGGCCAGCTGGTACACCATCTCGGCAAAGGAAGGGGGAGCTTTTCTCGCTCCAGGTCACAGCGTAAGATCTTAGCCAGCTTGGTCAGAGTTTGTGACACTAGGGCAATGGTGAATACCGGCCTCATTGTCGAACCAGCCAGAGTGTACATATTGCAGGCCACAGCCTCTGCCTTCCTGTCAGCTGGATCCTTAAAGGCCGAGGACACTTCAACTGGAATCATGGTTGCCTTGTTTAATCTGGAAACGCCTAGTAAAGCGCGTAGGGACCCCACAGGGACGTTTTGGTCGCCAAAGGATCCAGGAGTCTGCACCAGAGGATGAGGGACTCCCACCGGCCGAAATCGCTGCCCACAGGGCACCACTGTCATGGCAGCCACTATTTTTAATGGCAAAACCACAGCAAAATGGCCGGACTACATAAACATGGCCGCCGTGTATAGAAACACACAGGCTACAACAAAATGGCAGCACCATGAGGCTTACAAAGACCTGGGAAGGAAACCCAGACTTTAAGGACAGATCTAGACAGGACAGGGGGGCCCTGGTAGGAGCCCCCGCTAGGTACAACCCCACCTCCGCACAGTCGATTGTCCGGTCCCTGGCGGAACCCCCCCGGTCCCTATCACCAGCTAGAGTCCTGCCCCCACCCCAGGAGGTAAACTAGACCACCCAAACAGCCCCAGCATATGTGGAAGAGGGGGTAGGAGGGGAACCCGGGGGGTCAAACGGTCCCAAGGAGGGGAACCCGGGGGGTCCGACAGTCCCAAGGAGGGGAGCCCGGGGGGTCCACGTCCACCCCAAAACCCTACAGGGGGGGGGACAGCTACTCACCATATCAAGAACCAGGCGGGCTCCGCTCCAGACAGAACCCCTCTCTATCAAAATGGGGGGGCTGTCGGCCAGGAAGAAAGCTGCGACTCGGGCCAAGACCCGGTTGTAATGTGACCTCGTGAGGCGTTTTAACTCACAGGCAAGCCCCCGTCCGGTGGGGCTATGTCGCGGCGGACCTAGCGCGGTGCTGAGGTCAGCAAGGAACTAGGTCCTTTCTCCTGACTAGGCAGAAAAAAACTGCCTATAGTAGAGAGAGGGAGTATAGCCCCTGGGACTGCCCATGTGCATAGCTAGACTTTTTTTTCTGCCTAGTGTCGTACTGTAGGGGGCAGTATAACCCAATGGTTAAGAATATCAGGAGATGTGTCCGCCGCCAATGAACAAAAGAAATATATATATATATATATATATTATATATATATATATATATATATATATATATATATATATATATATATATATATATATTTATTTCAGAATTGTCTGCCTTTTTTTTTTTTTTCATAGCGCAAAAAATAAAACGCAGAGGTGATCAAATACCACCAAAAGAAAGGCTTGTTTGTGGGGAAAAAGGACGTAAATGTATTTATTTTTTTGGGTACAGTGTCGCACAACTGCGCATATGTCAAAGTAACGCAGTGCTGTATCGCAAAAAATGGCCTGCTCATGAAGGGGGGCATATCCTCCAGAGCTGAAGTGGTTAAGCCAAGTGTGCATGGACCCTTAGGCCATGCAACATAAGAATCTGCATAAAGTTGCCTTGCATGGCGAAACAGCTCCACTCAACATAACCGCAACATATTTAAAAGAATATACAACAGCCCTTTGGCGAATGACGTACACAGTTTGCGGCTGGTTACACACTTCTGAGGGGCTGATATATTATTCATTGTTATGACTTAAAGTGATTGTAAAGTCATTTTTTTTCCTATAAAAATAATAAACATGTTATACTTGCCTGCTCTGTTGCAATGGATTTGCACAGAGTAAGCCTGGATCCGCCTCTTCTCAGGTCCCTCTTCTGTGATTCTGACCCCTCCCTTCTGTTTAGTGCCCCCACAGCAAGTAGCTTGCTATGGGGGCACCCAAGCTGAGTCACAGCTCCCTGTGTTCAGACGCGGAGCCCGGCCCCTGCCCCGCTCTGATTGACTAGCGGACTTCGACAGCTACGGGAGCCAGTGGCACCACTGCTGTGTCTCAGCCAATCAGGAAGGAGAATCTCGGTCAGCTGAGACACTAATGGACATCGCTGGACCCCAGGTAAGTATTAGGGGGGCTGCTGCACACAGAAGGCTTTTTATCTTAATGCATAGAATGAAAATTCCAGCATATTTATCAAGCACAGAATTGCTGCTTCCTTTGCTTTAGAACTCTGAAGTAAAGTCCCATTCATTTTAAATAAAAAAAAACAAAAAAACAAGTGTCTGGAAGAGGAAACCTGTCACATGACTGGCTAGTCATGTGGCAGGGCTCTCCTATCCTAACGGTTCTCTGCAGTGCCATGCAGAAAACACCCCGAAGGACACAGCAGGCCCCCCATCACACTTGCCATTTTATGAATGAAATACAAAAAATCACTGCCATCTATTCTATATTATAAATAAGGACCCAAGTCATCCGACAGCAGTGCAAAGATAAAAAAAATATGATGATAAATATATCATCTTATGGATGGAACACAGTACATACACACACACATATACATATTCTATATATATATATATATATAGTTTGCTGCAGTGAAACCTGAGGCTCAATTCACCAAGCAACAAGACATTTTACAAATTGTATTTCTTAGTGAACTGAGCCTCTAAAGTCAAAAGTCTGTCCATTCTGCAGTAAAATATGTATAGTGAACCAAACTGAAGATCACTGCCCAGGTCTCTACTTGGTGTAGAAAAAGGAATGGTGTAGTCAACAAAAAGATGGTAGATCTATGAAAAGGCTCCGTGTCTTCATATCCTCATCTTATTTTATTTAGGCAGAGAAATGTAGAGAGACTATGAAAACAGAACTCCTGGATATTTGGGAGCACTGTAATGCAAATTTATGTAAAGCGATGATTGCACATCGCAAAAAAAACCCCCCAAAAAATCCCCCGTGTGTGCCCAGCCTGCAGTTATCAGAAGTAGCTAGGACAAGCACAATATGATGCACTATTTTGTCTCCTTCTCATGTCAGAGTAATCTAGGCTCAGTGGGGACAGATAACATGACACGCTACTATAGGGCAAAGCAGTACTTGGTGCTGTCCTATTCATTCTGAAGCTCTCGCCTCTTATTTCAAAGAAAAAAGACGAGGTTGAGTGAACAAGTTCTTCATATGAATGGATACATGTCAAAAGTCCACCAAGCTACTCAGAGAAAGTGTAAGCACTAAGGGTGGGGAATCCTTACCATATGGCAGAGGTAACCAAATTACACTTACCGTAATCAAATGCTGACATTTGGGTACGTTGTATGTACAGTTCTAGCAGTGTTCAGCTTTGTTACTCACCACAAAATTTTTTTTCTGCAGTTAAAGCCCCCCAAAAAATCCTTTGTAAATAAAATAATTTGTAAGGCTTTGAGTGGAAAGCCATAATCCACTCAACAGTGACAATTCAGTGTTAGATGGATTACTGTCACAAATAAAAGACCAAAAGCTACAGTGGCAAAAACAAATGGCTTTAGAGCATTGTCAGTGCCATTTCCAATTATGAATGCAGCAGACCAACTCCCACCTCCTGGGTTCCACCATAGGAGTAAATGGAGAGTTTGTTACAGATACAAAAAGGGTAGGAAGATTTTACCCCTAGGTGAGCAGCCACTGTGGGTTGATTTACTAAAACTGGAGAGTGCAAAATCTGGGGCAGCTCTGAATCCTAGTCAATCAGCTTCCAGGTTTTATTGTCAAAGCCTAACTGAACAAGCTGAAGTTAGAATCTGATTGGCTACCATGCACAGTTTGCACTCTCTAGTTTTAGTAAATCAACCCGTGTGCTTTTTCACATTGGTTCTCTGCTGAAGGGACCATCTTGAGCACACACATACAGTGACAAAACTAACCCCTGAGCTGCAAACTCCTTCTGTGGTCTTTACTATGGAAGGACCGAAGCTGCCTTTCCCACAGCGATTACAATTTTTTAAAACTTTTTAACAGTGCTGGGGTTACCAAGGCCAACCCAGATGATTTTTGCATAGCTATAAACACAAACTCTTCAGAGTGCTTATGTTAATGGTGTCTTTAGAAATGTTAGAGACGAATATTAAGACACACAATATCCAAGACAATGAAAACAAGTACACAAAACTGTAGATGTGTCATCTTCTCTGGTAAGGGACATTTCTTGTTTTCAGCATGCGGTAGTAGAGGTTTTCATCTCGAAATTCGTATTCGTCTGTGATATGCTGAATGACGGCTCCTTTCAGCAGTCTCTCTCCATACTTAACTGCTTCCCCACGATCGGAAGCCAGTCCCACTTCGACAAGCCAGCTCACCAAATCCGAGCCCCAGAAGATTATAGCAGAGTTCCTGGCACCACACCTGTGTGTCAAAGGAATGATTCACCCATATGCTCTCTAACTCTTGTGCCAGGGCTGTGATTGGCAGCAGGTAAAGAAAAATAAGAGGGAAAATAGGACAGCATGATATAGGCAGGTTAGATCAGTACAGGGTCATAGAACATTAGAAGCCAGTAAGGGGGAGTGGGAAGAGCATGAGCTAAAAATACATTTATGTAAAAGCTGTAGGAGCCAACTGGAATAGTCTACAATTTGGAAAGAACACATACTGATGTAGGATTTGGTAAAATTGCATTATTATTATTATTATTACAATGGGGATGGGCATGTAACAGTTCAAATTCAAAGTTCAGCAAAATGTGTGATTTTTTCATGAAATACCACAACACCCCTAAGCTCCTAATGGTCAGGTTCCCATACAAATTTTGTTTTTCTTCTGTTCAAGGCCACATCTCACCATGTCTGCCATAGGTCTGAAGCAAGGAATAAAAATAAGTCTAATAATGCAGTGGGAGCCTTCACTGTTCTGCTTTACATAATGTAGTTTAGCAGAGAACATAAATACATAGACCAGAAGGGGTTCTGATCCTTAAGAGTTTCCAAATTGCACATTCGTAATTCCACTGCAAGATAATTAAAGTGGAATTAGCCTTGAACCTCAGCCCCGCCCACTTCGAACACCTATACTAACTAAATTGTGTAAGAAAGATGTACTGTATACAGTATACTTATGCACGGGTGCATCTCAAAACATTTGATCATCCAAAAGTTAATTTATTTTTAGTAGTTCAATTCAAAAACTGAAACTCCTATTTTATATAGATTCGTTACACACAGAGTGATATACTTCAAGCATTTCTTTATTTTAATTTTGAGGATTATGGCTTACAGCTAGTGAAAACCCAAAATTCAGTATCTCAGAAAATTAGATTATTACATAAGACCATTAAAAAAGAAAAAATGTGAATACAGGAATGTTAATACAACAAATAATGCGGCGCTACTACATTAAAGTGACAAAGTGCAGCCTTCAAAATGCATTTGAATCTGTGATGAAACAAAAATCTTAAAGTGACAAAGTGCAATAATGAAAGTGCATATGGATCCAATATTGTAAACAATTGGAATTAGCAACAACCATAAATATATATAATTCATATATTTTATATAAACCTTTATGTGAACAGTCTCTGTGCTCAAAAAGGAGGAAACTCCCAAAGTGCAAAAAAAAGAGTGCAGGAATGTTGGCTTAGTGAAAAGTATGTCCACGTACAGTATAGTATGCCCTCAATACTTGGTAGGGGCGCCTTTTGCATGAATTACTGTATCCATGCGGCATGGCATGGAGGCGATCAGCCTATGGCACTGCTGAGGCGTTATGGAAGCCCAGGTTGCTTTGATAGTGGCCTTCAGCTTGTCTGCATTGTTGGGTCTGGTGTGTCTCGTTTTCCTTTTGACAATACCCCACAGATTCTCTATGGGGTTTAGTCCAACTTTGCTGGTCAATCAAGCAAAGTGATACCATAATCATTAAACCAGGTAATGGTACTTTTGGTAGTGTGGGCAGGTGCCAAGTCCTGCTGGAAAATGAAATCAGCATCTCCTGGTAAACGGTTGCGCTTACTTTTGTCTTGATAAAACACAGTGGCCAACACCAGCAGATGACATTGCTCCCAAAATCATCACAGACTGTGGAGATTTTTGCATTTCATTTGGAAATCAAGGTCCCAGAGTCTGGAGGAAGAGTGGAGAGGCACAGAATCTAAGTTGCATGAGGTCCACTGTGTTTCCACAGACAGTGATGAAAAATAAATGCTTGAAATATAGCACTCTGTGTGTAATGCATCTATATAAAATACATGAGTTTTATTTTTTAAAATGAATTACTGAAATAAAATTAACTTTTTGATGATATTCTATTTTTTTAAGATGCAACTGTATTTTCAGGCCACAACCATTTGGTCATGTGATCTGGCTCCCCTGTGTAAGCCAACATCGCTTCAGGGAAGACAATGAAGCACCGGCAATAGATAGATCATTGAAGCCTATGAGTGAAGTCATCTCGGGGGGCGTGGCTTGGTGATGGCGCTGTGAGGACGCAGCTCGAGGAGCTCCGTGACAGCCGCCGGTGTTTCAGCCACAAATCAGCAGGATACCTCGCCTCTCTCTCATGCCAGTAAAAGGGAAACCTCCAGGGACACCGGTGGTGACTCGGGGACTGGACATCTCCACATACTTCATGCGGCATCCCGCTGCTTCTTCAGCCTCTGCGGCCTCCAAGATGGCACCGCTGCGCCAGTCCTCGGCAGGACCCACTCCTATGAAAAAGGCTGGGAAACTGGCACAGAGACAGTCTTTGGCCCCTGCAGAATGGGACGCCCTCACTGATCCGTCTCCCCGGAACTGCCGCACGCGTACTCCCAGGCCCCACCCATGGTGACCAGCCAGCAGCAATAGCCGCTGTCAGGCCCCGAATGGCGGGAAATCCTATCCCCGATACCCACCAAGCAGGACTTCACGGAGATGGCTGCCTCAATCGTGAGTACCCTCTCCAATTACATCAACACCTTAAAGCAACAAATAGATCGGGTGGAGGCAGTGGAGGTATCGCAGGCCTCAATCACATCAAGGGTCTCTGCTCTGGAAACCTCCCAGGCTCTTCCACAGAAATCTCATCATGCTGCAGCTGCAACAGGATGATGGTGAGACCTGTAGCCGCAGGAACAACATCAGGCTGCGGGGCCTTCCAGAGGCCACCCTGGGGACAGACCTTAAAGCCACAGTTACTGCTATCTTCAATAAACTGCTGGATAGGCCGCTTCCAGAGGACATTGAGTTAGACAGGGTCCACCGGGCGCAGTGCTGAGGCTGCGTTGCCATGGGACGTGCAAGCCAGGGTCCATTTTTCCTCTCTCAAGGAGGAGATCATGAGGAAGGCTTGGGCTGGGGGCCCTGTGGACTTCAACTGTACCATGGTTTGCCTACTCCCTGACTTGTCGCGCCTAACCCTCAGAATGAGGGGGGCCATGAAGCCTCTGTTGGAGACGGTATAGAATATAGGTGCCAGGTACCACTGGGGCCACCTGTTTCACCTCGTGGTTTTGAAAAGTTCCTTCACCCTTAGGTGGACGGAACAATTACAAGATCTCTTTTCATTCCTGGATACCCCCCAATACATGTGACTGACTGGCTGAAAAATCCCTGGGGTCAGGGACCTTCGAGACCCTCCTCACTGAGGCCTCAGCGTCACCGGAGGAGACGCTCCAGGTCTGTCATGCAGCAGGAATCAGATGAAGCTCCCTCCTCACATGAACTATAGGCTCACACATGGAGCACCGTTGCTGGTATTGTGAGCCCTGGAGGCTCTTCACGTCTTTTTTTTTTTTTCCTTTCTACCCCCCACCCTTTTCTGCCTAGTGTCTGGTATGGACTGCCAGCGATCTACGGGACTTCAGCCTGCTGGCTGGGGTTGGGAGCCCGCAGGTGACTGGTCAGTGGGGTGGGCCCGATGGCCGTGAATGTATTCTTTCATTGTGGGGTGTGCGGGGGCAGTCTGTGATACCCTGCTTCTAGTTTTATTAAGCACCCATGAGAGTTATTAATGTTTACTACTATTGTTTACTGCTGTTTATTATCCTTTTCTCTGAGGTTTCAGCTTACCATGTGGTATTTTTGGTTGGCTGACACCCTAGGGTCACGTCTCCTGAAGTTTCATAGCGTCTAACCTACACCTCCCCCCTCTAGGGGGCGCCTAGTTGCACCAGGTTGCTATGCAACAAGTTTAGCTATCCTACTGATATATAGTTACAGATAACCAACCCCCTGTGTGTCTGCCTTCTTCATTATAGTGAGGAGGAGATAGTCCTGGGATAGTTGCTTCGTGGTCCTTCTTTCACTCTTCCTTTTTCATATCTTCTCTCTCCTTCCGTTCTCTCTACCTTCTTTTCTCCGTCCTCCACACCCCCTTTTTTTCCCCCCTCATTCCTGTGGGCCAGGAGGATTCCGCTTAATCCCACCATGCCGATTCCTCCTAGGCACCATACCCTCGGGTACAGTGGTGTATTTAGGTTTTGTGCTGCCTTAGGCCTGACTAAACTTGTACAACCCCTTAATTTAAATAACATACCGGCAGGTATGATCGCTTTATGGGGGGTGCCAGATTGATTTGCCTCCTGGAACCTGCCCTGCAATTCGCCCCATAAGACTGGCACTATACTAAAAGTGTAGCGCAAGCCGGCGGGAACCCTTTTCGTGTGGGAGCCGGGAGGAGGCTTTTTTTTTTTTCAGTACGGGGTACAGCTTTTTGCTGTCCCCCTGCAAAGTGCCGCCCTAGGCCTGGGCCTTGTCAGCCTAAGCCAAGATACAGCACTGCTTGGGTATAAACTGACCTCGCTGAACGTGAGGGGGCTGTCCACCTCGCGCGCACAGCTGTTGGCGGATCTTAAAAGAAATGGGTCTCATTTTGCGTTTCTGCAGGAAACCTACTTTAGGAGGGACTCTATCCCCAAATTGTATAATAGGGACTTCCCGTGGGTGTACCATGCCACCTCCCCTACACCGAAATTAAAAGGGGTGAGCATTTTGATCTCCAGGAAAATACCCTGGTCCCTCATGGCGGTACAGGCGGACCCGCTGGGTCGTTACTTGCTGTTGAACAGTGGCATCGGGAATACATTGGTTACTTTGATTAAAGTAGGTTTGCCTAATTCAGATCACTTGTCCTTTCTGCAGCAATTGACTCCGGTTGTCATGGGTTTCCGTGAGGATTTCCTCCTCATGGGTGGCGATTTTAAATAACGCTCCCGAACCCTTGTTAGACACAGCAAGAGGTTCCTCGCATCTCTCCTACGCATACTTAAGGAAGCTCAAGAGGCAACTCTATCTCCTCGACCTGGCTGACCATTAGCGCGTGATGCACCCCGGTGAGAGGCATTACAGTTATTACTCGGCCACCCACAACACCTATACTAGGATAGACTTCTTTCTGGTCCCTCATCTCACTTCCTCTCAGCTAGGGTCCTTCTCATTTTCAGATCATGCCCCCATACAGATCACCATGAACTGGGACACCTGTCAAACTAGGCCCCCCGAACTGGAGGCTCAACAAATCGCTCCTACAGTTTCCTGAGGTGCGGGCGGAACTCGACGAGGCCTTATCCGTCTATTTTGTGACCAATTCGGACCCCTCTTTGGCACCTTCCACTGTCTGGGAGGCTCACAAGTGTGTCATACGTGGTGTTCTTATACGCATTGGCTCCCAACAGAAAAGGGATAGGGATGGGAAAGTCGCATCTCTGTTGGCTCACATTGACACATTGAGTTCCAAACATAAGAAATCATTGGCGGAGGAGCATTTGCTGCCCCTTATGCAGGCCAGGGAGGAGCTGAATAGTATCTCTTGTTTCAGAAATCGATTCAGGATCTGGCTTGGGCCAGGCGTCATTATTATGAATTTTCAAATAAGCCCGGGGCGATGTTGGCGGGGGCACTAAGGGGTACTAGGAAACGCATGATCATCACCCAGGTCGGCCGACAGGCGAGGGCTCATACCTCAGAGGACATTTCCTCCGAATTTTGCTCCTTCTTCCGAGCCCTCTATAATCTTCACTCCGATGATGCTTCAGCTCCGGACCCCAATAAGGTTACGGGCCATCATAAAGTAGCTGCATACGCGGACGACCTGATCTTCTTTGTTACCAACCCGAGTGAATTTACCAAATGTTCTTGACGCAATAAACGTATACGGTTAGCTAATTAGAAGATAAACATCTCTAAGTCAGCGGCACTTAATAGCTCGGCATCTGTAGCTGTCATGAGAGCTGTTAGGGCATTGTTTCCCTTTCATTGGGTGGACAGGGCTCTCAAATACCTGCTGACCCCCTGTGACCTCTTCCGGGCCAATCTACCCCCTCTATTGGGAATCATTAAGTCGAATCTCCGGTCCTGGCAGTCGCTTACGCTGACGTGGTTCGGGCGTTGTAATGTTCTTAAGATGAATGGGTTACCTAGATTACTTTATGTTTTACAGGCTTTACCGATTTAACTCCCTTTCTCGTTTTTTCAAACAAGTGCAGGCGTTGTTCCGGTCCTTTACATGGGCCTCCAGGTCTCCCAGAATTAAACTGCACACGCTATCTCTGCTTAAGTCAAGGGGGGGGGGGGTATCGGTCTTCCGGACCTCCTGAGATACTATAGAGCTTCCCACCTTATGCAGGTGGACTGGCATTGTCATGCAGATACCAAGCAGTGGGTGCTGATGGAGGGAGAGGACGTCAACATGCATTTGCCTCCGATCTCCTGGCTTTCCTCCAGTCCCTTGGACCTAGTCTCTAACCACCCTTTGGTTGGGGCTACTCTTAGGGAAGTTAGGCTTATACAACGACATTCAAATGTGGCACCGCTGCCCTCCCCTTTGACGCCCATTCTGGGCAATCCTGAATTTCCCCCGGAATGCTCAAGTGCCCGGGTGGGGAAGCTGGCTGAGGTGGGGAAAACCAGTTTGTTGGACATGTGGCCAATGGGAGATATGCCATCTCCTTCGCGATGGCTGGCTGGACAGAACCCCCCCCCCCCCAGACCCTCTTAGCGTCATTCAATTCAGGCACTTTCTCCAATCTTTCCAGAAGTTGGGATTTTCTCCCCGACCTCCGACGCCATTTAAATCCATCTGCAGGAAGGGAGAGCCACTCAGACACACTTTGTCCCTGCTTTACACTTCTCTCTTGGATCTGGATGAGGGACATCGACTACCCTTTGTTACCCAATGGGAGCGGGACCTAGGCATCTCCTTTACGCCCAAGCAACTAGACAAGGTCTAGTCGCTAGCACACAAAGCGTCCATAGCTAACAAATATCAATAAGTGGGTTACAAAATTTTCACAAGGTGGTATAGGGTCCCCTCGTTGCTACACAGGATGGACGCGAATATTCCAGATAGGTGCTGGAGGTGTGACTCTGCGGGTGGGAATATGCTCCACATCTTCTGAGCCTGCCCCTTGCTCAGGGGCTTCTGGGACGAGGTGGCATCCGTTATCCAACAGTTATCTTCTGTCGAGGTGAGAGATAATCCTGCTATGGCCTACTTCATCTTTCGGGGAGGCTGACCCGAAAATACAGGAAGTCCCTGACAATCCAACTCCTTAACACTGCAAAAGCCTGTATACCGGCCATGTGGAGGCAAACACAGCCCCCCTTGCGTTCATTATGGTTCTCTAAAATTAACATACAATGCATGGAGTCCCTGACTGCCACTTTGAATAATACCAAGGAAAAACTGTGGGACCTCTGGCAGCCATGGGTGTACTTTACTGGTACTGAGGCTTATCTTCAGGGAAGCGTTCCACCCGCAGTTTAGATCACATGCTCTTTTTCATTCGGTGCTCGCTTTAACCTCACTGGTCTGACCTATTTTTGCGCGGAGTCCCCCTTGCCTGAACCCAATCCCCTTCCCTTGTTATTTTTGGTTTGTTCTTTCCTTCCTCTCTTGCTACTCTTCTAACCCTGCTGTTTCCCACACATGGTTATCTGATGGTATACTGATTTTTATGCTCTTATTCATATATCAGTGTACGTCTTAAGGAAACGTTCCATTGGGTGAGCTCGGACACATCGTGATGACCTATCTCATCAATACTTCCCGAAATGACTCTGTGCTCCGAGAGTGACCCAAGTCATAAAAAAAGAAAAATCTTTTGGCAAAGTACCCTTGTTCATTATGATGCTTTTGATAGCGGGTATGTTATGTGACTTGCATTTATCTATGGACTGCTTGGCTTCCTCTATTTGACGGCTATTTTCGCATTTTGCTTTTTTTGTCAGTGTATTGTACTTCTGCTTCAATAAAGAAAAAAAAAAAAAACAGTGAGGTCATCTCACCAGACTTTACTAGCCGATGTTGGAGCATTCTCTCCTCTCACCTGCAGGAGCCAATGGTTGACGCAGGGGAGATCACATGACCAGACCAGATTGAGATGAAAATAGTAAGTATATACATTGTTTTTACACAGGTTAGTAAGCATAGGTGTTCGGAGGCAGGGGACAGTTTTAGTAGTTAGGGTTAAAATGAAATTCCACTTTAAGAACTACTGTTAAGTGGTAACACTAAGCATTCAAGTTACACTGTATTTGGCTGGGCTTGTAGATACACTATATGGGTAAAAATATGTGCGACTCCCCTTCAAATTATTGGGTTAAGGTGTTTCCAGTGAAGGGTGCTGTTAATGCTATCGCATACATTGACATTTTAAACAACTGTTTCTGTTTCAGCATGCTATTTAGGCTGAATGAACACAAAACACACTCCAAAATCCTGTAAAGCCAAAAGCCATTCCTAGAAGAATGAAGGCTGCTCTATATCAATCTCCAAAAAAGAAAGATACTTTTCTGACCTTCTCTAACTAAAACCTTATATTGAGCTTTAGGAGCTTGAAAGGGGATTCCAGTCCTCTCTCTCTGTGTTGTCAATAGATGATCAAATTACAAACTGTTCACAGAAAAGTAGTAAAAATAGCTCAGCAAAGGTGCTGAACAATGGACTAAACCGCACCACCTACTGGTTGTAAATGAAAAATGTGAAATATTAATTTGTAATTCTATAGGCTTGTCTGCCTAGAAAAAAATAAAAAAACAGCCTTAGACATATATAGAATATATATATGGAAAAATACATTCCCTTTAGAGCAAAACTCGTAGTTGAATCTAATACAATTGATATGTTAATACGTTCATACAGTCAGGAAAGCAAACAAACAGAAATGAAGGAAGCAAGAAAGAAATGGTGAGAAGGGATGAGAACAGACTTGTTATAAGCAATATGCATTAGCAAAAATTATGAAGGAAAACCATTTTGTCCACCTGAGGCATCATTACGATTTGGTATGTAACACTGTATACATTTTAAAGGTAAACCTAGGAGGAAATCATCAGCGACTTTCTTTTTAAACTTTCTTTTTAAAAAGGCACAGGCCCCAGATTTTATGCTGATGCACCATTTCTTCCTAATTAGTCACTGACCCAAAACACTATGCAGGATGGGAGTTAAAGTGATACTAAACACACACTGTTTAAGTTACATTGTCCCTTCTGTTTCTATATGTTGATGATGGCACTGTAATTATTTTAAATAAAAAAAAAAAACATTGAAGTACCTTTTTCCTAACTAATATACAGCTGTCACATGACCCAGATCTTTATGAGCCAGTCTGCAGGGAAACATAAGCAGGAGGAACTTCTAGCCCTCTGCTGCTGGTCACGTTAAAAATGGAAAAAAAAAAAAAAAAAACCAACAACAGCCTTTTGAATATAGAGTAAAAATAACTAATATCAATAAACTGTTTTAAATTGGCATATAAATATATATTTGAAATCAAATCTTTATTTTGTGGAATTAACATGGTGTGGACAGATTTCTGCCAGTCACAGGTTGTCACACGCCTCCAGCCTGTGTCTTGGAATAAGGAGGTGAGGCCTCCATTAATCTACATGGAATATTCAACCCACATTGTGTTCAGCTGGTTAGTGGGCATGGAGGAGGGAGGGAGCGGGCTGTCATTTACAAACTCACTGAAAACATGAGAGAATGTGCAGAGTTGCCACCACAGCTGCGAAATCCCTAGCTGAATTGGGGACATGAACAGAAGGTGGGGAGAGAGAGAGCGCAGCAGGATCAACCAGGATTTTTGCAGTGGTGGTGACTGAGTGAGTATGAACAGCATGCAATACAGCTCTTGATAGTTTTTTTATGATTTGGGTTTAGTGACACTAAGTCTTTTTGCACTTCATTGGATACATTCTTGTTTTAGGTCTCTGACTCACTCAGTAGAGTGGCCAGTATCAAGACAACAGTCCCAAAAAATGTTAGCCTGCACTCCAATATTGAGAATAAGTCATTAGTGTAGTTCTTGAACATTCTACCATATTAAGTAGGCTTCATTTTACAGAGCACTAAATACAGTGAATGACAGGGTACAACAGTGACTGGTGTTAGTAATATTTTAGGTATTATTTTTAGATGACAAGGTGACATGTTATTAGTATAGCTTTCCAGCTCACTGACAGTGGAAATACCTTCTCTCCTTTACGATATTCCTAACACACAGGTCCTTGTGGTATTGTACAAACTGATGGCATGTCATGCGGATTTCTTCTGGCAGCCGGGTCTCCTCAGCAGCCGCACTGGGTTCTCTGCCATTCCACAGGAATTCAAGTCTAATGTGCAAATAGGAGACATTTCACAAAATAGCCAGATTTACACAGGTCACAATTAATGTTTTGTTTTTTTGTTTTTTTAATGTAAAATTTTGTTTTAGGAACGGTTCCCTAAAGACCCCAAGGGTAATGGAGTGAATAGATAGAAGTTTGGGAGTGATCTGCACTAAATAGATTAGCAAATTCTGTGAGTGTGTTCTATTGATGTGGATCCAGGAACTAAGGTAAAGGTGGCCAGCTAAGAAATGTATAGAACTAAAAATCCCTTCTTTAATAGAGAGCTAAAAATGTTTGAATAAATCTGACTTTTTAAAGAATAACAGCCCTTTATGTATCTTAAAGTGATTTTTTTTTTTTTTTTTTTACAAACGTGTTAAACTTACCTCCTTTGTGCAGTTGGTTTTGCACAGAGCAGCCCGGATCCTCCTCTTCTCGGGTCCCTCATTCCTGCTTCGGGCCCCTCCCTCCTATCAAGTGCCCCCACAGCAAGCAACTTGCTATGGGGGCACAGAGCCAAGCTGCAGCTCTGTGTGTCAGTTCAGATACGGAGCTGCCATCCGGGCCCACCCCCTCTCTCGCCTGATTGGCTCACTAATTTTCATTAACAGCCCCGGAAGCCAATGGCGCCGTGTCTGTATCTCAGCCAAGCAGGAGGGAGAGTCCCAGGACGGCCGAGGGACTCGTGGACATCGCTAGACCGAGAGGGGGCACAGGTAGTATTAAGGGTGCTGGGGGGGCTGCTACACACAGAAGGCCTTATATCTTATGCATAGAATGCATTGGGATAAAACACCTTCCCGACTTTAAAACTCCTTTAACTATTTGCCGACTGTGCTATAGCCAGACAGTGGCTACAGAACGGCCCCGAGTTCTGGCAGGCCATCATATGACGTGATCCTGTGATCAGTGCTGCCAATCATTGCCCATCAATGCCTCCGCATCAGTGCACCCTATCAGTGTCCATCAGAACACATCAGTAAAGGAGAAAAATTATCTGTTTGCAAAATTTTATAACAAACTATGAAAAAATTGGATTTTTGCCATACCTTAAAATTAATTTCTCTGATGTTCATTGATGGACGCAGCTCCTGATCTTCTTAACCATTGGGTTATACTGCCCCCTACAGGAGGAGGACACTAGGCAGAAAAAAAAAAAAAAAAGTCTGGCTATGCCTATGGACAGTCCCAGGGGGTATACTCCCTCTCTCTGCTATAGGTACTCAGTTTTGTTACAAGCAGTGTCAGAATTACAACTCCACAGAAGGGTGGGTGCTGTGTCCATCAATGGTCAGAGAAATGGATTTTACGGTATCCCATTTTCTGTTTTGTTCATTGACGGACACAGCTCCTAATCTTCTTAACCTTTGGAACGTCCCAAAGCAGTGTTAAACATGAGGGGAGGAACAGCGAAAAAGAAATTCCCAAGGCTAAACTATAGCCAACCACTCAAATATAGCTAGATGAATGAGTACCCCATCTAATTACATGCACCACACCCTAAGATTTATAACAATAAAGCAATTTGTAAGGGTTTTTAAGGTGCCATCAAAACATTTTACAGACAATATTTAAAATTCCAAAATTTTATTAAACATATTAACATTTATCTCATAAAAAACATTGTTATTTGCATATGTCAATAAACCAAACTTCCTAGACATGTTTCGCTAATCATAGCTTCTTCAGGAGATTTTGTCTGGATATTGTTCACATAAGATTTAGTGGGTCCATAGAGGGAACATTATGTTCCACGTAATCAATACACCCTCCAATTTCTGCAGTACCTCAGGGGACACTTTATGTACATAGAAAGGACAACTTAGGTGTGTGGAGAGGCCCTGGGCTCTGCCATAAGGGAAAGGATAGATGTCCATTAATATTCAGATGTCATTTTTTTTATGATATTCCGGTTATCTTAAGACTGCCTAAGGAACTGTTGGTTGCAATCCTTGATTGAGCAGGAGTGATCTAAGGTGCAAAGATTCTGACTTCTAATACTCCTTATGGTACACCGATATCCACCTCTACATGCACTTATTTAATCAAAAACCTAATTTTCCTTCATCTGGTCTTAACATCCAGGGGTTCCCCTCTGAAAAATTGGAAGGTGTATTGATTAAGTGGGACATAATGTTCCCTCTATGAACCCAGTAAATGTTATGTGAATAATATCTAGACAAAATCTACTGAAGAAGCTATGATTATCTAGCCAAACACGTCAAGGAAGTTTGGTTTATTGACATATGCAAATAAAGTTTTTCTTTTGAGATGAATTGTAATAGGTTTAATAACATTTTGGAATTTTAAATATTGTCTGTAAAATTATTTGATGGCACCTTAATTTACAAATTGCTTTATTGTTATAGCCAACCACGTAAACAGAAGCTCAACCAAAACAACTGGAGCTCACCTGAGAAAAACAATACACCCTCAAAGAGGACGAGGTGGGCGCCTTGCAAACCTGAGTCACTGACGCCTGACGACGGAAGGCTCAGGAGGCACTGAGCACCCGAGTAGAATGCGCCTTGACAGGAAAAGGAGGAACCTGACCCCTGATGGAACTGGCCTGAACCACCGTCTGTCTGATCCATCTGGAAATGGTCGCAGAGGAAGCAACCCTTTCCGAAGCCCATCCGTAAGCACAAATAGTGAGTCTGATTTCCTAAAAGACTCCGTAGCTGCCAGGTACACCCTAATCGCTCGGACCACATCAAAGGCATGCAAAGCAATTTGCTTTGGATGTTTTGGCCTGGGACAAAGGGAAGGCAACACAATGTCTTCATTCAAATGAAAATTTGACACAACCTGTGGGAGGAACGACGGACAGGGGCAAAGAACCACCAAGTATGGTGAACGTCAGGATAACGCCGCCAATTTTAAAACCCTGCATGCAGAGGTGTTCGCTACCAAAAAGGCCACCTTCTGGGACAGTGTAAGCAGGGGAATCTCCCGAAGATTCTCAAAGGGAGGCTTCTGGAGGGCAGAGCACCAAATTGAGGTCCCAAGGCGGTAACAGGGACCACACTGGAGGAGCCAAGTGCTGAACTCCCTGAAGAAAAAGTACGCACCAGTGAGTGTGTGGCCAAGGGCAGATGAAAAAAGACCGCTAAGGCCGACACCTGGCCCCCGATAGTACTCAAGGACAGTTTCTGCTCAACCCCACGTTGAAGGAAGGTCAAGATCTGAGCCACCGTAAAAGAACAAAGTTGAGCCCCAAGAGACTCACACCACGCAATGTACGTCTTCCACGTATGATGGTAGATCTTCCAAAAAGTAGATTTCCTAGCTTTTAACAGTGTTGGAATCACTGACTAACCTATATCTATCAGCACCTGGAGTTCAACAGCCAAGCCGTCAAAGCCAGCGATGTAAGATTGGTCCATGGGCAGCAGATCCTCCCTGAGAGGAAGCTTCCAAGAAAAGTCGGCGACCAGCAGCACCAGATCGGTGCATCAAGCCCGGCGAGGCCAGTCTGGGGCCACTAAGATAACCGGAATCCCTTCTGCCTCGATCCTGCGTAGAAGTCTAGGCAGAAGCTTGAGAGGAAGAAAGGTGTAAATTAGACGATACTGACCCCATGGGGCCACAAGATGCGTCCGCCAGAGGATCCCGTGACTGAGCCACACACCTCTGCACCTTTCTGTTGAGCCGGGACGCCAACAGATCCACCTCGGGAATGCCCCACCGGAGACACAACTGATGAAACACCTCCAGATGAAGGGGCCACTCCCCATGGTCAAACGCCTGCCGACTGAGGTGATCCGCCTGCCAGTTTTCCACCCCAGGAATATGTACAGCGGAGAGGGCTGAAATGAACCGCCAGGACACTTCTTGTGCCCCCCCCCCCCCGGTGATTGACATAAGCAACGGCCGTGGCATTGTCCGATTGAATGTGCACTGGACATACCTGAAGGCAATCTGTCCAATGTTCCAGGCACAGTCTGATCGCTCGGAGTTCCAAGACATTGATCGGTAGTCTGTACTCTTCCAGTGTCCAGATCCTATAAGCAGATTTTTTTCCCAAGGATGCCTACCCAGCCAGACAGGCTGGCATCTGTGGTGACCACTGTACAATATAAGGGGAGGAAGGATTTGCCCAGCCCAAGTGCCGGAGAACGAAACCCCCATATCAGGGACACTTTCGTTTTCCAGCTCAGCCGGATCGGATTGTCCAGAGTCTTGTCCCATTTGGCCAGAATTTCTCTTTGCAGGTTACTCGTATTGGAACTGTGTAAAATGGAACCACCTCGAAGGTAGACACCATCAGGCTCAGCACCTGCATGCAAGTCTGGACGGATGACCATCTGCTGGACAGCAGGAGATGAATTGCAGCCTGCAGTTTCGGAAGTTTGTCCAGAGGAAGGAGAACTCTGGCTAAGGCCGAGTCCAGAGTCAGACCCAGATATTCCAGCTTTGTGGACATAACCAGAGCAGACTTCTGAAAATTCAGAATTCAGCCAAACAACCTCAAGCTCGTATGGCAATTTCCAGGTTAGTAGCCCAGTACCGCGATCCCCAATTGGCGTAACAATGCTAGATCTGGGGGCCAACACCTTCGTGAAGACGCGAGGAGCAGAAGCGAGACCAAAGGGTAACGCCACCAACTGATAATGCTCCTCTCCCACGGCAAAGCGGAGGAAGCGCTAAAAACCGACACATTATACTGTGAAGGTAAGCGTCCTTGATGTCGATGGAGGCAAGAAAAATCCTCCTGATGCAGGGAAGCCACCACCATGTGAACGGACTCCATTCTGAACTTCTGCACCCGCACAAAGCAGTTCAGCGCCTTGAGGTTCAGAATTGAACGCACCTTGCCTTCCTTCCTGGGGACTGTAAACAGGTTTGATTACCACAAAATGGCTGCCGGAGTACACAAACGTGGCCACCATGCATTGTGCACACAGAGGCTCCCAGGGACCCAGTCGGGATCCCTAGGCCTCAGAAAATGTGACAGGCAGGAAGGGGGGCCCCCTCCCCCCGAGCCGATCGCCCAATCACCGGCGGCGCACCTTCCTGCCCCCATCGTCAGCACAGCACCATGCCCCCACACCAGGCAGTGGACCAGGCAAACCCACAGCCCCAGCAAAGGAGGAGGGCTGGGTGATATGGCCCACAGGGACCATCAGATTGATGAGGGGGGTACCTAATAGGAAGGAGGGGAACCCAGGGGTCCGACCGTCCCATGGAGGGGCCCACATCCACCCCAAAACCTTCCAGTGGGAGAGGGGGCGGGGGACAGCTATTTACCATACCAGGAACCAGACAGAGCCCCTCACCATCAAAATGGGGGTGCTGTCGGCCAGGAGGAACGACCTTGCAAGGCGTTTAAATTAACTCACAGGCCAGCCTCCCCTCCCCCGGTGGGGCTATGTCGCGGCCGACCTAGCGCAGAGCTGAGGTCTGCGAGCTCTCGCTGGCCAGACTGGGGTGACCACCGGATCTAGATTATCCAGCCTGTCGCCCAGTCCGGCAGTTGATTGTAGCTCTCACACGAATAAAAACAGGAGAAAAAAAAAAAAATCTAAACATGCCAGGACCAGATATCCCAGCAGGGAACTAGGTCTTTACTCCTGACTAAAAAATTTGTACCTATACCAGAGAGAAGGTGTATACCCCCCTGGGACTGCCCATAGGTGTAGCCAGACTTGTTTTCTGCCTAGTGTCCTACTCTGGTAGGGGGCAGTATAACCCAATGTTTAAGAAGATTGGGAGCTGTGTGTCAATGAACGAAAGAGAACTTTTCTTTTTTCCAAAAGCCTTTTTTTGTTTAGTAAAAAATAAAAAATGCCAGTGGTGATTAAATACTACCAAAAGAGAGCTCTATTTGTGTGAAAAAAGATACAAATGTTGTTTGGGTACAGTGCTACATCACTGTGGAATTGTCATTTAAAGTGTGACAGCGCTAAAAGCTGAACATTGGCCTGGGCAGGAAGGGGATAAAGGTGCTTGTAGGCAATTCGTTAAAGTTTTTGTATTTCGATCATCTAAGCAGCTGGTTTCCCTGGTCCTACAACCAGGTCTCAACTTTGCTTTGACAGCTGAATATTCACTGGGGGTAAGTCACAAGTCCCTGGCTTAGAACAAATTACTTTGGGAATGGCTGCTTCCATCAGAAGCTTTTAGACAGGAGGACTTTTGTTTTCTTTTTTTTATACTCCTGCCAAAGTCCTTTTAGGATCGGTTTGAAGACGGACACATTTTTATATCTTTATAATTCTTTCCTCATGCATGTCAATAAATGATGGCTTTTAAATGCTTGGAAGTGCCTTTAAAAACCCTTTTTTCTAAACATGCTGCCTTCTTCCCTCCCACTCCATTGATCTCTTTCGCCTATAGTTTAGTATCAGCCACACCACTTAGCACAAGTGTCCTCACCCAGACATGTGATACACAGGAAGAGAGGGTGTATCTGACTTATTCTATTACTTAACCCTGACTATGGCCTGAACTGGGTCTACCTCTGGCCCCAGTTAAACCGCAAAGAAATATTTAGACACCTTGCATAATTGATAATAGGAATAGGGAGGTAAGACTATAAAAATGGAGGTTGCTAGCATATTTTGTATGTGGCTAGATATTTATGTGACTTCAATTGGGCTCCAAAAGACAATAGTAGCACACCATATAACATGCAACCACACCTAAAACAGTTCCATATGTAACAGTCTAAAAATGTCATTGCTGTGATGTCCAACATTGCATCTCTCTAAATATACATCTTCTTAAAAGATACTGTATTATGAAATCAACAGGACCATTGGTTGCATGCAACTCAAAAAATATTGTAAGATATACCTTTTCTTGCATGGAAGAATAATCAGGTGTTTGTCCAATCCAAAAATGGCAAATGACAGGAAACCCTAGAGATCAATCAACAAAGTTATATACAGAAAATGTATGTGGCGGTGTGAATCTCTACAACTACCTCCTTCAAAGCTACATAGCCCCAACTAAGTTACATTTTACCTCTACAGCAACATGTCTCCCCTATACTTGCTTGGTACATGTACCAACCAATGGTGTCCAGGCAGTGCAAGGGAGTCAATTGAAACTGAGGGGACATGGCAGGAGTCATGTGTTTTGGTTGCCAACAGGCTGCCATTTAATCTCAAAACTATTGGCTAACTGCGATTATTACAAGCAGAGATAGGCTCAGGCGTGTTCAGGATCCTAGTCCCAACCCACCTGCATGATCTAGCCAGGAACCCGACACTGCACTCCGCTATTTACAAGCAGTGAGACATTTCCCGGGCCGCAGCTGCACAGACTGGGAAATGTCTCACTGCCTGTGATAAGGGGTGTGCAGTGTAGACTTCCTGGTGGGATCAGGCAGGTGTCTTGGGACCAGGATCCCAAACACACCTAAACCCATCTCTAATTCCAAGCAGCTTCAGTTAACAGGTTTGCAATCACATGACAGCCTGTTGCTAAACAAAGGCATAAGCTTTGTGACTATACTGGCTCAGGTAGCATTTAACATTGGCACAATGTACGCCTTGCAGTGGTCCTGCAAACTATTTGTTTTACACATGGTAGCCAATAGTCTAAACCTCCCCCAGTAAACATACATTCTTACTGGTTGTTTAAAGTTATACTCCAGTCAAAACTGGAAATTTAGCATACAGGGAAAACCACCTACCTGATCAGAGTTTTTTACCAAGGCAAAGTTGTACCGCATATCGCCAACCCACTGTATTTTGTCATTAATCTGGAAAGCTCCTTTGCATAGCTGTTTGGAATGCAGGACAAGTGCACACCCCCCCCCCCCCCCCCAAATGTCCCAACCTTAGGATCCTTCATGTGTCCTACATATAGAAGGCATTATGGAACCCAAATTGTCATTACCAAGTACCTTTCAGCCAACAATCGCAATAAACCTGCCTTAGAAGTTTTAAGTGGATTGTAATACATCAAGGGGAGAGAGAGTGGTAAGTTACATAGACCAGGCTTTAGGAAGCAGAGCCACTCTACATGCAAAGAACTTTGTAAAATGTGGCTGCACAGAATTCTGGTTATATTTATAGATAAAATATTAATACAGCTGTTTGTTTTTTTTTTTATTGAGAGAAAGTGTTCACAGGAAAAACTCATTCTGTAAGCCATGACAATCCTGTTTAAAATATGCTGCAGCTCCCAGTCACATGCATGCATATATATATACATATATACACACACACACACACACACACGCACATATATATATATATATATATATATATATATATATATATATATATATATATATATATATATATATATATATATATACATATATATATATATACACACACACATATACATATACATACATATACATATATACACATACATACACATACATACAGCACAGACCAAAAGTTTGGACACATCTCATTCAAAGAGTTTTCTTTATTTTCATGACTATGAAAATTGTAGAGTCCCACTTAAAGAGGTAGTCACCTGAAATGGTCTTCCAACAGTCTTGAAGGAGTTCCCAGATATGCTTAGCACTTGTTGGCCCTTTTGCCTTCACTCTGCGGTTCCAGCTCACCCCAAACCATCTCGATTGGGTTCAGGTCCGGTGACTGTGGAGGCCAGGTCATCTGGCGCAGCACCCCATCACTCTCCTTCTTGGTCAAATAGCCCTTACACAGCCTGGAGGTGTGTTTGGGGTCATTGTCCTGTTGAAAAATAAATGCTGGTCCAACTAAAACGCAAACCGGATGGAATAGCATGCCGCTGCAAGATGCTGTGGTAGCCATGCTGGTTCAGTATGCCTTCAATTTTGAATAAATCCCTAACAGTGTCACCAGCAAAGCACCCCCACACCATTATACCTCCTCCTCCATGCTTCACGGTGGGAACCAGGCATGTAGAGTCCATCCGTTCACCTTTTCTGCGTCGCACAAAGACACGGTGGTTGGAACCAAAGATCTCAAATTTGGACTAATCAGACCAAAGCACAGATTTCCACTGGTCTAGTGTCCATTCCTTGTGTTCTTTAGCCCAAACAAGTCTCTTCTGCTTGTTGCCTTTCTTTAGCAGTGGTTTCCTAGCAGATATTCTACCATGAAGGCCTGATTCACAGTCTCCTCTTAACAGTTGTTCTAGAGATGTGTCTGCTGCTAGAACTCCGTGTCATTGACCTGGTCTCTAATCTGAGCTGCTGTTAACCTGCGAATTCTGAGGCTGGTGACTCGGATGAACTTATCCTCCGCAGCAAAGGTGACTCTTGGTCTTCCTTTCCTGGGGTGGTCCGCATGTGAGCCAGTTTCTTTGTAGCGCTTGATGGTTTTTGTGACTGCACTTGGGGACATTTTCAAAGTTTTCCCAATTTTTCGGACTGACTGACCTTCATTTCTTAAAGTAATGATGGCCGCTCGTTTTCCTGTACTTAGCTGCTTTTTTCTTGGAATAATACAAATTTTAACAGTCTATTCAGTAGGACTATCAGCTGTGTATCCGCCTGACTTCTGCACAATACAACTGATGGTCCCAACCCCATTTATAAGGCAAGAAATCACACTTATTAAACCTGACAGGGCACACCTGTGAAGTGAAAACCATTTCAGGTGACTACCTCTTGAAGTGTGACTCTACAGTTTTCATAGTCATTAAACTAAAGAAAACTCTTTGAATGAGAAGGTGTGTCCAAACTTTTGGTCTGTACTGTATATATATACATGATGCTGCACTCAGCTCAGAGAACAATCCACAGATATTCACTGTAAAATATTTCCGCTATGAAAAGCTCAAATTTGACCCTACCAAGAGAGTGTGATTTACATTGGAAACAAATGATTACTTACTTGGCCAAAATTAAACACAGCACAAAAGAACTGAAGTTCAACATACAGTCTCCCTGGCACCAGATTAAACAGCCACCAGAAGCAGCTGGATACATTCTGTCGAAGAAAAAAAAACATGGTGAGAAAAAGGTTTTGAACGAAAATACTTCCTGAGCAGTTTTCTCAGCAGGTAAAAGGCATAGCATTTCTGACTTTCTAAGCAATGAAGAAAATCCGTGATACGCACTTCCAGCAACACTCATCCATTCTATTTGTTGGTTGGTGAGTCAGCCGGTTTGGTCTTTTTTCATGCACTTTAAACACTGCCTGTTGATTTGCATTTTACTTTAGCCTGCATGTTCTCTAGCTACTCAAATATAAAGCAAGTCTTTAAAGTGAACTTAACCTAGCCGAAATGATGCCAAAACCAACAAAAGTACAGATGTGCAGGCACCTTGTAGTGTCTTCATATTAAATTATTGTGGTCCTGTGAAGCGTTCGATTGATCCTAGTTCCCGGCTGTACACAGGTCCTCAACATGTATCTGAGTCAATAGTAAACTCCCTTTTTTTTATTCAACTAGAAAGTACTAGTACTTGGAATGTGTGGGTTTGGGGCTCAGCAGCAAGCTCTGACAATACCCAGAAATGTCAGAGCTTTGTCTAGTCAGGAGGGCCTGATATTTAGGTGAAACAGAGGATACTGAAAGCTGTTGCAGGTATGTGCCTTGATGCCTGAACTTTAAATACATAACAAACTTTCAGTCTTATTAAAGTAAGAGCCTCTTTAAAAGGTAGTTTTTATAAATCAGGTCAGATCCAAAACCATACGAAGAGAGGTCACACCAACCTCATACATCACATTTATTACTACTTTATTTATGAAATACAATAAAATGCTGATAAAAGTGCTAAAATGACATACATGTAGTCAACCCTCCGTCACAGGTTTAGTCAAAAGACTTATACAGCAATCTCCTGCAGATTCACATTAGCTACCGCGTTTCCAGAAACCAGCCCTCTTCTTCAGAGTGAACCAGCATGTACACATACTTGTCTCTCTGTAAAGTCAAGGCAAAGTATAAAGCCATCCCTCACCACTCCCACCATCTAACCATAGGGTGAGACCTCTGGGAATGAACTAACCATCAGGGACAACAGCTCTGCATTCACAACAGCCCAATCAGCATTGCGACCCAAATAACAATCTAATGGCTTACACATTTAAAAGCAGATGTGAAATGATGCTCAATCCGCTATGTTCTTACCTGATCACAGGTCACACCAAGTGCAGCCGCACTAACAAACCATAACCGATCACTTTTCGCTTGCACATCGTGTATTTCTCGATGTAATCTCACTGTGGAGCCTCCATGCTCCTGAATTTGCGTGTATTCGCTGTTTAACACGCTCAAGCATGCGGTCATCCTTGTGACAGCACTGCCTGACATTTTACCACTTTTGTATGTTGTTATATTTCATAAAGTGGTGCTAAAGGTGATGCACAAGGTTGATGCGCTCTCATTTTTTATTAATTTAGTTCTGTTTGAAGATTTCCCTGATCAGAATGGAGAAGCAAGGCCTGGAATAGGCTAATGACATCACAGGAACTGGTTCAGAGTATGACAAGAATCTCCCTGATCTGTGTCTGATCCAAATCCTTAGAACTCGGGTGCTGGCAATGTGTTTGGATTTAAAATCAGGTCAGATCTATTTTAAGGATCTGTTTATAGCAGAGTGTTTTAATTCTGCTCATTCCAAAAATAAAAGAATTCAAAATTAGTGCTCATTCATTCTTCCTAGAGATAATAGTTGTAGTGTAAGGTGGTAAACAAATCCATGAAAAAGCACTTCCAGCAGTTTACATGAATACTTACAGGGGACAGTGAAGGCCATCCCCAGAATATAACAAACACCTTAGTTTCAAATGCACTGTGAATAGAGAAATGCTTACGCTTAAGGAAATACTCCACCCTTTAAAAATACGGAAGAACTGAAGCTCATTTGTTTTTTTTAGTTGGAAACCTCCTTCATTCCAATACATATAGGTTTTGAAATACGCCTCAGATCAACTTGGGTAGCATACATCTAATAAAAGCACCATTAAGTTAGATTAAAATGTTAGCATTATATACCCACCCATCCTAGAAAAGTGCCAATATAATCAACTTACAGCAAACAGGCCAACAATGAGAAGTAAGCAGAGTAATACATGTCTGGCAATCTGTCTGTCTCCGCTGTGCAGGTGTTGTTGCTCTTCCTGGGAAAGAGGACATCTCTGGGAGTTGCAGCGACTCAGACATTCATGTGCTTGTGGAGGAAAGGGCAAAATTACACCACAGCCTATAAAGTGATTAATAGCAGGCACAAAGAAAGTGTGCCCTCGTGATCAGAGCAACTGGTCTACAAGGAGAAAGCCTTAAAAATGAAAGTAGCTAGATTTTACGAGAATTGGGTCACTATCACTAATAAAGGAAAATGAAGTCCCGAGTATTTTTTGGCTGCAGTTTCCTTCCAAAATACAGTTTCAGGTCAAAATTGCATTGCGATTATGCTCCATAACTTTTCTGCAAAATGTGATATAGCAATGAGTATGGTGCCACACCAATCATTATAAATGTATCTATTGATATCAATAGCATAACTTTCCATTCATTTTTTGGTTTTTCGTGTAACCTTTTCATGCTCCCTTCACACCACTGGGACTGTGAAAGGTATGGACCTTTTCTTCTTGTTTAGCCAATGACACAGATAAGTTGCATATGTAATGCAACAATAATGAGGGGCCCAACTCTTGTCCTGATCCCCTATTTTGCATCCAAAACATAGGTATAGTATGCCTTTTTTAACCAGTGCAATCTTACTGCACTTTTGAGATGCAAATGTAACCTCGTCACAAATGTAGCAGAAGTTATCTGCGTTGTTTACATAGTTTCAAGGCATCTTGGCTTATGAGGGAAAATATAATGCAACTGTTCCTTGGAAATGTCAGGCAATGACACTTTCACAAGCCACCAGATGTAACTGTATGATTCGTAAATCTGACCAAGACAAATTTACCTTGCAATAAGAGAACAATAAATTACAGTTCGGTAATAATCTTTAGTCATAAATGAAGATACATTTATACACATCCATGTGGTACCATTTTTATTGTTCTACCCTACTTTGTCGAGAAGTTACAAGACATCATGATCAGACAACTCCTTTCCTTGCAGGCAACTATACTCTCCTGTGTAGAAATATTTATTGTAAAATATCTTTATCACGTTTTCTAATTCATCTAATCAAAATATGTAAGAATTAGCACATTTTATCTCAGAGGTCCTAAATTTCCCAAAATTTGTAGCCCAGTGTATCCAGCAACCTGGGGTTAGCTTGGGGTATTTCCATCACTATATTAAAAAAGAATAGCGCAACCATGCAAAAGAAATGACTATTAAATATAGAGACAATCCATAAATAAAAATGGGGGTTTAGTCCCACCATATAGCCATATCGTGCTCAAGCCCACCACTGCGTCAAAGCACCCCATTATCAGTGGGTCCTACACTATCCATAGAAAAGGGGTGAATCCAGCCTCTCCAACCCTTGGAGACAACACTCCTTGCTGGGATGGACATCACTGTTGGAGGGATACATACATATATCCAAGACTAAGTTGTCACAATATTTATACTGCTCTGAATATAACAGTGTTTCTATTTATGTAAATAAGCAAAGATCTGTAAGGTAGGAGAATCTCAACTTATTTCCACAAATCAACATGTAGCGAATTCTTTTTAATCGATTAATTTCTTTTTAAAAGCATATACCAATCTTAGTGAAAAAAGTCTATCAGTAAGGAATATATAAGAATATTTATTCACAAGACATGTATTCACAATAAATGATCAGACTTGAGATGACACAAAAAGATAACTTTACATAAAATATAAACTTAAAACGATAAATGCAATGTGATGCGTAGCTCAAAAATAAAGCAAGATTACCTTTTTCCCCAGGTATAGTATAAACCATATTTAAATGTTCTATATAATCAGACCACAATTGTCTGCGGATTGTGCAGCCGACAGCCACTCCACTGCAGATGGAGCGAGAATAGGCCATGCAAAACGTGAGACTAATACGCCAATATGCGCTAAATCTGATATTCATAAAAATGTATAAAAAGCAAAAATCAGCTCTTAGAGAAAAATCTACATATGGTTAATACGGCTGGGACTGTAATCTCGTTACCCTTAAATATGAAATGTAAAACATTTAAGGAAGGAAATAAACAATATTACATAATAATCAAATAATTAGCAAGGTATATTTACCACATTTAAAATGGCTGCTAGCTTAAAATGGTCGTTACCAAAGTCTTTAAGATGGCTGCCTTCCCAAAATGGTGGCCAGTTAGGGAGAAGTTTCGTTTGGCGTCCTTCAAAGTTTCAGATGAATAATGGAGCAAAATGGAGTATGTATAGATGAGTATATGTATGGATGTAAGTAGCGTGTGTGTTGTATGTGTAATGTGTGTTGTGTAATGTGAATACATGTCTTGTGAATAAATATACTTATATATTCCCTACTGTAGACTGTTTTCACATAGATTGGTATATGCTTTTAAAAAGAAATTAATATATAAAAAGAATTCGCTACATATTGATTTGTGGAAATAAGTGGAGATTCTCCTACCTTACAGATCTTTGCTTATTGACATAAATAGACATTGTTATATTCAGAGCAGTATAAATATTCTGACAAAGTAAACAGGCAAAAGTAGAGCTGGGAGTTCAGGAGCAAAAATCTTAAAGCGGAGTTTCACCCAAAAGGGGAAGTTCCACTTTAAGTCCTCCTTCTCTACCTAATTTGGCACATAATCTTTGCTGAAGGGGGAAGGGGGGGGCGGGCGGTGGAGTGGGTACCTAGTTTTGACAGTTACCCATTTCCATATCCGCTCTGATGGCCTAGGCAAAGTTCTCCTCTCCGCCTCTCTCCTCGCAGTCTTCTGGGACACTTCACAGGTCCCAAAGACTGCGGGACAATTCACAAAGTGCAGCACGGCTTACGCATGCGCAGCCAGCTGTAAAGCTGCAAGCTGTCACAGCCGAGTGCCCACACTTAAGATGCTGGTGCCGGGAACCCAAAGGCTAGTGAAAAACTAGACCGGGTGAGGACAGCACTAGATCCATGGACAGGTAAGTGTCTTATTATTAAAAGTCAGCAGCTACAGGATATGCAGCTGCTGACTTTTAATTTGTTACATACTGGAGAACTGCTTTAAGTGGATATAAACCCAGATCGTTTGCCCACATTTTAAGGATAGGGCAAGCCAGCAGCAGTTGGTTTACAGAGAAAGTGCTTAAAAAAGAAAAAAAAAAAAAAACACCCTTTAAAGCTGTCATTTGCAGGTCACATTATTTTTTTCTTTTTACCTCACCTCAGCAGGGCCTGAAAAAACATGTAACTCGCTATGTCTTAGCCCCGCCTCTGACCTAGGCCGTGCTGACTTTGACAGTAAGAAGATTAAGCAGTGGACAGGAATTACCTAGAGCAAAAGAGGAGCATGCACACTGGGGTGGTAATGATGCAGGAGCTCTATATTCTTGCAGATTGTTGCCACCAAGAAAAAAAAAAAAAAAGAAGAATGAGCGACTGCCAGAATGAACAGGTAATTTAGCTATGGAAAAAGTATAAATAAAGAAACAAAAGGGCACAGAGACAATAGAAGAAAATATTGGGGGGTGGGGGGGGGGGGGCTTACTGCAACCCTCAACAGGTATAAAGGATAACTGCAGCAGCTAGTGCACCCAATCTGCCTGATGCCAGGGTGTTTGGATGTGGCAAAACTGAAGCCCTGGAGAAGTAGGATGTTTACTGTATGTATTCAGAACTTTATTTGCAAATTTTGACTGGACCTTTAAAAAGGGCTGATGGGTAAAATTGGAAAAAAATTCCCAGACATGTAGGCTATATCCCCAGTATGAGTTCCAGATATAACCTTCAACTTTGACTGGGAGAAACCTTTTGTTGATTACAGCTCCTCATTCGAAAACAATATCTTTCTTTGTGTTGATGTGTTCTATAAAACATCTCCCTCCAAAAAGTTCTGTTATTTATCACCACTATTCAAATGCACTAGATTTTCAAATTCCTAGCAAAATAATTTTGTTTTAGTTAGAGCAAGCATAAAAGGGGAGGAAGCTGTGTAGAAACGGAAAAACTCTGGAGGCGATTTTTATCTAACATGTAGACAAGACTGCATACTGTACCTTCCTCTATGCTGGGAGCCTCATTTATATTCAGAACATTTGCAGAGTCCACTGGCTGGCATACACTTCCGTTCTCCTGACCACATGCACACATCTCTGCACAGAAGAGACAGCACACACTGTTATTACTGCTCTGCAGCCAATGCAATAGAAAGAACTACTGTATTTTTCACATAAACCCCTGCAATACAATTTTCTCTGATACAAATGTTTTTGGTTTCTTGGAATTACCATTTCTTTTTCTTACATCGTTAAAGAATACTTCTCAGTAAAAGTTTTCTAATGAACATAAGATGTGTCCACGGCATGCCAGAGTTAAAGTTTTACTAAACCCACAACAGTAAAATCAGTCTGTATCTGCAGTAAAGCATGCTTGTTATACTCACTGTGGAACCTAAGGGGTTAATTCTCTGCATTGTGTAAAAAGGCTGTTTGATCCTGTCTCCTCTGATCCTCCCCTTCTTCCACAGTCCCCAATCCATCTCCTAATAAGACAGAGTCTATGGAGTCACTCTGCACATGCTCAATTTGGTGTGTATTGCTATAGAGTTTTTTTTTTGGGGGGGGGGGGGGGGTGCATGTGATTGGCACAGTGCCAATCAGCGCTGTCCAGACAGAGGGTCAGGGGTCCTGCAGCCTCATAGGACAGTCAGTAGAAAGAAAACTCCTCCTACAAGCTTTAACCAGACACTGATAAAAGTCACAAGACTGCTATATACTGCTGATGAGAAAAGGTATTTAGCAGTTTTTATGTACTGTGGGAGACCAGATATAGTGAATGCAGGGTCCTGGGTTTAGTAATACGTTAACAATTCAGTAATATTTCATATTGTAAGTTTCATGAAGTCTAGAGACAAGAAACTAGCTGGAATTCCCAGCACGGCCACCACTGCTAAAAGGTCAATCATCCTTGCGCAAATTTTACTATAAAAAAGTCCACAATGGTGGTGAGGTGCTTCCTGTCGTAAAGGCCCCCAAAAGATATGGGGTTAGAGATTCATATGCAGAGTTCTGATCACCAGAGTCTCCAAACAAAACAGACTACAGCAACATCAATTACTCAAAACTGAAAAAGTAATTTAGGGTGCACGGACCATTATAACTAAAGGATAAGTTCACCTTCCGGAGCATGTTACATGTTCCACCCATTTTCTGCAGCCTGATCTTTGCATTGCCTGCGACAGCAGGCCAGGGATCTTCTCCCTGTACCTGCTGTCCTTCTTTGAAAATAGCGTGGCAGAGCAGGGCTCCGCCCACATGGCCGCAGCATTGATTCATGGATCCCTGTGAATCATTAAACTACCTAGCCTTTGTGGCGGTCAGCTTTTAGTGCCCAATGTACTACCAGGGTGCAGTTGAGCTAATTGAGTCTCCCTGTCCTTGTGAAACTGCCTGCCCATATGATGTATGGGCAGACAGCTTACAATGGCAGTCTGAAAGAAGCCTGCATGGCACCCGCGATCTGCTGATTGTGGGTGCAATGTTTTCCAGGATCTTACAAAGAAATAGTAAATGCAAAAAAATGGGATTATTGACTTACCGTAAAATCCATTTCTCTGATGTTAATTGATGGACACAGCTCCTGATCTTCTTAACCATTGGGTTATACTGCCTCCTACAGCAGTAGGACACTAGGCAAAAAAAAGTCTTGCTACGCCTATGGGCAGTCCCAGGGGGTATACTCCTTATCTATGCTATAGGTACTCAGTTTTGTTACAAGCAGTGTCAGAAGAATTACAACTCCACAGAGGGGTGGGTGTGGTGTCTGTCAATGAACATCAGAGAAATGGATTTTACAGTAAGTCACAAATCCCATATTCTCTTTCGTTCATTGACAGACACAGGTCCTGATCTTCTTAGCCATTGGAACGTCCCAAAGCAGTGTTAAAACATGAGGGGGTGGGAACAGTGAAAAAGAAATTCCCAAGGCTAACTTTAGACAACCACGTAAACAGGAGCTCAACCAAAACAACTGGCGCTCACCTGAAAAAAACAATACACCCTCAAAGAGGACTAGGTCCTCTAAACAGCAGACTGCAAAACCTTGGGGCAAAAGGAAGCATCCACAGATGCCAACACATCTACTTTATAGAACTTTGTGTGAAAGTGTGCACCGACCCAGTCGCCTTGCTCACCTGCGTCACTGACGCCTGACGGAAAGCCCAGGAGGCACTGAGCGCCAGAGTAGAGTGCGCCCTGACAGGGAAAGGAGGAACCTGACCCTTGATGGAACAGGCCTGAATCATCGTCTGATCCATCTGGAAATGGTCGCAGAGGAAGCAGACAACCTTTTCCGAGGCCCATCCGTAAGCACAAATAGGGAGTCTGATTTCCTAAAAGACAACGTAGCTGCCCGTACCATGTCCAAGGCATGTAAAGCAATTTCCTTTGGCTGTTTTGGCCTGGGACACAGGGAAGACAACACAATGTCTTCATTCAAATGAAAATCAGAGACAACCTCTGGAAGGAATGACGGACAGGGGCGAAGAACCACCTTATGACTGTAAAAGGGGCGAAGAACCACCTTATCACTGTGAGCCACCAAGTAAGGTGAATGATAGGGTAACGCCGCCAATTCAGACACCCTGCATGAAGAGGTTAAAGCCACCAAAAAGGCCACCACCTTATGGGACAGCGTAAGCAGGGAAATCTCCCGAAGATTCTCAGAAGAAGGAGGTTTCTGGAGGACTGAGAGCACCAAATTAAGGTCCAAAGGCAGCAACAGAGACCACACTGAAGGTAACTCCCTGAAGAAAAGTACACACCAAGGAGTGTGTGGCCAAGGGCAGTTGAAAGAAAACCGCTTAGGCGGACACCTGACCGTTGATAGTACTCAAGGCCAGTTTCTGCTCAACCCCCTGCTGAAGGAAGGTCAAGATCCGAGCCAACAAAAAAAAGAGCGAGGATGAACCCAAAGAGACTCTCACCACGCAACATACGTCTTCCACATATGATGGACGATCTTCCTAGAAGTACATTTCCCAGCTTTAAAAGCATTGGAATCACAAACCTCTATCCATCAGCACCTGGCGCTCAACAGACAAGCCGTCAAAGCCAGCGACTGTAAAGCAGGATGGAAGATTGGTCTTTGGAACAGCAGATCCTCCCTAAAAGGAAGCGTCCAAGGAATGCCAGCGACCAGCTGCACCTGATCGGCATACCAAGCCCGGCGAGGCCAGTCCAGGACCACTAAGATGACCGGAATCCCTTCTGCCTCAATCCTGCGTAGAAGTCTTGGCAGAAGTTTGAGAGGAGTAAAGGCGTAAATCAGATGATACTGACCCAACGGGCCACCAGAGCACCTGTGGCGTCCGCCAGAAGATCCCGTGACCTCTGCACCTTTCAGTTAAGGCGAGGCGCCAACAGATCCACCTCGGGGGTGCCCCACCGGAGACACAGTTGATGAAACCCCTCTGGATAAAGGGACCATTCCCCTTGGCTCAACGCCTGCCGACTGAGGTAATCCAAGGTCATTTTTCACCTCGGGAATGTGTATGGTGGAGAGGGCTGGAACAAACTGTTCTGCCCACCTTAAAATGCCTGCTACTTACGTACACCTGTCACCTCTAGACGTCTGCGGGGGGGATCGGGCCGCCCAGATTGCTCCTCTCTTCCTCCGTACCCCGGCCATGTGATGGATGCCGGTGGAGGGTGAAACCTCTCCGGGGGCCTGGCTTCCCGTAGCAATTTTCTTTGACATCTCCTATATTAGCTATCACTATGTGGTCATATGTATTGAGGTTCGCTTTTGTTTCCTCTTGAGTTGTTATCGGTTTAGATTTTGTATATGGACCTGTACCATTACTCTTGCCTGTATTGTATGCCTATTCCTCTTTTAATAAACATTGAATTTATAAAAAACAATGCCTGCTACTTTCAGAGCCACCAGGACACTTCTTGTGCCCCCTTGGTGAGTGACATTGGTCATTGCATTGTCCGACTGAATGCACACAGGGCAACCCTGAAGACAATCCATCCAATGGTCCAGACACAGTCTGATCGCTCGGAGTTCCAAGACATTGATAGGTAGTCTGCACTCTTCCAGCGTCCAGACCCCCTGAGCAGAAATGTTGCCGAGGACGCCTCCCTAGCCGGAAAGGCTGGCATCCGTGGTGACCACTGTCCAATACAAGGGGAGGAAGGATTTGCCCAGCCAAAGCACGAAGTCACCATATCAGGGACTCTTTCGTTCCCCGGCTCAGCCGGATCGGATTGTCCAGAGACTGCGGATTCTTGTCCCATTTGGCTAGAATTTCCCTGCAGGGACCTCGTATTGGAACTGTGCAAACGGAACCACCTCGAAGGTAGACACAATCAGACCCAGCACCCACATGCAAGTCCAGAGGAATTACCATCTGTTGGAAAGCAGGAGACAAATTACAGCCTGTAGTTTCTGGAGTTTATCTAGAGGAGGGAGCACTTTGGTAAAGGCTGAGACCAGAGTCAGATCCAGATAGTCCAGCTTTGTGGACAGAACCAGAGCAGACTTCTGAAAATTCAGAATCCAGCCAAACACCCTCAAGCTCATATGGTGATTTCCAGGTTTTCCACCAGAGCAGTAGGAGACTGCCAGTCCGTGTACCGTGATTCTCCATTGGCGTAACAATGCTAGCACCGGAGGCCAACGCTTTCGTGAAGGCCTGAGGAGCAGAAGCGAGAACAAAGGGTAACGCCACAAACTGATAATGCTCCTCTCCCATGGCAAAGCGGAGGAAGCGCTGAAGACAGACACATATTGGAAGCATCCTTGATGTCAATAGAGGCAAGAAAAACTCCACTGATGCAAGGAAGTCACCACCGTGGGAACAGACTCCATTCTGAACTTCTGCAACCGCACAAAGCAGTTCAGCGCCTTGAAGTCCAGAATTGGATGCACCTTGCCTTCCTTCCTGGGGACTGTAAACTGGTTTGAGTTAAAACCCCTGAAAATGTTCCGAAGTCGGAACCGGGCCCTTACCATTTAAAGTAAAAGGTTTTGCACCGCCCCAAAAAGAGCCTGTAAGCGGACCGGGACAGTCGCACGTTGGAAGGAAGAACTTTACCGGGGGGGTAAGAACGAAACTCGATCTTGTAGCTGGACTGAATGACCTCGTGGACCCACCTGACTTGTACCAGGGGAATCCACGGGTCTGAGAACCAGCGAAGACGCCCCCCCCCACCCCAGATATAGGGGGAGGGAGTACCTTCATTCAAGGGGCCTTGTCCATGTGTCTGGAGAAGCCCGCTCTTGACTTGTCAGACCGAGTTTGCTTTGATCCTACAGAGGAGGCCCCCGAAGGGATCTGATCCCTTGTCAGTTGAGCCTGAGGGACAAAATAATTTCTTACTAGCTGAGAAGGAGGGCCCACATCTACGAGGAGGGTCCTTGCCCTTAGTAACCTGCGGACGAAAGGTACTTTCTCCCCCCCTGTGAGACCTTTAATGATGTCATCCAGGGTAGCACCAAACAGGCGATCTCCTTGAAAGGGAAGATCAGTCAAGGCCTTTTTAGAAGTCTGGTCCACAGCCCAGCATTTGAGCCAAAAGACACACAGAAAGGACCACTGCCAAAACAGAGCAGGGCCACTAGGGGAGCCGCATCCAAATAGACATCACAGATAAACTGCAGCCCCTGGACCAGCTCGTCCGCCAGCTCAGCAAAGGCGGGGGGAGCTACTCCCCCCACCAGGTCACAATGCAAAAGCCTAGCCCATTTGGTCAGAGTCTGCGACACCAGGGCAATAGTGAATATCGGCCTCAGTGCCGAACCAGCCAGGGTGTACATATTGTGGGCCACAACCTCTGCCTTCCTGTCAGCCGGGTCCCTTAAGGCCAGGAACTCTTCAACTGGAATCATGGTTGCCTTGTTTAATCTGCAAACCAGAGGGTCCACCACCGGTGGAACAGTTCACTTCTTAAGAAAGAACTCCTCATAGGGGTTATCGCCTAGCAAAATCGCTTAGGGACCCCAAGGGGACGCTTTGGTCATCCCCACTATTTAGTGACAATTCTGTCAAAATAGGAGGGGAAAGGGAAAACCTTTTCCGCTCTGGATCGCTTGTGAATGCTAAAGGGAACCTGTGCCTCCGCCACAGCTTCAGCTGCGTCCTCCATCTTTAAGGTCTCACGCACAGTTACAATCAGTATGTCCACCAGCGCCTTTTCGTACTGATGAGACAGGTGAGGCAGGGAAAGGCGGTGGGGATGGGGTGCTTTTAGCCAGCCCGTCCACCAAAAGTCCCCTCCACCCGGGACACCAGAACCGCCGTCAATGCATCGATGGATGGATGGGACCCAGAGGGCCCCGCAGCTTCAGAGAGGGGATCAGGTGGGGAGATGAGCTCCAAAAACTCCATGTCACCAGGGGGACCCCACAAAAAAGTGTAAAACACTGCTAAGGGACAACCCCCACCACTCTGGCTGCCCACCTGGTTGCCGGCCACAGACCACCAATCGATCCTCAGGGGAGGGGAGCGAGAGAGAGAGAGAGAGAGAGAGAGAGAGAGAGAGAGAGGGAGAGAGAGAGAGAGAAACCCACCAGAATCACCAACCCACAGAAACCAGGCACCGCAGCTACCAGGAGAATCTGCACTGCATGAACGGCAATCAGGAAATGAAAAGATCCATAATCAGCACCAGGGGATCAGGAGAGGCTTTCACCGCTGAAATCGTCACCCAGAGGACTCCACTGTCATGGCTGCCACTATTTTTAATGGCAAACGACTGAAAAATGGCCGCCAGACTACACAAACATGAAAAACATTAAAAACATGCATTAATCACACAGGCTACAAGAAAACGGCGGCACCACAAGGCTCCCAGGAAGGAGCCCCTAGGCCTCAGAAAAACGGAACAGGAAGGAAGAGGGTCCTGGCAGGAGCCTCCACAGCCGATCCCCCTGCCCCCATCGCCAGCACAGCACCCTGCCCCCACCCTAGGTAGTGAACCAGGCCACCCCGCAGCCCCAGCATTGGTGAAGGAGGGGGCGGGCAGATGGGGGGGGGGCGAGATGGCCACCAGACTGATGAGGGGAACCCAGGGGTCCGACCGTCCCATGGAGGGGCCCACGTCCATCCCAAAACCCTTCAGGGGGGAGAGGGGGGGCATTTACCACACCAGGAACCAGACGGGCACCGCTGCAGACAGAACCTCCTCTCCATCGAAATGGGGGGGGCAGTTGGCCAGGAGGAATGCTGCGGCTCGGGTCGAGATCCCGTCGTATGCGACCTCGCAAAACGTTTACCTTGCAGGCCAGCCCCCGTCCGGTGGGACTATGTCACGGCTGACCTGGCGCGGACCTGAGGTATGAGCGCGCTCGCTGGCCAGACTGGGGTGACCACTGGATATAGATTATCCAGCCTGTCGCCCAGTCCAACAGTTGATTGTAGATTTCACAGGAAAAAAATCCAGGAGAAAAAAATTCTATCTAAAAAGAAAAAATGCCAGGACCAGAGATCCTAGCAAGGAACTAGGTTCCTACTCCTGACTAGTCAGAAAATAAAACGGAGTACCTACCTATAGCAGAGAGAGGGAGGGAGTATACCCCCTGGGACTGCCCAGACTTTTCTGCCTAGTGTCCTACTCCTGTAGGGGGCAGTATAACCTAATGATTTAGAAGATCAGGAGCTGTGTCTGTCAATGAATGAAAGAGAAATGTGCATTTTTGGGTTGCACCCAGCCCCACTTCCCGGGCTTCTCTACTGCTCTTGTGATTCTCACTGACCAACTAGATGTGGGGGGTGGGGTAGGAGAGAAAGCACTAAACTCAACTTTTTCAGGAAAAGGTGGTATTTGCATAATAATCCAAACCCCTATATCTGTGGATCTACTCATGGTTTTGGCATGTTGTGATTTTAGTAAAGGTAACCTCTGTTAATACATGTTTATCATATGCTAATGTTGGTGACAGGTTAATTTTACATAAAAAATGCAGGGTTTTTTCTTCCCCCCCCTCATCTGCTCTTACCATGCAGCTACATTGCAAGATAAAACTTCCACAGGAGCAAAAGTCAAGCCTAGTGGTGTGGTTCATGCATTCAGATATAACAATGCTACCTCAAACATCAATCTATTGAAGGAACCACATGGGATCTTACATGTCTATATCCTGCTGCTGCAGTAGGAGGACTAAAAAAAATATGTAAAGAAGCTTTTGAACACCTAAAGGCTTAAAAAAAAAAAAAAAAAAAAAAATGCAAATTATAGGGTACCATGCACTGGGTTTAATTCCCATCAGGCGCCAATTGCATGGAGTTTGTACGTTCTTACTTTGTGTGGATCTCCTTTGGGCACTTTTGAAACAAGAAATTGATGTGAATGGTTCAGCGACCTCTGTAAACTGCAGCAGTATATGTCAGGCCAAAATAATTTAATTTTTAATTTATAAAAAGTTAGTCTAACGATACCAATGAACATGGTTTACTGCCATAAAGCCTACCTGATCTAAAAGTAGAGGGTGTACTTGATCCCACAGGACTGTCTGGCTTGGATTCAACTGTAACATCCGCTGTTCTGTTACTGCTACTATTGGAGGACTGATTTAGCACCTGGTAGTTGCCATCTTGTCCATTTCTACTCATGCACATAAGACAAACACCAGACAGCAGTATACTAACAGACAATATTACTGCTGTGCTGATAATCTGTATCAAAAGAAAGAAAAGGGATGTTAGATTTTTTTCAGCTGAGGGAGATGTGGGGATTATAGTCCTTTCTTTTTAAACCCTCACTGTGATTCAAGCTCCTCATATTGCAAGAAGAGATACTGTGGTATATTAGGAAGAGAAATTACTAGAAGAGAATAGAATAGTTTACCTGTTATAGACTAAGATTCCAAGCAAAAAATATTAACTCGACCCAACTAGTTCCACCCCCTTCCATTTGCGACCCCTCACACTCGCACAGTTTATTGGTTTAAATTATTAAAAAGACACTATCACTTTGTCTTTCCCCACCCACCCACTGATACTCACCTTCCAAGCCTTCCCCTGACTCCAATGACATCTTTCTTCATTACAACTGGTACCAAAATTTCCATTTTTAGTTGGTGTTGGACACCAAGGACAGCAATGACATCACATCCTCCCTTGTGTGACCATGCTCGGGCCTAGAACTCGGCTGCTTGACCTGAGCACTCTCACATGGTAGGGAATCACGTGCTCTCTATGCATCCTGGAGCCAGCAGTAGAGCAAGAGAGCACTGGAAAGGTGGGTATCAGTGGGTGGAGGCCTCCTTACACATAAACGGTCACCTAAATATGCAAAAAGCAAGTGTCTTTTTAACCACTTAAGCCCCGGAAGATTTGGCTGCTCAAAGACCAGGCCCTATTTTGCGATTCGGCACTGCGTGACTTTAACGGACAATTGCGCGGTCGTGCGACGCTGTACGCAAACAAAATTGACGTCCTTTTTTTTTTCCACAAACAGAGCTTTCTTTTGGTGGTATTTGATCACCTGTGCGATTTTTATTTTTTGCGCTATAAACAAAAAATAAAAGAGCGACAATTTTGAAAAAATAATATTTTTCACAATTTTTTATATGTATTTTAATTTTATTTTATATGAAAAAAAAAATGTAAAAATCAAAATCATTTTAGGTCAAATTGTTTTCTGCTACATATGTTTAATAAAGAAAAAAAAAAAAAAAAAAAATCGCAATAAGCGTATTTTGATTGGTTTGCGCAAAAGTTATTGCATTTACTAACTACGGGAAAGATGTAATTTTTTTTTTTTACTAGTAATGGCAGCGATCTGCGATTTTTTTTTGCAGACTGCGACATTGCGGCGGACAGATCAGACCCCTAAATGACATTTTTGACACTTTTGGGAGTACCAGTGACATTACTACAGTAATCAGTGCTATACATATGCACTGTTACTGTCAAAATGACACTGGCATCGAAGAGGTTAACTTTATTGGTGATCAAGGGGTTAAGTGTGTCCCTGGGGGCATGATTCTAACTGTGGGGGGGGGCGTGGCTTGTGATGAAATCACAGAGACATACGATCCTACATAGCATTACATCACGGAGAAATGACAGAAGGCTGTGTTTACATCAGCCGTCTGTCTTTCTCCCTCTGCAGCGGGAGATCGTGAGTGACCGGCGGCCATCGAAGCCGCCAGTCACTCGCGCTAGCTCCCCAGGGAATGAGCGGGGCCGGGAGCGCGCCTCCGGCTGCGCGCGCTCGCCCCCCACAGGCGGCAGAGCGAGTGACGTACCCCTACTTCACTTTGCCCAGCAGCGGCTGCCTGCCGCAGTATATCTGCGGTGGGCGGTCATTATGTGGTTAAAGAGCTGCACTTATACTACCTGTAAAGTATGTTTATCTAATAGTCTTACCTGAGACTTCCCATAAAAGAAAGCAGAATCAAAGTTGTCTAGATCACGTTCCCCTACACTCAGAAGGACGCACACCACTAAGACAGGAATGCTGGTTGGACAAAAAAAAAAAGATAAAAACAAAAAAAATTGCAACAACAACCATAATGCAATTTTATTAAACACACCTACTGGGTCCCTTCCTGGGCCTAAGTGACACCAAAGATCAGTTTGGGATTCCCTCAATGATATGTATTAACAGTATACTTGATCCCAGACTTCCTCACTGCTTAAGTTTGTTTATATCCTTGCAATGTACATTTAATCAACCTAGAGGGGATTGTTTTTTTTTTTTTTTTACCCTCAACAAAAGTGGAAATACTCTTTAAGACACTATAGCTATCACATATCCAATATGAGTGAAAATCATCCTAACTTTTTATCACATTTGCCACACATGCTATATCCAAAAACATTGCTACTGGATACTTACCCCCAACCAGCTAAAGCTATTACCACTACAGGAAAGTTCCCAATTTCTCTGTTCTTTAGTAGAAATAGTGATAACGAGATAAGACCTGGAAATAAAATCACGTGCCAACATTTATATATAGTTTATCATTCTTTCAGTTTCAAAACAATACCCAATACACAAATAAAGAGCAAAATAGCCTCTACTGTGCTCTAGTTCTTGGATTATCATATTCTGGTAAATATATGTGGTTAATTTAGGAAAGGATAATATATTGATTCATTTTTAAAATTAAACTTTCTTTAAAGTGGTTCTAAAGCATTCCCTGCACGAAGGTAAAAAATGTTTATGTATTGGTATCACCCCCTCACTACCCCTCCTATACCTGAGCCCTCACTCGATCCAGCGCTGTGTCCATCTGTTTTTGCTCTCCCTGTTCTCACAGGCTTTACTGAGGCAGCGGGAGCGTTTGGTTTCTGCTGCTATCAGTCAAATTTTGTGACCAGGGAGTGAGGGGCGGGACCAAACTTCACTGTCTTTTTCTAAGGAGGCAGGCAGCGTGGCTCAGGCTTGATGCCACAATTGTGCCACAATAGGAAGCGGCTTCCTATGGTGACAGACCAAGAAGAGTAGGAGTGCAGGAGGGAGAACCTAAGAGAAGGATTGAGGCAGCTCTGTGCAATTCTACAGTAAAAGGTTTGGGCAAAATTAGATTGTCTGAGTTTTTTTGGTTGTTTTTTTGTTTTTGTTTTTTACAGTTCTAACAGTTTTTCTCACATTTAACATTTTTTTTATTTTTTGGACTTACAGTAAAATCCATTTCTCTGGTGTTCATTGGGGGACACAGCTCCTGATATTCATAACTATTGGGTTATACTCCCCCCCCCCCCCTACAGGAGGAGGACACTAGGCACAAAAGAATTCTGGCTACACCCATGGGCAGTCCCCAGAGGGTATACTTCCTTTCTCTGCTATAGCAACTCACTCCGTTTTGTTACAAGCAGTGTCAGGAGAATTATAACTCCACAGAGGGGTGGGTGCTGTGTCCATCAATAAACCTCAGAGAAATGGATTTTACGGTAAATCAAAAATCCAATTTTTTTCCTTTGTTCATTGACAGACACAGCTCCTGATATTCATAACCATTGGGACGTCCCAAAGCAGTGTTAAACATGAGGGGTGGGAACAACAAAAACATTCCCAAGGCTAGACATTAGCCAACCAGACAAAAGCAGCTCAACCACCCCCTGGTTAAATAGGCCTGAACCACCGTCTGTCTGATTCATCTGGAAATGGTCCAGAGGAAGCGGACAACCCTTTTCGAGGTTCATCTGTGAGCACAAAAGGGTCTGACTTCCTGAAAGACTCCATAGCTGCCAGGTGCATTCTAATTTTCCGAACCACATCCAAGGTATGCAAAGCAATTTCCTTCGGATATTTATGCCTGGGACACAGGGAAGGCAACACAGTGTCTTCATTCAAATGAAAATCAGAGACAACCTTTGGAAGGATCGATGGACAGGTGCAAAGAACCACCTTATCCCTGTGAATCACCAGGTAAGGTGAACAACAGGATAACGCCGCCAGTTCCGACCCCCCCCCCCCCCCGCGCACAGAGGTGATAGCTAATAAAGGCCAACTTCTGGGACAGCATAAGCAGGGGAATATCCCGAATATTATCAAAGGGAGGCTTCTGTAGAGCTGAAAACACCAAATTAAGATTCCAAGGTGACAACAGAGCTCGCACTGGAGGAACCAAATGTCAGACACCCTGGGAGTGTGTGGCCAAAGATGGTTGGAAGACGGCCGCCAAAGCCGACACCTGGCACTTGATGGTGCTCAAGGTCAATTTCTGTTTAACCCCCCCGTTGAAGGAAGGTCAAGTTCCCAGTCACTGAGAAGGAGCAAGGAAGAAACCCACAGTTTTACACCACGCAATGTGCATCTTCCACGTACGATGGCAGATCTCCCTAGAGGTAGATTTCCTAACTTTCAACAGTGTAGGAATCGCTGACTCAGATAAACCCCTATCCTTCAGCAACTGGCGTTCAACAGCCAAGCCCTCAAAGCCAGCGACTGTAAAGCAGGATGGAAGATTGGTCCTTGGGACCGCAGATCCTCCCTGAGAGGAAGCTGCCAAGGAACGTCAGCGACCAGCAGCACCAGATCAGCGTACCAACCCCGGCGAGGCCAGTCCAGAGCCACTAAGATGACCGGAATCCCTTCTGGCTTGATCTTGCGTAGAAGTCTTGGCCAAAGCTTGAGAGGAGGGAAGGCATAAATCAGACGATACTGACCCCATGGGGCCATTAGCGCAGAGGATCTCTTGACCGAGCCACAAAACTCTGCACCTTTCTGTTGAGCCGAGACCCCAACAGACCCTCCGGATGAAGGGACCACTCCTTATGGTCCAACGTCTGCCGACTGAGGTAATCTGCCTGCCACTTTTCCACCCCGGGAATGTGTACGACGAAGAGGGCTGGAACTAACCATTCTGCCCACCTTAGAATGCTGGCTACATCCAGAGCCGCCAGGACACTTCTTGAGCCCCCCTGGTGATTGACATAAGTCACGGCCATGGCATTGTCTGAATGCGCGCACTGGACAACCCTGAAGACGATCTAATGATCCAAACACCGTCTGATTGCAAGTCCGGAGTGATGACCATTTGTTGGACAGCAGGAGGCGAACTGCAGCCTGCAATTTCTGGAGTTTGTCCAGAGGAAGGAGCACTCTGGCTAAGTTTGAGTCCAGAGCCAGGCCGAGATAGTCCAGCTTTGTGGACGGAACCAGTGCAGACTTCTAAAAATTCAGAATACAACCGAACTCCCGCAGAGTTCATATTGTGATCTCCAGGTTCTCCACCAGAGCAGAGGGAGACTCCGCTCACAGAAGGAGATCATCCAGTACCGCGATCCCCCTTTGGAGTAGAAAAGTTAGCACCGGGGCTCACACCTGTGAAGACCCGAGGAGCAGATGCAGGACCAAAGGGTAACGCCACAAACTAATTCTGCTTCTCTCCCACAGCAAAGTGGAGAAAACACTGGTGACTGGCACATATTGTAATGTGAAGGTAGGCACAGGGATGCCACCACCCTTCGAATGGACTCCAATCTGAACTTCTGTACCCACACAAAGCAGTTTAGCGCCTTGAGATCCAGGATTGGACGCACTTGCCTTCCTGCCTGGAAACGAAGAACAAGTTTGAGTAAAAACCCTGAAAACATTCTGAGGTCAGAACCAGGACAACCACCCCTTGAAAGAACAGGTCTTGTACCACCCCAAACAGTCGCAAGTTGGAAGGAAAAAACCTTGCCAGGGAACAAGAGCAAAAATCGATCTTGTAGCCGGACGGAATGACTTTGTGGACCCACTTGCCTTGCACCCGGGAAGTCCACGGGTCCGAAAACCAGCGAAGACATCCCCCCCATCCCAGATACGGGGGAGGGCACACCTTCATGCAGAAGGAGCCTTGTCCCCGGTCAGGAGAAGCCGGATCTTGGCATGTCAGACCAGGTTCATTTGGATTCTCCAGAAGAGGCCCTGAAAAGCTTTGAGTCCTTGTCAGTCGACCCTGAGGGACAAAAACTTCTTATTAGATGAGAAGGAAGGCCCACGTCTACAACAAGGCTCCTTGCCCTTAGTAGCCTGCGAAAGAAAAGTACTCTTCCCCCGTGAGACCTTTAATGAGGTCATCCAGGGTAGCTCCAAACAGGTGATCTCCTTGAAAAGGAAGATCATTCAAGGCCTTTTTTGAAGTCTGACCGGCAGACCAGTACTTGAGCCAAAAAACATGCCGAAGGACCACTGCACAAAACAGAGAGGCAAGCCATCAGGGGAGCGCCATCCAAGGAGGAATCACAGATAAACTGCAGCCCCTGAAGCAGTTGGTCCGCCAGCTCGGCAAAGGCAGGGGGGAAGCTGTTCCCCCTCCAGGTCACGGTGTAGGAGCTTAGCCCACTCGGTCAGAGTTTGCAACACTAGGGCAATGGTGAACACCAGCTGCATTGCCGAAACAGCCAGAGTGTACATAGTGCGGGCCACAGCCTTTGCCTTCCGGATCCTTAAAGCCAGGGAGACTCTTCAAATGGAATCATGGTTGCCTTGTTTAATCTGGAAACTGGAGGGTCCCCCACCGGTGGCACAGTCCACTTCTTAAGAAGGGACTCCTCATAGTAACACCTAGTAAAGCGGTTGGGAACCCCACAATGACGCTTTGTTTGTCCCTACTCTTTAGCCACAATTCTGTCAAAATAGGCAGCGAAAGGACACACCTTTGCCGCTCTGGATGGCTTGTGAGTTTCAAAGGGCACCTGCACCTCCATTGCAGCTTCAGCTGCATCCTCCATCTTCAAGGTCTCACACACAGATACAATCAGTGCATCCACCAATGCCTTTTTGTGTTCGGTTGCAGACGTGGAGGAAACATCCTAACAAAGGATTCCAGGTGCGTGGTTGCAGACCCAGCAGGTACAACCCCCCACCCCCTCCGCTCAATCGATTGTCTGATCGCCGGTGGCGCCCCCATCGCCAGTTAGCGCCCTGCCCCCATCCCAGGAAAGTGGCCAGACCACCCAAATAGCCCCAGTGTGAAGGGGGGGGGGCAGGATGAGAGACGTGACAAGGAGGGGATGCCTGCGGGAAGAAGGGGCGACCTGGGGTCTGATCGTCCCAAGGAGGGGCCCACGTCCACCCCAAAACCCTCCAGAGGCAGAGGGGGTACAGCTACTCACCATACAAGGAACCAGGCGGGCACCGCTCCAGACAGAACCCCTCTCCATCGAAATGGGGGGGGGGAGGCTATCGGCCAGGAGGAACGCTGTGACTCGGGCCGAGACCCGGTCGTATGGGACCTCGCATGGTGTTTAACTCACAGGCCAGCTCCTGTCCAGTAGGGCTATGTCGAGACCGACCTAGCGCGGAGCCAAGGTCTGGCCAGATTGGGGTGACCACTGGATCTAGATAATCCAGCCCGTCACCCAGGCCGACAGTTGATTATAGATTTCACAGGAAAAAATCCAGGAGAAAAAAATTCTATGTAAAATTTTTTTGCCAGGACCAAAGATCCTAGCAAGGAAATAGGTCCTTACTCCAGACTAGGCAGAAAGAAAAAGTAAAAAAAAAAAAAAAAAAAAAAAAAAAAAAGAGTGGCTATAGCACAGAGAGGGAGTATACCCCCTGGGACTGACCATGGGTGTAGCCAGAATTCTGTACAGAATTCCTGTAGGGGGCAGTATAACCCAATGGTTATGAATATCAGGAGCTGGGTACGTCAATGAACAAAAGAGAAATGAAGATTTAAGGAGGATTTTGGAAAATGTTAGATTGGTGAATTTTGTGACTCATATGTGCCTTCAAAGTCCCTAGCCATTTTTGTTTATGATGTATGCCATTTGGGATGTTGCCTTTCACAGAAGCAAAGTTATCGAACCAGTGAATACAGTGCTGATATTTTTATGTATATATATATATATGCCGATAAACCCTCCTCCCTGCACCTTGCATAAGATGTGCAAGAAGTGCATTGATCATGTAGTTTCATGGTGGTGTTTGTTGCCCTGTAGGGGCCACAGCCTATAGTAGAGTAAACCTTCACATTCCTGTGAAAAAAAAAAGGTGTATAGTGGGTAGGACGCTGCTTTACATATATTCCATAACCTTAATATAAAGAAAAGTGCTTTGTGCTCAATTATAGATGTGAAAATGTTCATAATAATACAATCAAACTTATAGGTATAAAGCAAATATCAAACTAGCAACATCTATTAATGTGACTAAAATTATATATATCAAAAAAAATTTGTTTGTGAGCAAAAGAAAGTGTCCAGTGCTCTTTAAAAGTGCTGAGAGGTGTGCAATAACAAATTCGAACTACTATTCAAACATGAAGTGACAGGTGCTCTTTAAAGTGCTCCAAAAATGCTCAAATGCATGTCTGTTGCTGGTGTTCCAACAGGTCAATTGCTACAATATAGGGTGATACTCGGTTGTGGATTCCAGGTCTGCTGTCCCTAACAGTGGTTGTTTTGGAAGTCTGCTAACCCCCAGAGGGGAGAGCTCTCTAGTGAGTGAGGCACTATAGGGGGAGCACGGCTCGTGGAACACCAATAATAGACACAAATTTGAGCATTTTTGCAGCACTTTAAAGAGCACCTGTCACTTCATGTTTAAATTATGTTTTATAAGAGGACTTTATGTGATTTTATCTATTATGTAGTAGTAGTTCGCATGTTATTGCACAGCACTCCGCACTTTTAAAGAGCACTGGACAATTTCTCTTGCTCACTGACTAATTTTTATTTGAGATTATATATATATATATATATATATATATATATATATATATATATATATATATATATATATATATATATATATATATATATAGTTTTGCTCACATTAATAGATATTGCTAGTTTGATATTTGCTTTATATCTATAAGTTTGATTGTATTATATTATGAATTTTCACATCTATATTTAGGCACAAAACACTTTTCTTTATATTAAAAGTTATAAAATATATGTAAAGCAGCGCCCTACCCACTATACACCTTTTTTTCACTATCAAAACACTTCCCTTAACCAAAGAATGTTTTTAGGGAGGCAGCAGCTTTTAAACAGCTTTTCTAGTTTCTTCTATCATTGTGTGGAACAAAACTCTTTTTTGCTTCACATTCCTGTGTCAGAATTTTCAGTCTATGTTAAAAAATGAGGAATGCAACATGTCTAAGAGCGAACATTTCCTATGAAGAAACTACATATCCCACAGTCTCCAGGCCCTTGAGTCTAGTGCTCTGCAGGTGAGAGCTAAATAGTAATTAAATCTGATACAGACACAAACAGGAAGAACAATTAACCACTTAGGGACCAGGCCTATTTCTGACACTTGTTGTTTACAGGTTAAAATCCGTATTTTTTGCTAGAAAATTACTTAGAACCCCCAAACATTATGAATATTTTTTTAGCAAAGACTCTGGAGAATAAAATGGCAGTCGCAATCTTTTTTGTCACGCGGTATTTGCGCAGCAGTCTTTCAAATGCAATTTTTGGGGAATAAATAAATTTCACTGCATTTAAAAAAAAAAATTAAACAGTAAAGTTAGCGCATTTTTTTCCATAATGTGAAAGATAATGTTACGCTAAGTAAATAGATACCAAACATGTTATATTTCAAAATTGCGCACGGTCGTGGAATGGCGACAAACATAGGCATTTAAAAATCTCCATAGGAGACGTTTTAAAATTTCTACAGGTTACCAGTTTAGAGTTACAGAGGAGTTCTAGGGCTAGAACGATTGCTCCCCATCTAACTATCGCAGCGATACCTCATATGTGTGATTTGAACACCGTCTATATATGTGGGCGCGACTTGCATATGCGTTTGCTTCTGCGCGCACGCTCAAAGGGAGGGGGGGGGCTTTAAATTTTTTGTTTTCCTATTTTACCTTTTATTTTTACACTATTTAAGGAAAAAAAATTTTGATCACTTTTATTCCTATTACAAGGAATGTAAACATCCCTTGTAATAGAAATAAGCAGGACAGGGCCTCTTTAATATAAGATCTGGGGTCAAAAAGACCTCATATCTCACATCTACACTAAAAACAAAAAAAAAAAAAAAAAAAAAAAAGTCATTTTTTTTCATTATATAAAAAAATGGGCCCTTTAAGGTCATTGGGAGGAAGCGGGGTATGACGTCGCTCATGTCGTCCAAGGCCATAGAGTCGAGCGGGGGCCAGCTTGCCCTCCCTCGACTTCCTGCCTAGGAGGGGAAAAGGACCGGATTATTTTCAATGCTATCAATGGCTCCAGAAAGCAGGGAAAACTACCGGGAAACGGCAGGAGGGGCACCTGTAGGTTACAGCCATATTCCAAAATGGATTAATTTAATTCTTTTCCTTAAAATTTCCCATAATGACAACCGTAAATCATTTTTTTTTCAATTTTTGAAATTTTATTAAAAAAAAAAAAAAATCACATGTACATAAGTATTCACAGCCTTTGCCATGAAACTAAAAATGGAGCTCAGGTGCATCTGGTTTCAACTGATCATCGTTGAGATGTTTCTACAAACTTGATTGGAAGTCCACCTGTGGTAAATTCAGTTGATTGGACATGATTGAAAAGGCACATATAAGGTCCCACAGTTAACAATGCATTTAAGAGCACAAACCAAGCCATGAAGTCCAAGGAATTGTCTGTAGACTTTCAAGACAGAATTGTATCGAGGCACAGATCTGGGGAAGGGTACAGAAAAAATTCTGCAGCATTAAAGGTCCCAATGAGCAAAGTGGCCTCCATCACCCGTAAATGGGTGAAGTTTGGAACCACCAGGACTCTTCCTACAGCGGGCCGCCCAGCCAAACTTAGGGATGAGGGGGGGGGGGGGAGAGACAGCCTTAGTTAGGGAGGGGACCAAGAAACCGATGGTCACTCGGAAAGACCACCAGCATTTTGCTGTGGAGAGAGGAGAACCTTCAAGAACAACAACCATCTCTGCAGCACTCCACCAATCAGGCCTGTATGGTAGGGAGGCCAGACAGAAGACACTTCTCAGTAAAAGGCACTCTCTATCAGACTTGAACTTGACTGAACACCTCTGGAGAGATCTTAAAAAAATGGCTGTGCACTGATGCTCCCCATGCAACCTGATGGAGCTTGAGAGGACCTGCAAAGAAGAATGGGAGAAACTGCCCACAAATAGGTGTGCCAAGCTTGTAGCATCATACTCTAAAAAAGACTTGAGGCTGTAGTTGGTGCCAAAAGTGCTTCAACAAAGTATTAGGCAAAGGCTGTGAATACTTTTCTACATGTGATTTTTTTTTTGTATTTTATTTTTAATAAATGTGCAGAGTCTAAACAAACTTATTTCAGAATGTCATTATGGGGTATGGTTTGTAGAATTTTGAGGAAAATAATTAAATCTATTTTGGAATAAGATAACAATGTAACATAACAAAATGTGGAAAACATGAAGCGATGTGAATAGTTTCCGGATGCAGTGTACATAGGTGAAAGCTGTACGATTCTGGATAAAATGAGAATCACAATTTTTTTGTTTAGAATAAAGACCATGACCCTCTAATGATTCTCGGTGTATCATCATCTTTTACATTATACAAAAAAATTGGGGCTAACTTTAGTTTTTTAAACATTCATTAAAGTGTATTTTTTCCCCAAAAAAACTGCAGTTGAAAGACTTTGGTGCAAATACAATGTGACAAAGTATTGAAACGATCGCCATTTTATTCTATAGGGTCTCTGCTAAAAAAATAAAAATTAATAAACAAATATATATTTATATATATATATATATATATATATATATATATATATATATATATATATATATATATATATATATAAATAAATAAAATGTTGGGGGTTCCAAGTAATTTTCTACCAACTGATTCTAGCAATACCGATTTTAACTTGTAAGCAACAAGTGTCAGAAAACAGCTTAGTCTTTTAGAGGATTACACTGCTCTCACTTACAGGCGGAAGTTCATTCCTTTGATCTAAAAAACAAAATGTTATCTTTGTAAAACATTGTGTTTATAGTTATCTAGCAGCCTTAGTGTCGGTTCCCACTATGGCGATCCGACTTCGGGGACGACCTGTGAAGTCGCGTGCACCGCGACTTTGGCGCGACTTGCACGGACTTCACATAATGGAAGTCAATACAAGTCGCTCCGATGTCGCCCCGAAGTAGTACAGGAACTATTTTCTAAGTTGGAGCGACTTGAGTCGCTCCTATTAGAACGGTTCCCGTAGCACAGAATGGACCGCGACTTGTCAGGCTGACCAGTCACCTGACAAGTCGCGGTAGTGTGAACCGGGACTTAACAATGTTGATAAACATTTGCATGAGGCTCTTTTTTTTTTTTGACAGCTGTGAGTGAGCAGAGAACAGCTTTGTAAGAATCGAGGGAGGACATGCTGTCTTAAGATCGTGAGGGGAGGGGGGGGGGTGGATCGCCATTTTTTTAACGATTATTCGCGCAGCTCTAACATAGGGGAATCGATTATTCAGGACACTACAAAATGCAGCCACAAACTGTGAGCAACAAGGGAAGGCAAACAAACACAAGGAATATAATTACAATGTATAGTTAAAACAAAGAAAAACATTTGAAAGTGTACAATGCCTTTAACAACTGTGAAAAATTTGATGCAGCCCACATCTACCAGAGTTCCATGTATTAAGTAAGGAAAATACCTGTCCACAAGTATGTACTGTAGAGGGCACTATATAAGATTACAAACACTAGGATCTGTCCCACCACATTTCTCTCTTGTATTATGAAGTTCCATAACACCATTCCAATGCAGACAATCAGCTGAAGAAAGAAGAAATACAAATTAAAAATATACAGCAATGTGGAAATAAGATGAAATGCAGACTGAGGTATGTCACAGAAGCATACAGCGAGATTACCCTCATCGTGCTAAACGTGATGAAACATGATGCCACACCAGGACACCACCAGTAAAAAATAAATAATAAAAAAATCTAAATGTGATTTTGTGTCAAGGATAATGAAGAGTTAAATGGTCTATAAAGTTTTCCTCCTTGTTGCAGAGTTAATTCAAGGTTTGCGTCCACCCATAGAAGTCTCATGCAGATCATTTGGCACTAGACCACACACCCAGTTTATTGTACTGTGAAAGGATTAGCACTCCTAAAAGCTAATGCTCATTTAAAGATTTACACCTTATAAAAACACACCTTGAATTCCAATGATAAAGGTATACATTGACAGCAATGCATTTGTAGCACCAGCCAGGACTGCACAGATTTAAAATATATGTTGGACTAATAGGGTTACACCAACATCAGTCTGCCAAGAGACATACATTACCATGTGAGAAGCAGCTGTTAAAAAGACTGAGCAGAGCTCTAGGTGGGGATGAAGGTAAAAGGTGAAATGAAACAGACAAGCACATAAAAGTTAACGTATAAGCTTACTAGCCCCCTCAAAGAAACCAATAGCAGTGCTGTAACATGCTAAACTCTGGACAAAAAAACTAAAAAAATACAATTAAATGTGAACCGTTCATGGATTTTAAAGGGTTCTACCTAAAACAGGCAGATCAACATTCTTGCTAGTGCCTTATTAGCCATAAAGCACTCATCTGTGTGTTTCTGCAGTTAATAGCTTAAAACAGAAGAGAGAGAACATAGCGATGACCTCAGAATGCCACTGTTCCTTTATTGTCAAAGTTCCAAACCTACATTTTCAGCAGCCGCTTTGTTGAATTGACATTGCTTTGCTTCTCCCTGGCCTTAGCAGGCACTTGACAATTGGGATGGTTGAATACCCATTACCCTGCTACACACAGTTGTTCTTCCTGTCAACTTGTAAGTCCTGTAATGATGTACAAGCCATGTGGTGGGGGGTGCAGGTATTCAATATATCTGGAAATGGGGGAATACTTGCTGTGACCAAATAAGAAGCAAAACAGAGGCAATTCAACACATGGGTCACTTCCTAGAAGATCAGTTTTAGTAAAATCAATGCATACATTACCTAAGAACCAATAGATAAAATGCTTTTAACTTTAGACAAGACTGTTACTACCGGTATATGACAAATGTTTAATACATTCTGCATTATACAGTCACACTATCCAAAATGTGATATCTGGGTCTCCTTCCATACATTCAAATGTGAAAAATCACAAAAAATACTTACTTGTGCCAGAAGTAGATTTGCAGTCAGCAAATGAGGAAGTCTTTTATATTTTTTACTCAAGAGCAAAACAGCAAGAGACCAGACCTGCAAATAAAGGAATAAAATTGACAAATACATGATATTGTGATCGGTGGCTCCATCCACCCCTTCTCATCTGACTGGAGTTTAGTGTGAAACATTGTGCCTCCACGTTCCACCTTACATCTTCAGATGGATTTCCTCTCTATCTTGGAGTATTACCCATTATAATTATACAGATGTAATACACATTTTCCTCCTCTATCAAAACACAAAATAATATAAAATTTTTCTCTTCTTTGCATACAGCTCTGTACCTGTATGAAAAAGTGAGTTTTCTTTCCGTTTTTTTTTTTTTTTTTTGGGGGGAGGGAACTGTATCGCACCTACCTCCTGCATGACAGAGGCACTTCAGAAAACATCTAAAATATACAGTTAAAATAATTCACATACAGTATTTGTATTTCACCTGAAGTTTTGTAATTCAGGTTAGTCAGTTCTGTGATTCACATAACTCTACGACACTGTATAATAGATAGGTACTATCACCATTTCCTATTCTAGCTGTAAAACCTCCTGTGACCCCTGCGTGCCCAACCCACAGGGGTTAAATGTAAACCTAGGGGAGTGATTCTAACTGTGGGGGGGGGTAAGGCTTTTGAAATGATCACAGAGACCTGTGATCCTATATAGGAGGATCACAGGCACTCTGATCATTCCAGAGAGAAGAACGGTCAGCTGTGTTTACAACAGCTGACCGTTCTCTCTCAGCAGTGAGCGATCGTGGATGGCTGGCCCCGTGCATCGGAGTCCCCGCTGCCGAGTGGGGGCGGAAGTGCGCCTGCGTGCGCTCGCCCCCTAGCTGCACGCGCGCGACCGACGTATACCTCGGTTTGCACAGGAGGGGCTGCCTGCCGCAGTACACCTTAACCTGTTTATTAACCACCTTAGGTGGTTAATAAACAGCTGCGCAAATGTCATGTGACAATGTGCAACTATCATTTTATTCTACAGGGCCTCTGCTTACAGAATATATATATATATATATATATATATATATATATATATATATATATATATATATATATATATATATATATATAAATAAAATGTTCTGGGGGTTTAAATAATTCTATTGCCAAAAATTACGATTTTTATATGTGCAAAAAATGAAAAAATTGCTCTAGAGCCGAACTGGTTAATAAAAAGACAGCACATTTCATTTAGCAGATACATACTAAACATTAATTTTAAACTCACCAAGGCAAATAAACTGACAATGCTGATATCAAAGCTGACATTTTGCAAAGACGACATTAAACGTTTAGGGTCCATTGAAGGAATAGTCAGTAGCCAGGCTGAAACATACATAATTGGAGCAGATACAAAGGTACTGATCACCATACCCGACGTGATCTGGAAAAGAAAAACAAAAAAACAAAAAAAAGTAGGTATCAAATGCCCCCCTGGGCACCTAACATTCTTACTTTTCTCTAACACATCATCCTCATCTACTCTTCTTCTGCCGCCTTTTCCCTGCTTTGTTTTTTTTTTTTTACACCCTAATTTCTCTCCCCCTTTATGAGGTGCTTTTCCCCTTTCCTATGTACTCTACGCTTCTTACAGCCTTTTAGCCTGGAAGGACACAACAGCAGCAAGAAATGGCTAGGGACTTCAAGGATTTTTGATAACCAATATGTTCAGAGACACAATTACATTTTTGGCATGATGAAAGTGCTGTAGAAGTGTCCCACTACTGGTACTCTATGCATCTCTTGCAATCTTCACTTAGCCAGGTGGTCTGGTAGTGTTCCACGTGTACCAAATAGAAGCATTGATCTGCAATTTTATTCTTATATGGCTTGTACAACTTCGCGTCCTTAGATGATAGAAAAACACCATAAGCATCCCTGAAGAAGACAGCTGTATAAAACATGTTGAGTCACTTTTATAGGAAATTTACAGTAGTAACTGCAAGATATCATTGTGTTGCACTTCTATGTGGAGTAAAGTAGTAGTATAACATTGTATGAACTCCATGTGAAGAATGGAATGTTTTAGTTTACAAGCAGCCATGATGGTTCTTTTAAACAGTTTTTTTTTTCAGATTTAAACATTTTTTATTTTTGACTTATTGTAAAACCTATTTCTCTGATGCTCACTGATGGACACAGCTCCTGATATTCATAACCATTGGGTTATACTGCCCCCTACAGGAGGACACTAGGTACAAAAGAATTCTGGCTACACCCATGGGCAGTCCCAGGAGGTATACGCCCGCTCTCTGCTATAGCCACTCAGTTTTGTTACAAGCAGTGTCAGGAGAATTATAACTCCAAAGAGGGGTGGGTGCTGTGTCCATCAATGAACATGAGAAATGGATTTTATAGCAAGTCAAAAATCCCATTTTCTCTTTTGTACATTGACAGACACAGCTCCTGATATTCATAATTATTGGGACATTCCAAAGCAGGGTTAAACATGAGGGCTGGGAACAACAAAAAAATTCCCAAGGCTAAACATTAGCCAACCAGGCAACAGGAGCTCAACCAAACAACCAGAGCCCACCTGAAAAAAACAACACACCGTCAAAGAGGATCAGCCTGAAAATCTGCAGATGCCAACACATCCACTTTATAAAACTTTGTAAAAGTGTGCACTGTCTTGTCGGATGGTGCCTCCCATCGGATAGTGCATCCGACGGACTGTGCATGCGCGGTAAATGACGTCACTCCAGCTGACTGCTCCGCTCAGCTTGGGTTGACGTCATTATTTCACATGCGCAGTCTGTCGGATGCACTATCCGACGGAAGGCTGTGGGGAGAGCTCATTTTGTGGAGCTGTCACGGGCGAACCAAAGGTGCTGGAGACCCCAAAATTTTATCGTAGGTGGCCGAAACCCTTCCCTACAGCTAATACAAATTTGGAGCCTCTGGGACCCATGGGCTCGGAGCAGTGACCCTGAGAACTGGGCATCCCCCCGCCATAGACTCCAATGTTAAACCTGGTCACCTCGCGGTTAGGTCACGGTCCCTTTGGGGTGCTGTCACGGCCGAGCCATAGGTCACGTCAGACACGAAAAAAAAATATGGTAGGTAGCCAAGACCCTCAGGTACATCTGGAAAAAATGTGGGGTCTCGGGGACCTTTGGGCTCGGAGCAGCGACGTGCCAAAGTGGACCCATTTTCCCCATAGACGCCAATGTTAAATCCGGGGTGTCTCCGGGTAGAGTTTCTGGTTTTCCCGGTCACTTTGTGGAGCTGTCACGGGCGAACCAAAGGTACTGAAGACCCCAAAATGTTATCATCGGTGGGCGAGACCCTTCCCTACAGTTGATACAAATTTGGGGTCTCTGGGACCCATGGGCGCGGAGGAGTGACCCCGAGAACCGGGCCTCCCCCCTCCATAGACTCCATCCCCATCTAAGTGCCTCCTAACATCAGTGTCCTCATCGGAGTGCTCCCTTACATCAGTGTCCCCATCAGAGTGCCTCCTTACATCAGTGTCCCCATCGGAGTGCCTCCTTACATCAGTGTCCCCATCGGAGTGCCTCCTTACATCAGTGTCCCCATCGGAGTGCTCCCTTACATCAGTGTCCCCATCGGAGTGCCTCCTTACATTAGTGTCCCCATCAGAGTGCCTCCTTACATTAGTGTCCCCATCAGAGTGCCTCCTTACATTAGTGTCCCCATCAGAGTGCCTCCTTACATTAGCGTCCCCATCAGAGTGCCTCCTTACATCAGTGTCCCCATCAGAGTGCCTCCTTACATCAGTGTCCCCATCAGAGTGCCTCCTTACATCAGTGTCCCCATCGGAGTGCTCCCTTAAATCAGTGTCCCCATCGGAGTGCTCCCTTTGGTCAGAATTCCCCTTTAATGTGTCCCGATAAGAGCTGTGTTTTTGTGTTCTCTATCAGACAATATTTCCGCCATTCCTCACATAAGAATACACTGCACTGTACGTCCCGATAGATGTGCAGAGAGTGAGGCAGAATCGGACAATAGATTCTCTCCCCTCCTCCGCTCTCTATATACCGTCGGATAGTGCATCCGACAAACTGCGCATGTCAGTGTCGTCACCGCCAGCACAGCTGATCTGAGCAGTCACCTGCAGTGATGTCAGTCCGTCGGATGCACTATCCGACGGGAGGCATTATTCGACACGACATGCACAGGCGACGCCTAATGACGGAAAGCCCAGGAGGCACCAAGCACCCAAGTAGACTGCGTCTTGACAGGGAAAGGAGGAACCTGACCCCTGATGGAATAGGTCTAAACCACCGCCTGTCTGACCCACCTGGAAATGGTCGCAGAGGAAAGGGACAACCCTTTGAGGTCCATCTGTGAGCAGAGAGAGAGTGTGACTTCCTGAAAGACTCTGTAGCTGCCAGATGCACCCTAATTGCGCAGACCACATCCAAGGCATGCAAGGCAATTTCCTTCAGATGTTTAGACCTGGGACACAGAGAAGGCAAGTTAGGCAACACAATGTCTTCATTCAAATAAAAATCAGAGACAACCTTTGGAAGGAACGATGGACAGTGGCAAAGAACCACCTAATCCCTGTGAACGACAGGATAACGCCGCCTGTTATGACACCCTGCGCAGTAATAGCCACTAAAAAGGCAACCTTCTGGGACAGCGTAAGCAGAGGAATTTCCCGAATATTTTTAAAGGGAGGATTCTGTAGAGCTGAAAACATCAAATTAAGATCCCAAGGCGGCAATGGAGCCCGCACTGGAGGAACCAAAATGTGGGACACCCTGAAGAAAGGTATGCACCAGGGAGTGTGTGGCCAAAGGTCGTAGGAAGAAGACCACCAAAGCCAACACCTGGCCATTGATGGTTCTCAAGGTCAATTTCTGTTCAATTCCCAATTGAAGGAAGGTCAAGACCTGAGCAACCAAGAAGGAGCAAGGAAGAACCCCAAGAGACTCACCACGTAATGTACGTTTGCCACATACGATGGTAGATTTTCCGAGAGTTAGTTTTCTTAGCTTTCAACAGTGTAGGCATCAACAACTCAAATAAACCCCTATCCTTCAGCACCTTGCATTCAACAGCCAAGCCGTCAAAGCCAGCGACTGTAAAGCAGGATGGAAGATCGGTCCTTGGGACAGCAGATCCTCCCTGAGAGGAAGCTGCCAAGGAGCATCAGCGACCAGCCAACACCAGATCGGCGTACCACGCCCGGTGAGGCCAGTCCAGGACCACTAAGATGACTGGATTCCCTTCTGCCTTGATCCTGTGGAGAAGGTGTAAATCAGACGATACTGACCCCACTGGGCCACCAGCGCGTCTGTGGCTTTCTGTCAGAGGATGCCTTGAATGAGCCACAAACCTCTGCACCTTTCTGTTGAGCCAAGATGCCAACAGATCCACCTTGGGGGTGCCCCACTGGAGACACAGCTGATGAAACAACTCCAGATGAAGGGACCACTCCCTGTAGTCCAATGCCTGAGGTAATCCGCCTGCCAATTTTCCACCCCAGGAATGTGTATGACGGAGAGGGCTGGAACGAACCATTCTGCCCACCTTAGAATGCCGGCTACCTCCAGAGCCGCCAGGACACTTCTTGAGCCCCCTTGGTGATTGACATAAGCCACGGCCGTGGTATTGTCCGATAGAATGCGCACTGGACAACCATAAAGACGATCCGTCCAATGAATCAGACACATTCTGATCGCTCGAAGTTCCGAGACATTGATCAGGAGTCTGGGCTCTTCCAGCGTCCAGATCCCCTGAGCAAAATGCTTGCTGAGGACGCCACCCCAGCCGGAAAGGCCGGCATCCGTGGTGACCACTATCCAATACAAGGGGAGGAAGGAATTTCCCAGCCAAAGCGCTGGAGAATGAAGCCACCATATCAGGGACTCCTTCGTGCCCCAACTCAGCCGGATCTGATTGTCCAGAGACTGATGTCTTGTCCCATTTGGTCAGAATTTCTCTTTGTAGGGACCTCGTATGGAACTGTGCAATTGGAATCGCCTCGAAGGTAGACACCATCAGGCACAGCACCCGCATGCAAGTCTGGAGTGTTGACCATTTGTTGGACAACAGGATGCGAATTGCAGCCTGCAATTTCTGGGGTTTGTCAAGCGGAAGGAGCACTCTGGCTAAGGCCGAGTCCAGAGTCAGGCCCAGACAGACCAGCTTTGTGGTCTGAAAATTCAGAATCCAGCAGAACTCCTGCAGAGTTCGTATTGTGATCTCCAGGTTCTCCACCAGAGCAGAGGGAGACTTCCCTCGCAGAAGGAGATCATCCAAGTAGCCCAGTACCGCAATTTCCCGTTGGCGTAGCAAAGCTAGCACCGGGGCTAGCACTTTTCTGAAGACACGAGGAGCAGATGCGAGACCAAAGGGTAATGCCACAAACTGATAATGCTCCTCTCCCGCAGCAAAGCGGAGAAAACGCTGGTGACTGGCACATATTGGAAAGTGAAGGTAGGCTCTGGTTGAAGGGACTCTTCAACCAGAATCATGGTTGCCTTATTTAATCTGGAAACCTAAGGGTCCACCACCGGTGGCGCAGTCCACTTCTTAGGAAGGGTTTCCTTATAGGGGTAATGCCTAGTAAAGCGCTTAGAGACCCCACGGGGATGCTTTGGTCACCCACACTCTTTAGCGACAATTCTGTCAAAATAGGCAGGGAAAGGAACCACCTTGGGCGCTTTGAATGGCTTGTGAGTGCCAAAGGGCACCTGCGCCTCAGTTGCAGCTTCAGCTGCGTCCTCCATCTTCAGGGTGCATCCAACAGCTCCTTTTCGTGCGCAGTTGCAGACGTGGAGGAATCATCCTCGCTATCAGAGGATTCCAGGCGTGTGGTTGCAGACCCAGCAGGGTGACCAATGTCTGCGGCAGCCAAATCAGATTCAGGATCTGATGAGACAGATGAGGCAGGGGAAGGCAGGGGGTCGCTTTTTGCTAGCCTGTCGCCCACAAGCTACCTCCACCAGGGACACAAGGGACTTTAGGACCGCAGTCAGTGCATGGATGGATGGTTGGAACCCGGGGGAACCCGCAGCCTCAGAGAAGGGATCAGGTGGGGAAATGTGCTCCAAAGACTCCATGAGTGACCAGGGGGACCCAACAAAAAGTGTAAAACACTACTAAAAGGGACAACCCCCACTGTGCTGGCAGCACCACCCAGTCGCCAGGCACAAAGCACTAAGCGATCCTCAGCAGAGAGGAAGAGGACCCCACCAGACTAACCACCCACAGAAACAGGCACCTGCAGCCACCAGGAGAATCTGCACTCAATGTGCAGTGATCAGGAAGTAAAATGATCCACCGCTGAAATCACCGCACCCACAGGGCTCCACTGTCATGGCCGCCGCTATTTTAAAATGACAAACCACAGGAAAATGGCCACCGGACTACACAAACATGACTGCCATGTATAGAAACAGAGGCTACAAAAAATTGGTGGCTTCGCATGGCACCGCAAGGCTTACAGCGACCCAGGAGGGAGACCAGGCCTCAAGCACAGATCCAGGCAGGATCAGGAGCCCTTGGAGGAGCCCCCACCAGGTACAACCCCCCCTCCGCACAATAAATTGTCCGGTCACTGGCGGCAAACCCCCCTAGCCCCCATTGCCATCCAAAGAAAGTGGCCAAACCACCCGGATAGTCCCAGCGTGGAGGGGGGGGGGGGGTAAGATGAGGGACTTGGCAAGGGGGGGTGCCTGCGGGAAGAAAGGGAACCCAGTGGTCTGACCTTCCCAAGGAGGGGCCCAAGTCCACCCCAAAACCCTCCAGGGGGAGAGGGGGGGGCAGCTACTCACCATAACAGGAACAAGGCAGGCACCGCTCCAGACAGAACCTCCTCTCTTATCGAAATGGGGGGGGGGGGGGTTGGCCAGGAGTAATGCTGCGACTCAGGCCAAGACCCGGTTGCATGCAACCTTGCGAGGAGTTTTATGCCCCGTACACACGTTCCGATAATCGTACCACAAAACTCGCTTTCGACCTGATCGCACGATAATCTGATCGTTAGTACACAGCTTTCGACAGCCGATCACGACAGTTCATCCAACAAAATCCGAAGGGACAAACAGGAAAACTTCTGTCGTACGACAGCCTCGCGAATGACAATCGTTTCATCAGTACACTATGCGTCTGCTAAAAATCGATCGACAAAGACCGCGCATTCTCAGAAACACTAAAATAGCACGGAAAAAGCCTGGCTGCCATTGTTTTTGTTTTGCACCATCTGATACGTAGCTAAGCAACCAGGAAGCTTTTCCCGAATCGTACGACAAAAATCATACGGTTTGTACGCATTGTTGAATTCGAGGTTAGTATCATGCAACAAAATGCGAACGATAAGTCGTCCGATTATCTGAACGTGTGTACGGGGCATAACTCGCGGGCCAGGCCCTGTTCGGTGGGGCTATGTCGGGGCCAACCTACCGCGGAGCTGAGGTCTGCGCAAGCTCGCTGGGCAGACTGGGGTGACCACTGGATCTAGAATATCCAGCCCCTCGCCCAGTCCGGCAGTTGTGGTTTGATCTCACAGGAAAGAAAAAAAAAAAAAAATCTAGGAGAAATTTTTTTTTCCTTTCTTCTGACTAGGCTGTAGCAGAGAGAGGGAGTATACCCCCTGGGACCGCCCGCCCATAGGTGTAGCCAGAATTATTTTCTGCCTAGTGTCCTACTCCTGTAGGGGGCAGTATAACCCAATGGTTATGAATATCAGGAGCTGGGTCTGTCAATGAACAAAAGAGAAAAAGATTTAAGGAGGATTTTGGACAAATGTTAGATTGTTAAATTCTGTGACTCATATGTGCCTTCAAAGTCCCTAGCCATTTTTTGTTGTTGATGTAGTATGCAATTTGGGATGTTGCCCTTGCACTTAATAGCCTTATGATTTCCTAAATAAAACATGAAAAATACCATAGCCCTGGAACAGTAAGAGCATAAGGCCCCTTTCACATGAGGCAGAGTCCGCCTGCTCAGTGGGGAATCTTGTCCGTGACTGCTTCACTTATGCAGAGCAGACACAGTTCTCGGTCCTGTATGAGCAGTCGGATGTAGATGAACTGCCTGTGTTTACTACCAATGGCCATCCGGTGTAATCCGCCAGATGGATGGGAAAAAGATCCCCCATCTGTCTGTTTTTGGCAGATCAGATTGGATGTTGGCAGGTGTCAATAGACACGTCTACTGATCCCCATCTCCCTATAAAGAGCAATGGATGGTTCGATCAGGTCCGCCTGAAAAACTGACAGGCTGACCCAATCAGGCCACCCATGTGAAAGGGGCCTTAACCTGATGGACGGTCTTTTTCTCAACCTTACTATTTTTTATGCAACTATAAGCTCTACCAGGTGGTTACATTCTTTTTTAATATTGTCATTTTAGGGCTTTTTTTTTTTGCTTGTTTCCTGCATCTCTTTGGGTTCTTTGATGTAAAAGCTTTTTTACAGAGCTCAGCTGCTGAAGCGCAAATTTACAAACAACTGAAGGAGACAGTTAAATTGGTTCTAAAGGCAGAACGTTTTATCATAATGCATTCTATGCATTAAGATAACAGAAAACTTCTGTGTGTAGAACCCCCCTAATATTTACCTGAGCCCCATTTCTATCCAGTGAGGTTTCATGGGAGACTATCCGAGACTCTCCCTCTGCCATTGGCTCCTGCTGCTGTCAGTCATTCAGCCAATGAGGAGGGGGTTTGGGGCTGAGCTGTGGCTCTGTGTTTGAATGGATGCACAGAGCAGCGGCTCGGCTCAGGTGCCTTCATAACAAGCTGAAGCTGCTTGCTGTGGGGGCACTCGACAGGGGAGGGGGAGAGCAGAAGCTCTGTGAAAAACCACTGCATAGAGCATGGGTGTCCAACCTTTTGGCTTCTTTGGGCCACATTGAGTGTAGAGAAATTTTCTCGGGCCGCATATAAAATATATACTATAGTTAAGGTATATAAGTAATAAAACGCCGCCGCGCCCTTCCCGCGCTGCTGCGCCCCCCCACCAGCACTAATTTAACACAACTAGTAAATGATCCCCTCCAAGGCAGCCTCTGCCTACAGTAAGTTGGAAGCCACTGTGGCTGTGCCCCCGACTCGACTTCCTTCCTCCCCAGCAAAAAAAAAATTGTCAGGGGGGGCAGTGGGCCCCATTGCCTGCGGGCCCCGGGCCGCAGGTTGGACATGCCTGGCATAGAGCGATGTTTGTTATTTTAAAAAAAATAACAAAACAAGCCTTTAGTATTACTTTAAGCCACTTATGTTCCTCTCTAACCTCTCCTTTTACATGGATCTCAAAATGAGACTATAAGTTATTGCCAGTAGGGGGGGACCAAGCTCATCAGATGAAACCAAAAAGAAGTTTCTAGTTTACTTTATCCATAAAGTTTGCTTGAAGAATTACAGAAGAGCAGTGAGAAGCCTTGCTACTTTGAATGCAGCACTGTGTTCCAGGCAGGCATCCTCTCACTGGCCGAGGTGGGCAGGTGACATCACTATCTCCACCGCAACAAAAGGAAGCTTTGTATTGATAAAAATACAATGCTTCCTGTGATTAAGAAATGTCCCTGTACAACTGCCAAAACACAGCGCTGCATACTGTATGTAGGTGATGCTACATACAGTTAATATAGCGCTGGCAGCAGCCAAATCAATTAGTGAAAAAAAAATTATTTGGGCCAATTTAGCCCAAACAAATTATTTAGAGTGAAAGTAAACCTGGAGTTAAGCTTTAACAGTCAGAAAGAAAAGCACATACTGAATATTGCCAGTCACGTAACAGATGGAATAAGATTCCCAGAAACAATGACTTCAAATATTCTAGCTCAGAAGTTACCCTCCCCAGGAACAGTCTAAGGCTAGGTTTCCACTAGTGCGGCTACAAAGTCGTGCTACTTCTAGCGTGACTTCGTAGCTTAAGTTGTTTGCGGCTTTCAGTGAGACTTGTCCCTCATTATAGAGGGAAGTTGCACTGAAGACGGCTCAAAAGTAGTGTATGAACTACTTTTGAAGTCGCGGCAGTGGAAACGGGCCAGATAGAAATCAATGGCTTTTGACTTGCTGTGCGACTTGACATGTGTCAAGTCGCACAGCAAGTCGCACTAGTGGAAACCGAGCCTTAGAATGTTTACAAAGTATTGCAAGTCTAATTAGTTACATCTTTATTATTACGCACAATCTCTACTTCCATGTTGAACTGGTTGGCAAATATAGCGACACCGGGTGCCACTGGGAAGACTCCATAGAGAAATGCATAGTTAGATAAACTGGTGTGGTTGACTTCGGAGTTACTCTGGTCCAACACTTCCACCATTTCCCTGCAGATAAGAGGCAGAACCAGCCTAATAGAAACAAGAAAACAAAAGTAACTAACTGTATCTAAGCATATTTAAAGTGCATTTAACTATGCATGACAACTCCAGAAACCTACCAAAAAACTGTTTAGGATAAGACATAAGGGAAGTAGCGTGTTAGGGTTAAAATAAAGCAAAGAGGATAGTATATTTGTGGGTGAAAATAGATGAAAATCAAAAACAAATAAAAAAATAAATAAAAAAAAAAAAAACTGAAATCATTTCCAAAAAAGCAAGCGTGAAAAGTGCTATGCAGTAAGTAGACTTCTGTTTCAAGTAAAACCCGAAAGCTTCTCACAAGCTGATTGGTACTGACAACCACATGAACATTGACATTAAAAACATACACCATGTGCATCATATTACTCTAAGAAGCCTAAATTCTGCCTGCCGACAAGTCTTAATTCTGTAGTTTCAAAAAGCATGGAATGACAACACATTAGCAGCGATAGCAGTAGAATTTATTTCCGTCAAAAATACCAACAGCTTAATACAGCATAGGAACAATACAGATGTGGATCCTCCTATGCATTTCACGTCATTTGGTGCTTTCTCATTTGAGGTCCATGACAACCTTTTGACAAAACCGCAAAAAGGTTGAAAAGAGGATGCATTTGGTTCAGCTGTGGATTGCTTAAACCAGCGCTTCAGGTGTATTTAAAAAAATGTGATCAACAAATAATTATTTTTAATTTTACTTCAATTCAATAAGTGAAACGCATGTTATATAAATTCATTACACACAGAGTGATATATTTCAAGCATTTCTTTTTTTTAAATCTGAGGATTATGGCTTACAGCTAGTGAAAATGGTCCCTGATTCAGTAGGTTTTTTTTTTTTTTTTTATTTATTGAGGTTTTTGCTTTACAATCTTCTACAAAACAACGTGGGAGTCAAGTATAAATAGTAAAAACCTAGTAAATCTCCCTCTTGCATAGTGGCAGAAAAACATTACCCACCTCCCTAAAAAAGGAGTATTTTTTCAATAGCTTTAAAATATTAGTTCTTTCACTATGACATCTATTGTCTCAGACCCCATTGGTAGCATGATTTTTAGGTAACTCACTGAAATCAATCAAAATGTGTATACAAACAATCTCTCAATTGATGCATTGTCCAATGTACAGTATCTTACAAAAGTGAGTACACCCCTCACATTTTTGTAAAATGTTTTATTATATCTTTTCATGTGAAAACACTGAAGAAATTACACTAAGCCCCCGTTCACACTGGGGCGACCTGTCAGGCGACCTGGTCGCCTGACAGGTCGCCTTCCATAGAGAAGCTGTGGACCCGTTCTAATAGGAGCGACACAAGTCGCTCCGACTTAGAAAAAGGGTCCGGAGCTTCTCTGGGGCGACCCGGAGCGACCTGCATAGACTTCAATGTTATGAAGTCCGTGCCGGCCGCTCCGAGATCGCGGTGCGAGCAGTGCGCCGTGACCTATGAGGTCGCCCCGGCAAGTCGGATCGCCCCAGTGTGAACGGGGCCTTAGCTACAATGTAAAGTAGTGAGTGTACAGCTTGTATAACAGTGTACATTTACGGTTCCCTCAAAATAACTCAACACACAGCAATTAATGTCTAAACCGCTGGCAACAAAAGTGAGTACACTTATTTTCCAGCACTGCCTTAACCCTCTTGTGCATTGAGTTCACCAGAGCTTCACAGGTTGCTACTGTAGTCCTCTTCTACTTCTCCATGATGACATCACGGAACTGGTGGATGTTAGAGACCTTGCGCTCCTCCACCTTCCATTTGAGGATTCCCCACAGATGCTCCATACACTAAGGACATTTGTTACGGTCACATTTAACCACTTAAGGACCGCCCACCGTACATATTCTACGTCAGGGCGGCCCTTAAGCACAAAATCACGTACATTTACATGATTTCGCTGTAAGGCTCTGGGGGCACGCGCGCCGCGCTCCCGCTGTGACTGGACAGCGGGATCCAGTCTGCGGGATCACCGGTCGCAATCGATGACGGCCTCCCACAATTGTCAAGGAGACTGACAGAACGGCCATCTGTAAACAAAGGCAGATGGCTGTTCTGTCAGACAGGAAGGGAGAGATTGTGTGTTCCTAGTAATCAGGAACACTGATTTCTCTCTTACTGCAGTCAGTCCACCCCCCCCCAGTTAGAAAACAATTTTTAGGAACACTTAACCCCTTGATCGCCCCCAACGTTAACCCCCTTCCCTGCCAGTGTCCCAGCACTGATCACTGTATTGGTGTCGCTGGTCCCCAAAAACTGTCCGATTTGTCCGCCGCAGTGTCGCAGTCCCACTAAAAATTGCTGATCGCCGCTATTACTAATAAAAGCAATAAATAAAAAAAAAAAAAATATATATATTAAAAAAAGTCCATAAACCTATCCCATAGTTTGTAAACGCTATAACTTTTGCACAAACCAATGAACGACTTCTGGACTGTTAGATTTCCCCCCCTATTGACCAGGCCATTTTTTGCAATTCGGCACTGTGTTACTTTAACTGGCAATTGCACGGTCGTGTGACACTGTAACCAAATAAAACTGATGTTCAACGGCGGCTGGTCGGCAAGTGGTTAATATACGCTTTTTGGGACTTTTTTTTTTTTTTTTTTTTTTTACCAAAAATATGTAGCAGAATACAATTTGGCCTAAACTGATAAAGAAATTCGACTTTTTACATTTTTTTTATTGGGAATCTTTATAGCAGAAAGTAAAAAAATTTTCAAGATTGTCGGCCTTTTTTGTTTATAGCGCAAAAAATAAAAACCGCAGAGATGATCAAAAACCACCAAAAGAAAGCTCTATTTGAGGGGAAAAAATGTATCAATTTTATTTAGGTACAGAGCCGCACGTTAAAGTAACGCAGTGCTGAATCGCAAACAAAGGCCTGGTCATTAAGGGGGGTAAAACCCTCCGGTCCAAAAGTGGTTAAATGTAACATTAAAAGGAGGGAATGGATCTGTTGAATGAGAACTTATAGAAAGCTTAATGCAGGGAATAGTTTGCAGCAAGTCACATTAGGACAAGATTAGAGGGATCCCGGCTGGGCAATTCATGAGATTGTGACATGTTTGTAAAAATGAAGATAAATTCAAAGCAACAAATATAAACGTATGACAGGTTTTTGTGTACAGGTGCTGTATAGATACACACAGAAAAGTGACGAATGAAAAAAAAAAATAGTTATCAATGGAGTCCGCTGTGTTTGCTTTTTTTATTTTTTAATTTATATGCCTTAAAGTTTTTTTTTCATTTTTCATTTTGTGTTTGTTCCAAGCATGTTTGAAGTCACGTACGGTTGACTGACCGCTACCTCTGCTGGAAGTCTATTTCAAGCATCAACTACCATTTCAGTAAAATAAAACTACGATTAGTTCTGAACTTTCCTCTTGTTAATTTGAGGTCATGTCTCTGTGTTCTTGATCTTGATTTTATATTGAAAATCCTGCCCTCCTGAACCTTATTCACCCCCTCGATTTATTTAAAGGTTTCAATCAAGTCTCCCCTTTCCCTGCTTTACTCCAGACTGTACATATTAAGTTCCTGAAGTCTCTCCTGATAGGTTTTATTCCTCAGGTCTTTCACTATTTTTGTTACCCATCTCTGGACTTGTTCTAGCTTATCACTTATCGTTTTGTAAGTGAGGCTTCCAGAACTAGACACAGTATTTGAATAAGGTCTCACGAAAGATCTATATGGGGGAATCAGGACCTCCTTCCTCCTGCTGGTGATCCCTCTAGTGATGCATCCTAGAATTATATTCACTTTTCCCACTGCCTGGTCACACGGTTGACTAAATTTTTAAATCGTCTGAAATACGTACCCCCAAATCTTTTTCTTCTGTAGTTCTTGCCAACACTGTACCCCCAATGTTGTACTCAGGGGAGTATTTTTCCCAAAGTGCATTATTTTACATTTAGAAATATTGAACTGCAGTTTCCCCTGTTTTGAACAATCTTCCAGCAATGTCAAATCATCTTCCATGTTACAGACACCTCCAGGGATTCCAACCTTATTGGACACTGTTGTGTCATCAGCAAAAAGACATACTGTGCTAAAAATCTTAGGCCAGTGTAAAAAAATGCTGTAAATTAACCACATCAAGACCAGGCCTATTTCTGAAATTTGTTGCTTACAAGTTCAAATCAGCAATTTTTGCTGGAAAATTACTTGGAACCCCCTAAACATATACACTGCTCAAAAAAATTTCAGAGTATAGCATCAAGTCAATTAAACTCCTGGGGTATTGATCTGGTCATTTAAGTAGCAGAGGAGGTTGTTAATCAGTTTTAGCTGCTTTGGTGTTAATGAAATTAACAACAGGTGCACTAGATGGGCAACAATGAGATGATCTCCAAAACAGGAATGGTTTTATGTGTGGAGGCCAGTGACATTTTTTCCCTACTCATCTTTTCTGACTGTTTTTCACTAGTTTTGCATTTGGCTAGGGACAGTGTCACTACTGGTAGCATGAGGCGATACTTGGACCCTATAGAGGTTGCAGAGGCAGTCCAACTTCTCCAGGATGGTACATCGATATGTGTCATTGCCAGGTTTGCTGTGTCTCCCACCACAGTCTCAAGAGCATAGAGGAGACTCCAGGAGAGAAACAGTTACTCAAGGAGAGCTGGACAGGGCCATAGAAAGTTCTTAACCCATCAGCAGGACCGGTATCTGCTCCTTTGTGCAAGGAGGAACAGGATGAGCACCGCTAGAACCCTACAAAATTACCTCCAGCAGGCCACTGGTCTGAATATCTGACCAAACAAACAATCAGAAACAGACTTTGTGAGGGTGGCCTGAGGGCTCGACATCCTTTAGTAAGCCCTGTGCTCACTGCCCAGCACCGTGGAGCTCGATTGGCATTTGCTATTGAACACCAGAACTGGCAGTCCACCACTGTTGCCCTGTGCTATTTACAAGAGCAGGTTCACCCTGAACACATGTGACAGATGTGAAAGGGTAAGAAGCTGTGGAGAACGTTATGCTGCCTGTAACATCGTTCAGCATGACCCGTTTGGTGGTGGGTCAGTGATGGTCTGGGGAGGCATATCCATGGAGGGACGCACAGACCTCTACAGGCAAGACAATGGCACCCCGACTGAGGTATCGGGATGAAATCCTTGGACCCATTGTCAGACCCTAAGCTGGTGCATTGGTTCCTGGGTTCCTCCTGTTGCATGACAATGCCCGGCCTCATGTGGCGAGAGTATGCAGTAGGAGTACCATTTTGGTAGCTTGCTACAATGAAATTTCAGCAAAATGGACTAGCCTGCTGCATCATTTTTTCACTTTTTTTGTTTGAATTTTCTTTGAATTCAGCCCTCTGTAGGGTTGATAATTTTCATTTCCATCAAATGATGTGGCATCCTTTCATTTTGAACACGTTACCCTGATTACCCAGTCCGTATCCGTCTAAAATATCAAGCGTGATTCTCCCCCCCATTTCATTTTTTTGAGCAGTGTATATTTTTTAGCAGACACCCTAGAGAATAAAATGGATGTCATTGCAATATTTTATGTCACACTATAATTGCGCACTGTAAAAACTAACACAGTAAAGTTAGCCCAATTTTTTTGGAATAAAGATATTATGCCAACATGTCACACTTTAAAATTGCGCACACATGTAAAGGTGACACAATACGGTACTTAAAAAAACAGCTGATATTAGGTGTTGATATTCTGTACAATTAAAGTTTTTATTTTTACACTGTCCTTTTAAAAAAAAAAATATTTTTTTATCACTTTTATTGGTGTCACAAGGAATGTAAACATCCCTTGTGACAGTAATAGACAGTGACAAGTACTTTCTATGGAGGAATAAGGGATCTATAAGACCCCAAACCCATCCTCTGCACTTAAAAGCATTCAAAATGCAAAGTTTGGCTGTTTTGAATACTGTCATTTTGTTTTTTAAATCTGGTGCCTTAAAAGGCTCCAGTAACCAGAAGTGAGCGCATGACATTGCTTCCGGGTTACTAAATCAGAGACCCAATCAGAGCAGATTCTAGCTTTGTTTGGGTCTCTTGCCAGCCGGCGGACAGGCCGGCTGGTTGTTCGGGCCTTCCGGTGGGTCGGGAGACCTGGGATGAGCAGCGGGAGGAGGAAATCCCCTCCTGCTGCTTCTAATAACAGCCAAATGGCTGATTAGCCGCATTGGTTGTTCGTACAAGAAAGCCGACCGCCGGCTCTAAAAAACGGTACCGAGGTGATGTAATGGATGTAATCAATGGTTATATTGAAATGCCTATTTCACCTTATGATGCATACCATATGCCTTATGTATATATGTTACTGCTGCAACTTATTTCCTTAATCAAAATGGCTGCTAGATCACCCCTCTCTTCGTCTGAGCAATGTGGAAACAAAGATGGTGACTGCACAGAAGACAACAACCACAAGATAACATTCCTAGTTTGGAGGGAGTTTACCTTATAATGGACATGACCAAGAAGCTGCAATCAAGCAGATAACATTATGTTTATGACATACTAACCCATGACACTAACAACAATATATAACCCACTGACACTGTAGAAATAAAGCAGAAGTATCTGAACATTGAACTTGGTGTCAGTGAGCGTGATCTTCTACTGTGTGCGCACGCATCCACTTCGTATCAAATTAGGCTAGGGGCAGATATAATCCCGGACGGTTCTGGTCTGATCCAAAACAGTGATGCCTGTAGCTGCAGGCATCACTCCGGTACAACCACTTGAAGCAATATTGGCGTTTGTGACCGATACCGATATTTCAAAAAAAGTGAATGTCAGCCCCACCGATAATCAGTCGATCCCTAGTAAAGGTACATGATTTTGCGGAAAGTAGGTAAAGTGGTTGTAAAGGCTGAATGTTTTTTTACCTTTATGTATCCTATGCATGAAGGTAAAAAAAAAAAAAAAAAAAAAACCTGTGTGTTGCTACCACACAGCCGCCCTAATCATTCCTGAGCCCCCCCTGAATCCAGAGATGTGCATGAGAGCCTCGGCTGTCCTGGGACAGGGGAAGCCGCGCCTCACTGGCTCCCTCTGCTGTCAATTACAGCCGTTGAGCCAATGAGGAGAGAGTGGGGGAGCCGTGGCTTTATGTGTCTTACGGACACAAAGCAGGGCTTGGGAGCGAGCATGGACCAGTGCCCCCATAGCAAGCGGCTTGCTATGAGGGCACTGGTCAAGGAAGAAGAGCCAGGGAGCGCCAGCGGGGGACCCGAGAAGTTGTTCGGGGCTGTTCCATGCAAAACCATTGCACAGAGCAGGTAAGTATAACGATTCTGTTATAAAAACAAACAAACAAAAAATAAATGAATATATATATATATATATATATATATTATACACATACATACACATATATATATATATATATATATACACACACATTACACAGAGCATGACCACCCTTTGCCTTCAAAACAACATAAATTATTCTAGGTACACTTGCACACAGTCTGCACACCAGTGCCAACAGTATCAGTAGTATAGCCACAGGTATGCTTTGTGCCAATCACCTTTATTCAACCCGTAATGAAAACCAATGGGAATGTTTTTTAATCCTTCCTTGTTATGTATAAAATGCACCCTCAGGTGTCTGTATGACACAATCAGGATCCTGTATATTTCCCCTTCATCCAAGAAATGTAGGATTCAATACAATTGTGATGACCCTGTCCCATGCACCATACTGATTGGTTAGTTTGACTGTCCATTATAGTGAGAGATCAACAAAATGGTGGGTAGACAGGGTCCAGGTCAGCACATGTACCCTGGGTTTTGGGGGTGTGGGGGTACTAAAGTGGGATCAGATGCATTGTACATGCTATTCATTGCACCATATTTAACATGTTCCACTATACCTGGAATTGGTTTTCAAGGTGACTAAGAAGAAGGAGCAGCAAAGGTAACAAGAGCATGTGAGAGGGCAAAGCAGTGTTTATATTTTTAAGTTACAGGAGTTCTAGTTTAAAAACCCCAGCCTATACTCATGGCCCAGCTGGGCCTTTCCATCTTGCTGCATCCAGTCCTGTACCAGCAAGCGTAGATGTGCTGAGCCCATCTACAAAGAAAAATTGCCACCTTATATTGGCAGATGTTCAGCCATAAAAAAGTAAAGGCCACATCGCCGACAGGCTTGAAGAGGTCTGAACTGAAAATCTTTCGCTTTCTCTCTGGCCTACATCCACAATATAATCTTATTGGGAACTCATTGGAAAGTCAGTACCACAGTCTTCAGCCTCAAAAGGGACTCTTAGGGCTCTTTAACACCATCACCAATAACCTTTTTTTTAAATGTTTTAATTTTTTTTTTTTTAAATAACATTTCAGTAAGTTCTATTGACTGCAGCTCTGTGCAATGTGGTGGATTGCATCACACCACATTGCACTTAAAAGTACTCCATGCTGTTCTTTTTCAGTACACAGTGCAGTGGGGTGAACTGGACTCATAAGTAACAAGGTTTCTGGTTTGCCCTGCATTGGCACTGCATTGGGTCTGCATTCATAAGAAAATAATGTTCAACCCCTAAAATGCAAAATGGGAAATACATGAATATATCCTGGTATAATTTCTGAGCAGGAAGTGAGGAAACCTTCCCTATAAAAAGAGGTACAAAATGTTTTCACTTCAAGTGTTCTTTGCCGTCATACAGGCTTTGGACAACAGAATTTATAATTAAAAAAAAAAAAAAAAAAAAAAAACAACAACTGCCTAAAATACACATAACAGGGAATGTGCTGAGTCTAAGCTTGGCAACAAATGTGAAAAGGCAAATAAGACTTTCGATTGCTTTGCAAATTGCCTAGTCAAACAGATGAGATATTTTACAATCTAATAAAAGTAAAAAATTGGCAAGCTGAAACTCAAGGACCATAAATCATACTCACAGCTTTGCGGTGATAAGAAGAAGCAATGCAACAAAAGAAGATTTCTTAAGCTTGCTAGTCTGTCCGACCATTGTAAGACCTAGGTAAAATAAAGCTGATCCCGAGAAAGAGCTAGCCAGACCATCCAAAAAATTCTCCAAGTAAACAGGAATCTTCTGTCCAAGTGCAAAGTTGAAGGCAATACCTATAAATACCATAAATACAATGGGGTTCTGGAAGACGCGAAGAAACGCAAGTCCTACGATCTTCACTTTGCCTTGGGAGGTGACAGGATTTTCTCTCCATTTCTGGATCTCACAGAGAACAAAGCCCAATGGATTCAGCATCATGAGGGACACAGGGGCCACCAGGTATATATATTGGAGGTATTTAGGATATGTCGTTTGGTACAAGGCCTCAACTAGAAAAAAAATTAAAGTAGATTACTTACAGATCAGCAAAAATCTGGGAAAAATACTTTAATCATTAGTGATCACAGGCAGTACAGGAAATAGCAGTATTGGTCTAAACCAGTGATGGCGAACCTTGGCACCCCAGATCTTTTGGAACTACATTTCCCATGATGCTCAGCTACACTGCGGAGTGCATAAGTATCTTGGGAAATGTAGTTGCAAAACATCTGGGGTGCCAAGGTTCGCCATCACTGGTCTAAACAGTGAGGGATAGTAAGATATAATACGGATTTTATAGTTCTGTGGTTCGTTGAGCTTCTGGTGGCTACTTGGCAACAGATAAAATTATGAACAAGCAAAAGCAGCCAATACCAGCAAATAATGGCAGCATACAGGCTGGGTATTTAGGCACACTATCACCCTGCCTAGAACTAAACCTTATAAAATGTCCTGATCAAATTTAGCATTATCTAGAGTTGGTATGTGGTTAAATTGACAAATACTCTGACTATTTGGCATGGTTAATTTTTTCCCTGTTATAATACTTTGCTCAGGTTTTTCCTATTAGGCTTACGAATGGACAAGGTTGTGTTTTTGACCTTATTTTTATGACAACTCTGTATGGTCTTCGCTGAAGTGAACATGTGCCCTCATTCACCTCTGTATCTACAAGCTTTGGGGAGAAACTAAATTTTAACGTTTATAAAAAACAGACACTGCGTTTATCTAGGAGGGCAGAATCTTGGAATCCTGCCAGGCAAGCCCTCCACTGTAAACAAGATCCATTAATAGTAATAAAATCACTCCAAGGCCACATCCGTATATCTATATCTACACACACACACACACACACACACACACACACTAGTTAAAAGTATATAGAGTGCTGGATCCATAAAAACGTGTATACACATGTACAGTAAGGCAAGAATCATCCAAAGAAGCATTTAGCTTGTCCGCTTACTCAGGACACACAGTTGGACAAAGACAGATTTCAGTATATGAACAAAAATAAGATTATCCTCTAAATCATAAACAGCAGTATTGACATATCATTATTAACATGGTACATGTAACATCCATAAAACTATATGTTCACTTTGCCCAAAAAAGCGATGGAGGAAAAGCTCCCTGGGTGGGCACCGGAGAAAAGGGAAAGGGCCCCAGCAGGTGTGTGTAGGCTACAAAGCAAAATAATCCAGAGATCGCTAGAATTTTTGTCATACTGTACATGTGTATACACTTTTTTTATGGATTCATCATTCTTTACGCTTTTAATTTTGTTCCAAACCAAAATATAAGTTAAGATTGTGTGTCCAAACTTGCCTCTAAAGTCCAGTTTAGTCTCTCTCTCTCTTGTGCGTTATGTGCAGAGTTCAGGGATACGCTATGTACAGAGTGCAGTTTTTGGGCTGCCCTATGCATGGCGATCATTGGTCGGCATCTGTGCACCTGGGCAGAGATGGGGATCACAGTGCAGCTTACCATGTAATGCCCCAACCCACACTGCACCTACATCTCCCTTGTCCCCTCCATTAATGCAGGGCAGGCAGGGATGTGTGAGAACTGCCGAGAGGAAAGCGGTCCTTGTAAATACTTCTGTGGTTTCTGTATTTACAAGGGACAGTGGTGAGTGGATGGCGAGAGCCAGGGCTGGCAGAATGGAGTTCTGCTGAGTTCCAACTAAAAAAGCTCTGGGTGCAAGGGTCACATGAAATGTCTGGATTTGGCCATATCTCTTAGAGCGCTTTTACCACTTGTTAGGAATATTTAATATAGTTTAATGCCCACAGTCTTGGTACAAGTTTTTTTATGCAAGCACAGAAAGAGCATACAGAAAGAAATCCTGTCACAATCAGAAGCTTGGGAGGTTTGTTTGCCAACAAACTTCATGATCATGTCACCGTGATCACATGATAGGGAATCATGCTGACTGTCTGGTTCCCGTTTTTAGAGGAGACTTCAGCTGTCCATTTTTCCACAATGCATCACAATAGTAAGAATGCTATTGGAAAGAATGTATGACCTTGTTGCCAGGTTGTTTTCCAGCACTGCAAAATGCAACATAATGAATGACACAATACTAGGTGAAAATTTACTTTTAATGTAAGCCTGTGGCCAGGTTATGGACATTTAAACACTTGTATAATCTTAATAAGCAGTAAATTTGCTAGGTCAGCAAAGACTTCTGTAGCACTGAATTCCTATCGCTCAACAAATCTACTCCTCCCTTCCTATAGTGAAAGCAGCTGGAACAGCAACTCACCCTGCTTCTTGCTCTGTGTTTACAGGCAATTAGAAGGTTAGAAGACTGTAGTCACTGCTGGGATGGTAGCTGGGCGAGTTGAGCTGGCTTAGACAATTATTTCAGTACTTTTACTGTGAATTTGAAGATGAATTGTTCCAAAGTGCCTGCATACCCTAATCACAGGTTACATTTAAATGCTTGTTCCCACTATTGAGCCACACGGATTACATGGCCACTGGTGTGTGCTGGGAGGCACAGTGGTACCGCAATCCCCCGCTGCCAAGCTTCCACCGGGGCCAAAACTTTTGTGAACACCCGAGGAGCGGAGGATAGACCAAAGGGTAAACACCACAAATTGATAATGCTCCTTGCCACTGCAAAGCAAAGAAAAACGCTGATGCCAGACATATATTGTAATATGCAGGTAAGCGTCCTTGATAGCGAGGCCAGAAGATCCCCTAGATGAAGGGATGCCAGTACCGTGTGAATGAACTCCATCTGGAATTTTTGTACCCCACAAAGCAGTTCAAGGGCTTGACCTTTGCCTTCCTTCTTTTGAAAAGTAAATGGGTTTGAATAAAACCCCTGAAAGCGTTCAGATTCCGGCACCGGTACAATGACCCCTTGTAAGAGCAAATCTTGCACCACCCAGAGGAGATCTCTCAGGCGATCTGGGGACAAACGCGGGTTGGAAGGAAAGAACCTTGCCAGAGGCAAAGACCGAAACTCGATCTTGTAACCGGACCGAATCAGCTCCTGGACCCACCTGTCTTGAATCAAGGAGGTCCACAGCTCTGGAAAGAAGCAAAGACATCCCCCACACCCCAGATACGGGTGAGGGCATCCCTTCAGGCAAAAGTGGGCTCGACTTTGGATCTGGAGGGACCCGCTCTCGGCTTACCAGACCAAGGCCTCTTGGAACCTCCGGAGGTGGTTTGAACAGATTTGGATCCCTTGTCCTGAGATCCTGAGGAACAAAAGGGTCGCTTCTGAGCCGAGAAGAAAGGCCCAAGATTGCAAAAAGGACTCCTTGCTCCTGGTAGCCTGCGGGAGAAGAGTACTCTTCCCCCCTGTAGGACCCTTAATGATCTCATCAATGGAAGCTCCGAACAGGTGATCTCCGACAAAAGGGGAGATCAGACAGGACCTTCTTGGAAGCCTGGTCCGCAGACCAGTACTTGGGACATATCATGCGCCAAAGGATCACCGCTGTCTGTTACAGATACCCTGCAGACTAAGAAAGCCGCATCCAGATAGGCATCACAGATGAACTGCAACCCCTGGACCAACTGGTCCGCGAGCTCCGTGAGGTTAGGGGGAATCTGTTCCCCTTCCAAATCCTGATGCAAAAGCTTTGCCCATTCAGTTAAGGTGTGAGAAACCAAAGTTATGGTAAAACACCAGTCTAAATGATAATCCAACACAGGTGGTACTGTCAGCTTTTTTTAACAGGCACTCTTCAAAAAGGGATATCTCCTAGCAAATCACTTAGGCACACCGACAGTGCGTTTAGGGAAACTCCACTGACTCGCAACAATTTTGTCAAAATAGGAATACCTTTGTCGCCTTTGAGGATCTGCGGGCACTGAAATGTACAGCTGCGTCCTCCAATTTTAAAGTTTCCTGCACTGATACAATCAGTGCATCTACTAGAGCATTTATGTGCGTGGCCATATTGGTAGAGAAATCATCCTATCAGAGCATCAGGGTGCGTGAACGCAGACCCAGTAGGGATACTTGCGGCGGCCAGATCAACCTCAGAATCTGAGGAGACAGAGGATGTAGGTGAAGGCGGGGGGACGCTTTTTGCCCGTCCTGTTTTGTAAGACCAGATCTACCTTAGACACAAATTACTCTAGGACCGCCGTCATAGCAGACAGAGCAGACTGGGACACGGAGGGCTCTGCAACCTCAGAGGGGTCCGGTGGTGAAACATGCTCAAGGGACTCCATGGTTAACCCAGGGACCACACTAGCAAAAATAGAAAAAAAACTGCTAAACGACCCCCAACCGCTGTACAAGCGGCACCACAAGTCCCAGCGCACCAATTTTCGGCTATAGCAGAAAGAGGGAGAGCCGTCTGTACCCACAGAGACTCACCACCACTAACTCAGATGAGTTCAGCAGAGCATCAAGCTGCATGCTGTGCAGTGATCAAAGAGAAGGAGGAAATGCAGGAAGTAACACTATAGGCCCACCGCCGAATCACCGCTCCAAAGGCTTCAAAAAACATGGCTGCTACTTTATATTAATGGGATTCTACAAGAAAATGACCGCTGATTACACAAACATGATATTTAAAAGTATTAAAATTACACTTCTGTACATTCAAGCAAGTAATCAGTGCATAAAATTTCTCCTGCCAGCCGGCATCAAACACGTCACCCACACCCCATGATGTCAGAGTCCTCCCATCTATGACGAAACGCGTAGGAAGGACGACACGCTGACATCGCGGTCCCTGAGGTGCTCCATGCTGGCTGGCAGGAGACATTTTATGCACTGATGACTTGCTTGAATGCAAGTAATTTTTAATACTTTTAATTAAATGCAATTTGGATTCACACTATGTGGAGCATCCTTTGAGCCTTTCTACACAGAAGCCGCTATTGGATGCCTAGTTTCATCATACAGCCGGAATATCCACAGGGATATCACTACAAGGCTCTGGCGGGGTAAACAGCCAAAAAACTCTACTGGCCTCCTGTGATAAGAGGTCCAGTACTGCTGGTAAGCATACGCCTATATTGTTTCTGTGGCAGGGGCTCATCCTTTGGTCATTTATATTTGGTGGTGGATGGTGATATGTGTCACTCTGGATAGTCACTTGGGACCGATTTAAATTGAGACCCTACTAATTGGGACTACTCCTATGGGACTTCCCACAGTCTATGCTTATGTATATATATTTTTTTATAGGATTAAAACATGTGTATTATTAGTGCAACTCTGTTTTATGTAAAATATTTAATAGAATAGGCCTAAGTCACCGTCTGTCTGATCCATCTAAAAATGGTAGCCGAAGAAGCAGCTAGCCCTTTTCTTGGTCTGTCCGTAACCACAAAAAGCGTGTCCGACCTCCGAAAGCACTCAGTAGCTGCCAGAAACACCCGAATCGCACAAACCCCATCCAAGGTATGCAAAACAAATTCCTTGGGATGAGCCAGCTTGGGACCCAGGGAAGGCAACACAATGTCCCCATTCAAATGGAAATCAGAGACAACTTTGGGCAGGAATGATGGACAGAGTCGAAGTACCAGTTTTATCCCTTTGGACCACTAAATAGGGACTGCCACAGGATAATGCCACTAATTCCGATACCCTGCGGGCCAAAGTTATAGCCACCAAGAATGTCACCTTCTAGGATAAGGTAGGCAAGAGAATATCCCAAATATTCTCAAATGGAGGTTTCTGCATGCTGCCAGGATCTTCCTTGTGCCCTCTGCAACACTGCACCCTCTGCAAGAGTACTCCCTTCTGAAGGAAGGAAACACGTTAGGGGGAGACTCCGCTTCGCACTCTGCACTGGGGCCCCCCTGCACTACACCCACACTGCAAACAGTGGGGCATGCACCTAGGGGTCTTCTACACCGGGACCCCTCCAGACTACCAGGGCAGGACACACTATCTCAGGACCCTTACAGAGCGGGGATAGCGGGGGAGACCCCAGGGGTCTCCACTGCATCTTCTGCCCTGGGACACCCCACCAGAATCAAGATCCAGAAAGGGGGGGGGGAGGGATTGGGGGGAATGCCCGGCTCACTGAGGGATGTTTAAGGATGGGAAGAGGGAACCTGAAAGCAGGCCTCTACCATCCCCGGAGGTTCCCCTCATCCACCCCAAAAAAAAAAAAAAGCCAAAAAAGGGGAGAAGGGGAGAAGGGAGGACTTTACTTACCCTTCCATGGTGCGGGTAACTGGAACTAGATTATCCAGCCCATCCCCCCAGCCCGGCAGTTGATTGTAGATCTCCCGAGAGAAAAAAAAAAAAAGAAGAGCAGATAGGGGGGTTATATAGCAAGCTGAGGACGGCCCATGGGCGTAGCCAGGTGTTTTTTGTTCTATCTAGTCCTACTCCTGGGAGAAGGCAACATAACCCAGTAGTTACGATTTATGGAGCGCGGTGTCTGTCGAAAGGAGAAAATTATTTTTCCTAACAAGTTCATTCGAGCCCATGTTGCAAAAATGAATACACGCCAATGAAGGTGTTGGGAGCAAAGCAAAATTTTAGACAAAAAAAAATCCTAATTAACAAGAATTCAACTACTGGTGAGTCTAATTATTCCTTAAACACGTGACCAGCAGACAGTTGATTATAACACGTTACTTAAGAAAACCCCTTCCGATTTCATGCGGTCAGCAATGGCACCACATGTAGGAGAAATGTCACAAGGCCTGAGAAAGAAAATAATTTATTTACACAAGAAAGGTGAAGGCTACAAGAAGATCAGCAAAGCTTTACTTATCAGTCAGAAAACTGTAGCAAATCATACAAAAATTTAACAAAGCTGGAACTGCAACATATCACAGAGACAGGAGCGTCTTCGAATAAGAAGGGTTGAAGAAAATCACCATGCAAGTTCACTGCAGTATGCTAAAGTAGAAAGCCAAACTGGGGTGATAGTTTCCCGTGACACAATACGACATACACTGCAGAGGAATCGCATGCTTGGGTGTCATTCACGAAGGACGCCGCTCCTAAAAGCCCATGCACAAATAAATTTGCCAGGGCCTATGCTGAAAAAGAAGACGACTACTAGGTCTCTGTACTCTGGAGTGATGAGACCAAGATAAAATGTTTTTGGAACTGATGGCTTAAAAAAAATAAAAATAAAAATAAAAACTGTATTGCTGAGGATTTCAAAGAAAAATGCATGGTGCCTACAGTGAAACATGGTGGTGGCAGTGTCCTTCTGTGGACCTGCATGAGTGCGGCTTGTGTCCAGGAGCTGCATTTCATTAATGGTGTCATGAATTCACAGATTTACTGCTCTATATGGCCAGCATAAGGCTCGGTTCACAACTTCACACCTATGCAGTTTGCTTTTGTCCTGTTTCTGCAGTGCTTTTTGCACATGCGATTTTGCTGTGATTTGCATTTTTTATGCTTATTTTTGGCCAATTTGTTGTTGGGCAGATTTAAAAAAATGCACTGCCTGCTTTTCTGCTGCTTCTCTATTGAAGTCTACTGAACCAAAAAAGCACAGTTTTGCGTTGAAAAAAGTCCTTGACCTTTTCCAAATATGCAGGGGCTAAAAAAAGCACAGATGTGAACGTGTCCCATAGAAAACCATGTTAAATGAACTGTAGTGCAATTCTGCAAAAAGTACCAAAAAACGCATAGGTGTGAATCAGGCCTAAGACGTTTAGTAGCAGCAGTATGCTTTTTTTTTTTGTATCACCTGTCATAATGGGGTTAAAAAAACTAATAGTACAAAATATTTATTTATTGTGTAGGGGGACTAATTATTTTATTACCATTAGGTGGGGTGTCTCCTTTGAGAATGCATGGGAATTCAGCAGTGATAATTTACCACTGCTTAGTAAACGGGCACCAGTGATTTTCTCGTACTGTAATCTTGCTTTGTCTCACGTGATTACAGGCAGGCCCGTTCACTTTTACAGATCTCAGCTGTTTTCAGAGAAAAAAAACTTCTCCTCTGTTCTCCCTGTGAGAAGTGAAGCTCTCCGCTTCATAAACGGTGCCAGAGGAGATTATTTTCCTCTGAGAACTGCCGGGAAGTGAACTGAGAGAAACCTTCTCAGTTTCATAAACTTACACCGAAGTGTGAGAGCAATCCAGTACACACTAGCGGATTACACAATAATCTGAGATGAAGGATAAATCAACTTTCTCAAAGAACAATGCGCAGTAGGTGTTTTCAAATCCACATATTCCACACTTCATTTATCAAACTTTATTTTATTTATTTACAACTGGATGTTTAATGGACCAATATAATGAAATATTCTGTATTCTGATAAGCCGTGGTATTAAGGTTTGTAATGATAGTACTCAGTATATTAATTCCTTGTGTTTTTTTTTTTTTTTTAATTTTACATGCTTTGATTTTTACCTTTCACCGATTTAAGGAAACACTAAAATTTTCACAGTTTGCAATTTTCCTGGCTATTAATAATTTTGGAGTTATTATTATTACTGAAAAGAACTGTCATATAAAAGAATGGGTGTCAAACATGCATAGTATGCCACATCCCTTATCCTTGTATTTATTTTTATATTTGAACTTACTGTTCATGCTAAAGGTACCTTAACCTCTTCCCCAAATGGACATACCCGTACGTCCTTGGGGGTTCAGTGGTAATACAGGGATGTTCCCAGTATCATTTTGATCAGCTGGCAATTCTCTTTTTGCCAGAAGTGTCCCACCCCCTCCTTTCCCAGGCTCTCCAGTCCATTGCGGAGGCTGGAAGCGATACAGCGGCAGCGATGGTTGCCTGGTACAGAGAGAGAGGAACTGATATCTTCCCCCCCTCTCTGTAACGTTGGAAACCAGAAGCGCCGAGTATTCATCACTTCCGATCCCATCCCTTTGTTTACCTGGCCACCAGCGGCCACAGAAGCAGCCATTCGGACTGATCTTGATTGACTGCATGGGGGGGTCCGAAGAGATTTGGGGTCAAATCGATCCCAAATCTCTCCATAAAAAGGGCCTGTCACAGCCCATGCAGTCGCAAGGGATGTTGTTCATTCCTTGTGATAGCAATAAAGTTATTACAAAAAAAATAAATAAAAAAAATGTATTAAAAAAATGAAATCCTCCCCATCCCACTAACGCCCAAATGTGAATGCATAAGTTACTCCTGCACGCTATGTATGAAATGATCGCACCCCACATGAGGTATTGTTGCGAACGTCAGAGCGAGAGCAATAATTCTAGCACCAGACGTCCTGTGCAATTCTAAACTGGTAACCGGTAAAGGCGTTTAAAGCATTGCAGATGGAGAATTTTAAGCACCATGGTTTGCTGCCATTCCACGGGCAGATGCAGATTTAAAGCATGACATGTTGGGTATCTATTTACTCGGCGTATCCTCATCTTTCACATTACACAAACAAATTGGGCTAACTTTACTGTTTTGTTTCTTAATGCATTATCAGTGTCATGATGATCCTTGTTTGTCCATTTTAAGCAAGCAAGAGGAGACACCCCTGTGCTGCTTTACTCTAACAAAGGAACTGGTTTCACCCTGCTGGCTGAGCTGTGTGACAGAGGTATACGACTTCCAATATAGCTGAACAGAATTACAAATACTTTTACATGTGTACATTATGTGCGTAAATTAGTGGTTTGCTGGAGGTCAGCTTTAAGTAAATTATACAAAGAGTACAAGACTACTTACCAATGGGATAGCCAAGTGCAAAATCATTGCTCTGAGTAGCAAATATAGGAAATAGTCCAGCTTTGCTGAAACGAGTTTGTGGATTTGCCACCAATAAAGTTAACACACAAACTATGATATAGACTGAGGCTTTGGCAATAAGGATGCTGTAGAGGAACGACCAGTTGACATCTGAGAAGTTTAGGACAACCATATTTTTAAAAAGCAATGCTGGAAGTGCAAACCGGGAAACATAGTTGCCAAGTCCTTTTGCCTGAGTAGGAGTTATTACGTTGGCTCTACCAGCAATGTATCCACACAGAATGATACCGAAACATTCCAAGAGTGCAGGAAAAAGTTTGTTGATAGACATAGATGGACTGCCATTGGTGGTATTTGCAATATCTGTCATATTGGGCACAGAGAAATTGCTCCATACAGCTTCCATAGTAGAAATGTCCATGCTTTCGGTTATTTCTCTTAAGGTCAGTTTCTATTATTCAGATTCATGATGGTCTTTGAAAGAAAAACAAAAGACAAATCTAAAGTCATAAAAAGATAAAACATATTAGAGCTGCACGATTCTGGATAACATGAGAATCACAATTTTTTTGCTTAGAATACAGATCACAATTCTCTCTCTCTAACACCATCTTTTACATTATACAAAAAAATTGGGTTAATTTTACAGTTTAGTTTTTTTTTTTTTTTTTTTTAATTCATTAAAAAGTGTATTTTTTTCCCAAAAAAACACGTTTAAAAGACTTCTGTGCAAATACAGTGTGGCATAAAAGATTGCATTGATCGCCATTTTATTCTCTAGGGCAGGGCTTGACAAATTTTCCTGACAACCAAGCTTTATTTAATAAAACGGATACTAAATTTACACATAAATACGACTAGAACCCCACTCTTCTCTAGCGCAATTGGATGAAAACAGACTGTCTGTCTCTTTCCATCCGATGCCATCTGATCCGATCCACAGGATGGATAGAAAATAGAACCACCATCCGTCTGCTTTTGGAGGACAGGATCAGATGGCGGCAGATTACTGCTCCATATAGGAGAATGAAGGGTCCGATCAGGTCTGCCTGAAAAACTGACAGGCGGACCTGATCAGACAGCCCGGGTGAAAGGGGCCTTCGGCTGTGGCATGGCGATGAGGAAAAAAAAAAAAAAAAAAAAATTTATATATATATATATATATATATATATATATATATATATATATATATATATATATATATATATATATATATATATATATATATATATATATATATATATATATATATATATATATATATAATTTTTTTTTTTATTAATAATAATAATAATAATAATAATAATAATAATAATAATAATAATAGGAAAAAAAATATTTTATTTTTTTATTTTTTTTTAATAATTAAAAAGAAAAAATTATTATTTAGTTTTTACATTTAAAAAATAAATTAAATTAATAATAAATAACCACACTCCCTGTCAAAGGTAACTAACTGGACAGGTAGATGGTAATGCGTTGTGAACAATCAGGCAGTGGAAACAGTAATTACAACAGTCATTACTCCCGGCCACCACAAGAGGGCGCCAGTTCCCCATTGGAAGCCTCTCATCTCAAGTAGGCCGAAAAGCCGAGGCCTCAATTTTCGGACGGCCCAGAAGTCCGTGCACTCCGTGTGTGGAAGTCCGTGCAGAAATGACAGGACACCTTCTGCAGGGCACCCCAGGCGCCAGGTCGCCAATTCTAGTCGCAAATGCAACCTGGCGCCCGGGTTTTGTCGAGGCCTGCTCTAGGGTCTCTGCTAAAAATAATAATGTGTATATATAATGTTTGGGGGCTCTAAGCGATTTTCTAGCAACAAAATACTGATTTTAACTTGTAAGCAGCAAATGTCAGAAAAAGGCTGTTTTTAAGTGGTTAAACTGCCCTGACTTAGTACCGGTTCACATTGGTGCGATTCGGGAACCCTGCAAATCCACTGCGTGTTCCAGCATCGCACCCAACTCGCAGGCAGTTCCCACTGCCATATGTGAACTGCCGGGAGTGTCAATACAAAGTTAATGACACCCTCAGATCAGTTCGAACATCGCAGTGCGAACTGTCCATTCGGACAGGAATCAGATCGCATGGGTGTGAACAGCCATGAGATAAGATTCTGGTGCAGACCAAAAAAAAGGGTCCTGTGCGACTTTGGTCCGAATGTGATGCAAATCGGTATGTCTGAATTCGCATTGCACAGACATCGCACGTGATTTGCAGTGCGGTGCGAATCACATGCAATGTCTTACATTGCTATAGTGTGAACCGGCACAGACGGAGGTTCATTCCTTTGATCTAAAAGAATGAAATGATACATTGTAAAGCATTGTGTTTATACTTATCTTACAGCCTTAACAATGTTGATAAACATGTTAAAACATATGCATTAGGCCCCGTTCACACTGGGGGCGACGCTACTTCCCGGGGCGACCTCGGAGCGGCCGGCACGGACTTCATAACATTGAAGTCTATGCAGGTCGCTCCGGGTCGCCCCAAAGAAGCTCCGGACCGTTTTTCTAAGTCGGAGCGACTTGGGTCGCTCCTATTAGAACGGGTCCACAGCTTCTCTATGCCAGGCGACCTACGGCGACCTGTCAGGCGACAGGTCGCCCCAGTGTGAACGGGGGCTTAATGATCTGAGATGAAGCTAGATAGTGAGAGAAAAAAAAAACAAACATGCAGATAGTGTCCCTGGTGGCATATGCATCCAAAGCCTCAGTGCTACAGGGCAAGACTAACTACTTAGCCACTTTACTGAACATCTTTACATAAAGCCACAGTCCTGTCAGTGATTTTGTGTGAGACTTTGTGTGAGTCGTGCTCTTGGATGGTGACTACAACGTTCCCAACAATGCATATTCAATGATCATGTGCTTCACAGTACACACATTTTTAGCAACATGAACCATACAAGACAACTGGTGCTACCTTAGTTCAATAACCCACCAAATAAAATCGAACTAGTAACATAAACAAGGGGAGAGAATTATTAAAACTGGAGTGCGCAAAATCTAGTACAGCTGTGCATGGTAGACAATCGGCTTCTAACTTCAGCTTGTTCAATTAAAGTGATTGTAAACTCTTTTTTTCCATATAAAAATAAACATGTTATATTTACCGCCTCTGTACAGTGGATTTGCACAAAGCATCCCGGATCCACCTTTTCCCGGGTCCCTCTTCTGTGATTCTGGCCCCTCCCTTCTGTTGAGTGCCCCCCCACAGTATGCAGCTTGCTATGGGGGCACCCAAGCAGAGACACACATTTAGACATTCGACACACATTTAGGCTTCCGAGGACGTCAACGTAATGACGAAACCAGCTCGATTGCTCTCAGTTCTCTCCAGTTTGAAGATCGCCATGGATCTTCGCTTTTCAGGACCCTTGCACCAGTCGGGAGTCCAAGTGTGCTCCCCAACTTGTACCACTTGCGTACGTAGTGATGACTCTGGACACTGACGGTACCCTTGAGAGACCCTGAGACAGGTTCGAGACCCTTCCCACAAGGAGGAACTATTTACCTGTACAGGTACATGCACTAGGGAAGTGCTGAGTGCGGTCCCATACCCCCAAGATGAACAGTTGTAGAGGGCGGAAGTGAAGTCCCGGCCATTGTACCGCCGGAATTTTGGCTGTTACAGGGTTCGTACACATTTTACCGATAAAATTCCATGACTAAGTAAATATTCATGACCTAATGTTTCATGAAATATCTATGTATACATGTTAAATAAGAAGAAAATCCATGTTACACCCAGCATATTTTTACTGAAATAAATGAAAAGCTTTGTAGTGTACAGTCATGAAGGATAAGGTGCAGCCGGACTGGTATGGATGGCACAGATGCGGCACCTGTGTCAACCGGAGCGGTTCACGCATGCTCCGAAACCGGTTAACGCCGCCCCCCCCCACGCGTCATCACGTTCGTGCGGCCCTCCAGTGAGGTATGCGCTTCACCGCTGCCTCGATCTAACTGAGTCCCCTGATTGGTTCTCCCCTAGTGTCATCTCCCGGCTGTATGCCAGCCTTAGGGACAGAAACACAGCGGACCAGGAAGGACGCCGAGCTATGAAGATAGACGCTTACCTCCATGTAAGTTTTTAATATGTCAGTAAAATTATTTACATCTGCTACACTGAGTGGCGCCTTTCTCTCTTTTCTGCATATTCGAATATACAGTGATTGTGAAACAAATTTCCATGACTTTTCCAAAACTTTGTGGGTTAAATTTTTTTCCAAAACTTTTCCAGGCCTGGAAATTGCCATTTTAAAATTCCATGACTTTTCCAGGTTTTTCATGACCATACGAACCCTGTGTTAGCAATCCCAGTGCCGACATGGCCTGTCTTACTGGTAAAGGGGCAACTGCTCTGTAATAGGCTCATAGCTCTGTCTATCTTCTGACTATTCTCCAAAATAAGAAAGGCCTTCTGAAGACTGGAATCGAACTCGTAGCCCAGAAAGGTGACTTTTGTGCAGGCACTAGACTGCAGATTCAGGAGCCACCCCAGGCTCTCCAAGAATCTTGACGCAAGTAGGTCCCTGGACAACTGTTCCTGAAATGGGGCAAGCCGGAAACAGACTGTCCAGGTAGGCAATAAGTGAAAAAGCCACTGAGCCACAAGTAAGCCAAGGCCTCTGCCATGACCTTGGTGAAGATTCAGGGGGGAAGAGGACAACCCGAGGGAAGGGCCCGAAATTGCACATGTAACGTGCCCTCTGCCGTCCTTATGGCCAACCTTAGAGACTTCTGACACCTTTCCGATAAGGGAATGTGAAGGTAGGCATCTCAGGTCTAATCAAGGCCATGAAGCAGTTTGGGGGAAGGATAGCCCTTATTGAGAAGATCAAATTCATCCTGAATTTTTTGTAAGCAACTATGGCGTTTAAGGGTTTTAGGTTCAGGATAAGTCTGAACTTGCCTGAAGGTTTCCGTACAATGAAAACGTAGGAATAAAATCTTCCGCCTATCTCTTTCGGTGGAACCTTCACCATGATCCTCTACTCCTCCAGCTCTTCCTGGGAGGAAAGTAAGACTGGTGCCTTTTCCGTGCATCTTGTTAATTCGGTGATGAACTTGTGTGGAGGAGGGCTTGAAAACCCCAAATGATAACCCCTCCTTATGATCCCCAAAATTAACTGACTGGAGGTGACCGCTTCCCACTGTGGGAGGAGGCACTGGAGGAAAACACCAGAACTGAAGGGCACTGGCTGACAGGTGGTTTAAATCGACATGGCTGAGGCGGTGTTTCCTGAGAAGGGAGGAGCCAAGGTGTCTCAGGAGGTGGCTGTCCTGAAAGACAAGGGGGGAAAAAGAGCCTCCGGCAAATGTTTATCAACACTGTTAAGGCTGCGAGACAACTATAAAACACAATACTTTACAATGTATAATTTCATTCTTTTAGATCAAAGGAATGAACTTCCATCTGTAAAGGAGGGCAGTTTAACCTCTTAAAGACTAAGTGCCGGTTCACACATATGCGATGCGGGAACCCTGCAAATCCACTGCGGTTTCCCGCATCGCACTCGACTCGCAGGCAAGCTCACACTGCCATATGCGAATCGCTGGGGGTGTCAATACAAAGCTAACAACAACCCCAGATCAATTTGCAGTTCTCAGTGCGAACTGTCAATTCGGACATGAATCGGATCACATAGGTGTGAACTACCATGCGATCCAATTCTGGTGCGGACCAAAAAACGGGTCCTGTGCGACTTTTGGTCTGAGTGCGTTGCAAATTCAGCCACACAATCTGTATGGCTGAATTTGCAACGCACAGACATCGCATGTGATTTGCATAGCAGTGCGGTGCGAATAACATACAATGTCTGACCAGCACTTAGCCTTTTTCTGACACTGTTGCTTACAATATAAAATCAGTATTTTTTGCTAGAATATTACTTAGAACCCCCAAACATTCTATTTTTAGCAGAGACCCTAGAGAATAAAATGGCGATCATTGCAATCTTTTAGGTCACACTGTATTTGCGCAGCGGTCTTTCAAATGCATTTTTTTTGTGGAAAAAGTACACTTTAATGAATTTGAAAAAAAAAAAAACTAAAACAGTAAAGTTGGCCCAATTTTTTGTGTAACGTGAAAGATGATGTTAACACCGAGAATCGTGATCTTTATTCTAAGCAAAAAAATTGTGATTCTCATTTTATCCAGAATCATGCAACTCTACAAGTACATGGTACAGCAGACACAGATCAGGAATATGAAATGTTGGGTTGTAACAAAGGCTTTAAGTGTGTATATCTGCTGGGGTGTGGGTGTAAGAGGGGAACTGCAAAAAGAAAAAAAGAAGTCTTTGCCCCGAGTTGGGCTTTAAACTGCAAAATACAAAGGATGGTCCTGATTAATAAAAGTATGACACAGCAGGTACCTGTATTCCACCGATGATCTACTAAAGAATTGGGAATGCACAGCACAGTTCTGCCTACCTGATGTTGTAGCTAGAATAAGTAGTCATCCTTCTACCACCTATTGGTAGGAGGAAATCTGCCCGTGTGTATTTTACTGGAATGTATATGTCAAATGTGCTACTGTATCATGAGCTAATGAACACCTACCAAAAAAATTCTTACTTTACAGTCAGCATTACTGCAGTGTTCATTCAAAAAGATTTACAAATATAAATAAGACTTGACACATGAAGCACATGAGTGTGTCTATACTATCCATCCTCTGCAACATTTTTACAAAAGGAAAGTGGGCAAAAGGCATGAAACAAGGGTAACTTCACACTGGATGGTCCTTGTTGAGCGTCTTCAAGCTTAAAGCTTTGAGCTAGAAAAACAACCTTATAAAAAGGAATAGCACCTGGTGTCTTATGATGCGCTGATCGGTCATTTTACACGTCTGTCTATGACAGTTAATCGGTCACTACAAGCCTGCATGCATTCTTGATTCAAGGCAATAGGACTATACCTAAAGTATTCAAGGTCATATTGTATGCCTTACCAAATGGTAACAGAAAAAAAAAAAAAAGTAAAGGCAGCCCTTTAAATGTCAGATATTTGTGCTCTGGCTCAACCAGGATTATTACATGGGCAGGAACAATAAAATTAGTCCTCAGAGCAGAGAAACAAATGGAGGCAACAGCGCTCACCAGAAAACACAGTTATAACACATACTACAACAGATGCCCAGTCTGGGTTTTAAAAAAAAAAAAAAAAAAAAAAAAAGGAAGGGGGAGGTGGAATCCAAAAACATGTCATCAGAATGAGAATACTATGCGATTCTCTTTTAACAACACAGTGTCACCATACCCAGGGACATTCGTTTGATCATGGTGCCACCATTCCCAACCGCAATCATGTTCATGGTTCCACAATTTTCCAACCATAATCATGTGGTTACAGTGTGCCTCCACGCAACAATCATGGCGCCACCATGCCCAGCCGCAATCATGACGGCGGCGCCACCATGCCTGGCCGCAATCATGATGGTGGCGCTACCGTGCCCGGCCGCAATCATAATCATGGTTCCACAATTTTCCAGTCATAATCATGTAATCACAGTGTGTCACCACGCAACGATCATGGTGCCACAATCATGATGGCGGTGCCACCATGCCAGGGCCACAATCATGATGGTGGTGCCACCATGCCCGGGCCACAATCCTGTTTATGGTTCCACAATTTTCCAGTCATAATCATGTAATCACAGTGTGCCACCATGCAACGATCATGGTGCCACAATCATGATGGCGGTGCCACCATGCAGGGGCCACAATCATGATGGTGGTGCCACCATGCCCGGGCCACAATCCTGTTTATGGTTCCACAATTTTCCAACCATAATCATGTGATCACAGTGTGGCACCATGCAACCATCATGGGGTTACCATGCCCGGGCCACAATCATGATGGCGTTGCCACCATTCCCGGGCCACAATCAGGATGGCCACGCCACCATGCCCAGGCCACAATCAGGATGGCCGCGCCACCATGCCCGGGCCACAATCAGGATGGCCGCGCCACCATGCCCGGGCCACAATCAGGATGGCCGCGCCACCATGCCCGGGCCACAATCAGGATGGCCGCGCCACCATGCTCAGGCCACAATCAGGATGGCGGCACCACCATGCTCAGGCCACAATCAGGATGGCGGCACCACCATGCTCAGGCCACAATCAGGATGGCGGCGCCACCATGCCCGGGCCACAATCCGGTTCATGGTTCCACAATTTTCCAACCATAATCATGTGATCACAGTGTGGCACCATGCAACGATCATGGGGTCACCATGCCCGGGCCACAATCATGATGGCGGTGCCACCATCGATAAAGCGAGTACCAGAGAGCAACTTGACCCAATGTCACTCTCTCTGAACATGTCATAAAGGAATAGAGGAGATAATTTCTTAATCCAGGAATCTGAAAACTTGCCCATACCACCCAACCAATAATTTATAACAGGTGACACCTGAAAGGTTGCTATTGGCAACAGTGTCAATGTTGTGCTTATTCCCCCATTTCCAATGCATCCCCCCTGTCCTGTAGCACTGGGGTCCCTGGCTCCAATCCTTCTCAGCCCACCATCTGCATGGAGTTTGCATGTTCTTCCTGTGTGCAAGGATCTCTTCCCACACTCCGACGTGGGATAAATAATCTGTGTATGTATGGGAGATGAGGAGCGTAGACTGTGAGCTCCTTGGTGGCAGGAATGATGTGGATGTAGAACATACATATAAATGGTCAGTGCTGTATAAACACCGGTAATGAATACACAGATCATCCCTATAGCATAGAGTATGAACATGCAGGGTGAGTGTGGTGTCCCCGGTGTACTGATCCTGGTGATATGTGTGTGTCAGCCCCCCTCCCCCTCCTCTCCTGCAGTAAACAGAATTCTGCCATGTGACGGTCTGTCTCACTTGCCGAGTAAAAGTCACGTGGTGTTGTGGTGTCTGTCTGTCTCCCCTATCCCCGGGGTGGTCTGCCGTTGTGTGTTCACCTGCCCCGGGCTTACCTGTATTACCACCAGGGAGGCTCGTTCACCTTCCCCATCCCCGGCTTCCCCAGCAGCCGCACTGACAGGCCACAGCGCACTCCGGGGCTCCGCACACTTGCGTAACTTCAATTACAAAACAACATTCCCTCATTCAGCAAGCCCAGCAGCGCAGATCTGACGCAGCGTACCAACCAATAACGGAGCAGAGCCCGACCAATCAGGGAACCTGCGGCACTCCAACCATCCAATGAAAGGCGTGAGAAGGGCTCGGGTTACATGAGCAACGACGTCACGTATTGGGCAGGGAGGGAACATGAGGAGAAAATACTTAGTTGCGCTCTATAAACATGAGCGAGCGGGCTGAGGGGGGGACATGTGTGGGAAATAATGCTTGATACCAGCTAATGATTCATGGAGTTTTGTGTGAAATATAAATACATAATAAATATTGGTCACAGGAATCATAAGAGCTCCTAGCTAATGTATTGTGTGGAAAAATTAGAGCAAGGCACTGAGGTGACCACAGAATTATCATTTCAGACGAGTGACTACCCACTGGGCTCATGAACATGGCGGATGGCAGGTTTACCAATGCTAGAATATCAATAGGGAAATCTTGGCCAAAGATCCGTATAATAAACATTATTATAATATAATATGCATTTCAGATATCAGGGCCTTATTATACGGTAGTGTCACTCCAACCAAAAATGGAAAACTGTCCATTGAATGTATTCCCAAATATGTGCCCACTTATATTAAGCTTCACAGCCTATGTATACATTATATACTAATATATAGTGATCGACCAATATCGGTTTTTTAGTGCCGATACTGATACTGATATTTTGGTCATCGAATATCGGTATCGGCTGATATTTTCAGACATTTAACATTTTTATTTTTTTTTCACAGGTACAGTTGTGGAGGGATTCGTATGTCTAAAAGACCCCAAACCCCTCCTCTGCACTTAAAAGCATTCAAAACAGCCAAGTTTGGCTGCTTTGAATGCTGTAGTTTTTTTTTAATCTGGCGCCGAGTACCCGGAAGTGATTTCATGACATCACTTCCGGGTTTTTACACAGAGACCCGATCAGAGCCGAATGCGGCTTTGATCGAGTCTTCTCTTCGGCGGCCGTGGAGGTAGGATGCCCAGGTCTTCCAGTGGGACGGGAGACCCGGGCGAGCGGTGGGCATCCCCTCCTGTTCCTTGTAATGACAGCCGTGCGGCTTCTCAGCCGCATCAGTTGTCAGTAAAAGACAGCCGACCGTTGGCTATGGACGCCGGTACCGGGGTGATGCCTCTAGCTGCAGGCATAACTCCGGTACATGCACTTTCCCGAAATATCGGTAACTTCAGGGGCCAATTCCGATATATCGGGGAAAGTGCATATCGGCCCCCGATATATCGGCATTGCCGAAAATCGGTCGGCCCCTAATATATATATAGATATATACACTCAGTGGCCACTTTATTAGGTACACAGTTACGGGAGTGAGGCTGAAATAAAGACACCAGTCCATCCAGTTCAAGGTATGACGTGTGTGCGCGCGCGTGTGTGTGTGTGCTGTCAATAGTACATTGTATACCCCTGTATGTTGTGATTGTTAAAGGTGCCCATCTAATAGTTTTTTTAACCACTTGCCGACCGCCGCACGACTATCTACGGCGGCGGTCAGCCCCTCACAGGCAAAGTGCCGTAGGTCTACATCGCTCGCCTGTGAGGGTTTAGGGAGCGAGCGCGCGCCGCCGGAGGCGCGCTCCCGCTCCCGCGTGGTCACGGACCCCCCCGCGCGTGTGACCGGCGGACCCGATCGCCGCCGGCCACTCTGCGATCGGCGGGGGAGAGGGAGAAAGTCAGGCAGCTTGTGTAAACAAGCTGCCTGTCATTCTCCTCTCTGTATGAGAGATGATCACATGGATCTACTATGTAGATCCATTGATCACTCTGCATACAGTTGAAGCCACAGCCAATCACAGTTAGAATCACGCCCCTAGGGACACACACAGCCCCTCCCTCTCAAATAAAGTTAACCCCTTCACTACCAGTGTATTTTTACAGTAACAGTGCATATATATAGCACTGATTACTGTAGAAATGTCACTGGTAACCCCAAAAGTGTCAAAAATGTCAGTCAAGGGTCCGATCTGTCCGCCGCAATGTCGCAGTACCGCAAAAAAAATCGCAGATCGCCGCCATTACGCGTTAAAAAAAAAAACAACAAAAATGACAAAAATCTTTCCCTTTGTTAGTAAACGCAATAACTTTTGCGCAAACCAATCAAAATACGCTTTTTGCGATTTTTTTTACCAAACATAGGTAGCATAAAACAAATTGGCCGAAAATATTAAAAAATTTTGATTTTTACATTTTTTTTGGGGGGAATTTCATATAAAAAAAAGGGAAAAATATTGCTATTTTTGCAAAATTTACGCTCTTTTTTTGTTTATAGCGCGTGATCAAAAAATCGCACAGGTGATCAAATACCACCAAAAGAAAGCTCTGTTTGTGGGAAAAAAAGGACGCCAAATTCGTTTAGGTACAGTGTCGCACGACCGCGCAATTGTCCGTTAAAGTCACGCAGTGCCGAATCGCAAAATACCCTCTGGTCGTTTAGCAGCCAAATCCTCCTGGGCTTAAGTGGTTAAACTATCGATGCTCCTCACTGATACCACTGCTTGTGGAAGAAAATTCCACATCCTTACCGCCCTGACGGTATAGAACCCTTTATGCAGTTTAACCACTTCCTGTGACGTCCTGGGCTTTAAGCGGGGATATCTGAATGATGCCTGCAGCATATCATTTTTTTCAGCCGGCGATTCCCTTCACCATAAGAACAATCATAGCGGCTGTTCATCCCCCCTCCCGCCACCCACCGGTGCTTCTACCGGCTTGCCCCGTGCGATCGGCGAGCCGGAGAAGGAATCAGCCGCCGGAAGACGTACGCCATAGAAACTGCCAAGGACCAGATGGTCCCTGGTAGTCTCTATAAATCTCGGAGGCCCGGGCGTGACATGATGACATCACTCCCGGCCTCGCAGTTGTCAATACTGCCGTGATCTTTGACTAGCCGAGGTTGTTTTTTTTTTTTTTTTTTTCCGGCTTTTCAGCCTGTAGGAGAGATCTGAGGTCTTATTGACCCCAGATCTCTCCATAAAGAGGACCTGTCATGCACTATTCCTATTACAAGGGATGTTTACATTCCTTGTAATAGAATAAAAGTGATCAAAAAAATAAATAAATAATAGGGAAAGTGTAAAAATAAAAAAATTAAAATAAAATAAACAATAACATTTTTTTTAAAGTGCTCCCACCTCCGAGTGCTCGCACGCAGAAGCGAACGCATGCGTACGTCGTGGCCACATATGTAAACGGCGTTCAATCCATACATGTGAGGTATCACCGCGAACATTAGAGCAAGAGCAACAATGCTAGCCCAAGATCTCCTCTGTAATTCTAAACTGGTAACCTGTAAAAATCTGTAAAGCATTGCCTATAGAGATTTTTAAGTACCCGAAGTTTGGCGTCATTCCACGAGTGTGCGCAATTTTAAAGCGTGACATGTTAGGCATCTATTTACTCGGCATAACATCATCTTTCAAATTATACAAAAAAATAGGCTAACTTTAGTGTTTTTTTTTCTTTTTTTAATTCATAAACCTGTTTTTTTTTTTTTTAAATCGCATTTGAAAAATTTCTGCGCAAATACCGTGTGACATAAAAAGTTGCAATGACCGCCATTTTCTTCCCCAGGGTCTCTGCTAAAAAAAAAAAAATATATATATATAATGTTTGGGGGATGCGAGTAATTTTCTAGAAATAAAATTATGATTTTTACATGTAGGAGTGGAGTGTCAGAAATGGTCCGGTATGGAAGTGGTTTTTAAGGTTAAACCGCTTCTCTTCTAATTTTAGCAAATGGCCAGGAGTCCTTTTATATTCCCTTTTACTGAATACTTTGTTCCCTATGCTAGGGTCGCCAGTACAGTATTTGTACATTGATATCATATCCCCCCTCAATCGTCTTTTCTCCAGAGAGAATAAGTTCAATGCTTGCAGTCTTTCCTTATAGTTGAGATCCTCCAGGTACAATTGTTCAATTAATTGGTAACACAAATTGCCAACCAGCCAAACACATGGCAGCAACTCAATGCATATAGACATCTAGATGTGGTGAAGACGAATTGCTGATGTTCAAACCAAGCATCATAGTGTGAAGAAAGGGGATTTAAAGCGTTTGTTACCCAAACACCTCATATTCCTGATAAGTGCCTTCTGTATCATTTATTTGTATGAGAAAGTATCCTGTTCTCTTTGTGTTGCTTCCTTTATGTGAAATCCCTGGTGTTCCTGCCAGTCCCTCTGATTTCCTATTAAAAACTGACCACACTAAACAGGAGAACACAGCATGGTCAGTTCTCTAGCTATGCTGGGAATTCAGTGTTCTCTTCTCAAATGACCAGACTTGTCCTGACACCCTCCCACTGCACATCCATTCACTGGGAAGTTCAGTGTAATGTAGTTTCTCCTCCCCCCAGCTTTTATGCAGCTGAAAACAGAGGGAATGTGATCACTTATAAAAAGGGAAAATGTATTTATAATGTTTTTTTTATGTCTATACAAAAATGTTATGCCTTTCATTTCTAATTTAAACTGAATGGATTGTTTTACAAGGTGATCTTTTACAATCACTTTAAGTGACTTTGAACGTGGCATGGTTGTTGGTGCCAGACGGGCTCATCTGAGTATTTGAAAAACTGCTGATCTACTGGGATTTTCACGCACAACCATCTCTCGGGTTTACAGAGAATGGTCCGAAAAAGAGAAAATATCCAGTGAGCGGCAGATGTGTGGAGGAAAATGCCTTGTTGATGTCAGAGGAGAATGGGCAGATCATAGAAAGGCAACAGTAACTCAAATAACCACTCATTACTGAACCAAGGTATGCAGAATACCATCTCTGAATGCACAACACATCGAACCTTGAAGCAGATGGGCTACAGCAACAGAAGACCTCTCCTAGAAGTGAAGAACAGGAAACTGGGGCTACAATTCCCACAGGCTCACCAAAATTGGACAATATAAGATTGGAAAAACTTTGCCTGGCCTAATGATTCATGATTTCAGCTGTGACATTCAGATGGTGGGGACAGAATTTGGCGTAAATAACATGAAAGCATGGATCCATCCTGTCTTGTATGAATGGTTCAAGCTGGTGGTGTAATGGTGTGGGGATATTTTCTTGGCGCACTTTTGGCCCCTTAGTACCAACTAAGCATTGTTTAAATGCCTACCTGAGTATTGTTGCTGACCATGGCCATCCTTTAATGACTACAGTGTACCCAACCTCTGATGGCTCCTTCCAGCAGGATAATTCACCATGTCACAAAGCTCAAATCATCTCACCACTGGTTTCTTGAACATGATAATGAGTTCACTGTACTCCAATGGCCTCCACAGTCATCACATCTCATCCAATAGAGCATCTTCGAGATGTGGTAAAACGGGAGATTCTCATCATGGATGTGCAGCCAACAAATCTGCAGAAACTGCCTGATGCCATCATGTCAATATGGACCAAAATCTCTGAGGAACGTTTTCAACACCTTGTTGAATCTATGCCCCCAAGAATGTAGGCAGTATATATAAATGTATGTTTTACCTGGTGATTCTGCTGTTCCCTGATCATTGTATATCCCATGTTGGCCCAGCAACTGGGATCAACCAATATTAAATTGGTTGATCCCCCTAGAGTCATTAGAACCTGGAAGTAGCAGTGCCTCATAATTTTCTCCACTTTCCTGGGCATTCCCCAGGCCTCTTTCATTACCGCATACACCACAAAATAATAATTAATGCACCAAACAATAATAAACTTCATAATTTATTCTAATGCCTCAGGCCTTTCCGGGTCACTTCCATTCAGGGCTGGTGCAAGGATTATTTACACCCTAGGCAAGACCTTTTTTTGCTACCCATATTGGCTCCTCCCCTGACTCCACCCCCCCCCCCTTTGCCCTGCCCATGTATATCGTGGAGGTGACAAGGGTGGAGATTTTTGTGATTCCTCTCCACTTATTTCTTCAGCCGTGGTCCGCAGGCCTGCACTTGAATCTCTGGACCTAGCCTGAAGACAAATAGTGGTGGCACCAGCTCTCTTCTTCACGCCAGCCGTGGTCTGCAGGTACTGTATATGGACAGGCTAGGGTAGTATATAGATAGGCTAGGGTATTATACACAGTGGCGCAGTGTGGGTTGTCAGTGCCCGGGGCAACACAAGTTGTACTCCTTCACCCATGGACAATTAGCAATCCCTGAGTCCAGGGTGTGGTGAGGACAACCAGTCAGTGAGCAGTGTACGGTGAGGACAACCAGTCAGTGAGCAGTGTGCGTTGAGGACAACCAGTCAGTGAGCAGTGTGTGGTGAGGACAACCAGTCAGTGAGCAGTGTACGGTGAGCACAGTCAGTGAGCAGTGTACGGTGAGGACAGCCAGTCAGTGAGCAGTGTGTGGTGAGGACAACCAGTCAGTGAGCAGTGTACGGTGAGCACAGTCAGTGAGCAGTGTACGGTGAGGACAGCCAGTCAGTGAGCAGTGTGTGGTGAGGACAATCAGTCAGTGAGCAGTGTACGGTGAGCACAGTCAGTGAGCAGTGTGTGGTGAGCACAGTCAGTGAGCAGTGTGTGGTGAGGACAACCAGTCAGTGAGCAGTGTACGGTGATCACAGTCAGTGAGCAGTGTACGGTGAGCACAGTCAGTGAGCAGTGTGTGGTGAGCACAGTCAGTGAGCAGTGTGTGGTGAGGACAACCAGTCAGTGAGCAGTGTACGGTGAGCACAGTCAGTGAGCAGTGTGCGGTGAGGACAGCCAGTCAGTGAGAAGTGTACGGTGAGCACAGTCATTGAGCAGTGTGCGGTGAGGACAACCAGTCAGTGAGCAGTGTACGGTGAGCACAGTCAGTGAGCAGTGTGCGGTGAGGATAGCCAGTCAGTGAGCAGTGTACAGTGAGCACAGTCAGTGAGAACAGCCAGTCAGTGAGCAGTGTACGGTGAGCACAGTCAGTGAGCAGTGTATGGTAAGGACAGCCAATCAGTGAGCAGTGTACAGTGAGCACAGTCAGTGAGCAGTGTACGGTGAGCACAGTCAGTGAGCAGTGTACGGTGAGGACAGCCAGTCAGTGAGCAGTGTACGGTGAGCACAGTCAGTGAGCAGTGTACGTTGAGGACAGCCAGTCAGTGAGCAGTGTACAGTGAGCACAGTCAGCGAGCAGTGTACGGTGAGGACAGCCAGTCAGTGAGCAGTGTACGATGAGTCAGTCATGCGCAGGAGTAACATCATCGCTGAGCAGCCAATCAGATAGCTGCAGCATGTGAACCTGAAAGGAAGACTGGGGGAAGAGCTTTGTTCTAAGGTAAATATATCATAATGTGCTAGTATGCAATGCATACTATGCCAATAGAAAGCTTTAGCTGTAGAAGGAGTTTTTCAGCATTTTTGCAGTAGTGTTTTGCAGTGTTTTTTAGCGCTTTTCAGCTGTAGCATTTTTTTAGCTGTTTTTTAGCAAAACTATACTCCCACAAAAGCTTATGGCTCAAAAACACTGATAAACACAGAATAGCTGCGCTTTTAAGCTTTTATCAGAGTTAGAGCATTTTTACAGCTAAAAAACTCCTCTGAAAAAATCCATTAGTTCTGGGTTTCTTTCCAGACAGAAAACGCCCCCTGCCAAAAACTGCTGATAACAGCCTATGTGTGTATGAACACATAGGATAACATGCTGGGGAGTTTACTGGCTGCAGAAAAAATGTCTGAAGCCAAAAACAGCAGCTAAAAACGTCCAGTGTGCATGAGGAAGGATCTGACTATTTTTAATCCTAATGCTGCTAGCATTAGTAAATAAACACAAAAGTATATCATATTTACTTGTTTTCAACTTTTTTTTTTTACATTTCTCCGGGTACTTACTGGTTTCCAGCACTAGGCAAATTATGCCATACATCTCAGGAGTCTTCAGTAGGGGAGGAGGCTTTCTCAATTAAGCACACCCTCTCCTGCATGCATGCCTAAACTAAGGGCAGATGGATTACAGGAAGTAAATGTACATGAATCATCTGCCCTCGCTCAAGGTGGCCACGGCCAGAAATGCTAGGGGGGTGCTTTTTATTGTGATTTCTCAACAAAATAAAGCATGGAGACATGGATGGATGGGCAAGTTTGCTTTGAATAAAAAAAAAATGAATTAAATAGTGTATTTAGTTTGTGGTGCTCAGATTAAGTGTAGTTCCACTTTTACCACAGCTGCTTGAACTACTACCGGTATTAGGATGGCTGAAGTGTGTTGGCATCTTTGTCATGTTTGGATTTACTTGCCTTTTATACTAATAAACTTTTGATAGAGATATTTGGCTGTTTGTGAGCTATTCTCCATTTGCATGACTTCTCTTGGTCAGAAAGAAGCCTTTGCTGCTGCACTGGTGTTCTCCAAGCCTGAGGAGGATGAGGAGGTAGAGCGCCCTTGTTGTTTGGTTGATCTATCGCTAGGAAAGCCCCCCTGCGGTCTTCCATAGCCTGCCTGGTGCAGCTCAAATCAGGGGCGTAACTACAGGAGTTGCAGGGGTTGCAATTGCAACCGGGCCCCATGCTCCAGGGGGCCTGTGCAGCACCCCTGTACACCTGGATAGGAGGGGGCGGCGGGGGCAGCATGTAGAGAAATCACTGTCCTCCTTTTTCCTCCTGTAGCTGCAGGAGGAAAATGGAGGAGATTGGTTCCTCTGTATGCTGCCCCCTGCCACTCCTCCGATCCAGTTCACTTGTGTTCTGCTGTCTCTGGGCCCCTGTGCAGGGGAGGACTGGGGCAGGGGGGCAATTGCCCCCTGGGCCGCTCTGATGTGCTGTAAAAAGGCTGCACTTCTGCCCCAGACATGCCTAAAGGATTTCTGGTGAAGAGAAGTAAAAAGTCCACGCCACTGACCTACTGAGTGCGGGTTGAAGACAAGGACAGAGCGCAGGCCTCCCTCCCCAGCATAGATGGTTTAAACTGTCTGAGCAGAGGCCAGGTTCCATGCCCCACTGGAGACTCTTCTCCCCTGGCCAGCCCCAACCGAGATGTCCCAGCTCCCCCCAACCGCCCCCTGCTGGCCAGGTTGGGAACCCGGATTCAGCCGGCGGTGAGTAGAGAGTACCTTGAGCAGAACTTCAGCCTGGAATGGGGGTAAGGAGGAGAACGGGCAGAGGGGGAGTGGGAGGGGGGCTGAGTCGTTGCACCATGGGCCTCTAGTTTGTACTTGCCCCCTGGGCCGAAAGTTGCCAGTCTGCCCCTGCCCCTGTGTGCTCCCCTGGTCACCCCAGGGGAAGAGCCCCAAGCTTGAAGGGAAGGGCCCCGGCCAGGGGTCCGGGGGGGCCTTCATGGTTTCTTGCACCGGGGGCCCTGAAGGTTCTAGTTACGCCTCTGGCAGGACATACTCGGAGATCGCCACAGCAGTGTCAAAACCAGCTACCCACTCCCCCCTCCTCCAAAATAAGTTCCAAATGTGGCAGTGGAGGGTGTAAACAAGCGAGGCTTCCCTTTTGGGTGGAGCTCCGCTTTAAAGTCAAGAATGAAGGTACTGTAAATTGTAACATTTCACTAGAGAGAGATTATTCTATAAATTAAAGCACACTAGAATGTTTTCACACTTTCATAATATTTCTGTGTGCATTTATTTACAGAACTATCTTCTTCTGGTGCAGTTTAAAGCTGTAGTATACTCCGCTTTTTAATTTTTACCTACAGGTAAGCCTATACTAAGGCATACCTGTAGGTAAAATTAATATCTCCTAAACCTGCATGGTTTAGGAGATATTCACCCTGCATGCAGCCGGTGACACCAGCGGCGCATGCGCTCTGAAGGTCTGGCGTATCTTGCCGGACCTTCAGAGCTCCTTGCCGACTCTTTGCCGGAAAGTGAACTCCCGCACGCATGCGTGGGAGTGATGTCATCCCGGCTCCATCCACTCACAGCGTTTGTGCCGCCGAACCCAGAAGAGACGCCGAGGGAACATGTCAGCTCCCTCAACAGTGTCCAGGTGACCGTGTGGGGGCTTAGTTCTAAGGTAAGTATTTCATAATGTGCTAGTATGCGATGCATACTAGCACATTATGCCATTGTCCTGCAGGGTTTTTTTTTTTTTTTACTACACAGGGAATAAAACCGCTTTAAGCATGTCAAAAAAAAAAAACACTGTGAGAAAAGTAAAATGCCAAAAATAATGTTACATTTATGTGATAAAAAATGCAAAATAAATACTTAACGCAATCAGTAAATAACGTGTGTTTTTTAGTGAATTGACTACTTTTAAAATAAGTACTGCATGAGTTATTTTAACTCAAAAATGTATGCAGTATTTATTTCTTACTGAATTGACCCCAAAATGTCAAAGGTCAGGACTCTCTGGGTCTAACAGTTGCTGCCTGTCAGTTACTCAAACTCAGACTGATAGCGTGCTGTTTGTGAGCTCCTGTGTAATGTTAAAGAGGAACTGATCTCTGAATGATTGAAGGCTCAGAATGTCTGGACATAGTCTATTCTACCAGTTGTGGCTTCAATACACCAGGGAAACCTATTGACTTGCATAAATATATGAAATGTTTGCTTTCACATCCTTATCTTCTCTAGCCACCAGCGCTTCTTGTGCTAAGACTTTGGAGATTATCACTTTTCGTGGCACCCCCCTTTTGGCTTAAATTCAGCAACTTTGCAAAAAGTGCATTCACACTATGGGGTAGCTTTACTAAAACTAGTGCACACAGAACCTAGTGCAGCTGTGCATAGTAACCAATCAGCTTTACAGCCCATTCACACTGCTGCGACAGGATTTTGTGGGGCGACCTGTGAAGTCGCGGTGCACGCGACCTCGGCGCGACTTGCACGGACTTCATATAATTGAAGTCAATGCAAGTCACCTCCAGGTCACCCCAAAGTAGTACAGGACCCTTCTTCTAAGTCGGAGCGGCTTGTGTCGCTCCTATTAGAACGGGTCCTGTACTATTCAATGGCGACCGACCCGACCGCGACTTGTCAGGCGACCAAGTCGCCTGACAAATCGCGCTAGTGTGAATGGACCCTTAAACTTCAGCTTGTTCAATAAGCTGTGACAATTAAACCTGGAAGCTGATTGGTTACTATGCACAGGTGCACAAGATTCTGTGTGCACCAGTTTTAGAAAATCTCCCCCTATGAGTTAAGTCCAATTAATTGCATGTCACCTCAGGGACCTATCTCTATTACTTATATGTGATAGGTTTATTGCACTCCTGGAGGATACACCCTGGCTGGGAGAGGAGAGAAACATGCATAGCAGCTATGTCCGCCCCTCCCCTCTGTTGCTCATTCACAGAAGCCTTTGTATTTTGTAAATATGGGTTTTTTGATCCATGTGTACAGCTGTCTGTTCTACAGAAGCCAGACTTATGACCAGTTGGATGCTGGAAAACCAGCATCCGACTGACATCAGATCTGCCCTGGTGGTGGTAGGGGAGTCCCCCTGTCAGAACACAATAGCATAGCTGAGGAGATCGCTGCACTAACATCGTTTGTGTTAGTATGGTGATCTCTCAGTTTTCCTTCGTTCCTCCGCGTGTTCCTCCGTGTGTGCCCCACATTAGGCTTTATGCGCATTGGGGCTTTTGTAAACACTTTTCACCTGGCAGTGATGTTTTTTTTCTGCCTCTAAGCTCCTGTAAACACCTAAATGTGCATATACCCCTAGGCTAACATGGAGGGGTGTTTAGAGGTAGAACAAAAAAAAGTCACACGCCAGTATAACAGGCGTTTTTGAGCTCGTTTTAGAGTATGAGCCCTAAGACTGAACTCCAAGAAAAATAAAAAATGTACCTTTGTAGTGGGTCCCCCTCTTTGCTGCATGATTTAAATGCTCCTTTGGCCTAGAACAGCAATCTCCAAACTTCAACCCGGGGGCCAGATGCAGCCCATGCTTGCTTTTATTCGGCCCTAGGGGCCCTATTTTACCCACTGATACCAACAATGGGGCACTATTCCTCCCACTGACAGAAATGAAGGGGACACTATTCCTCCTACTGACACCAACAATGGGGCACAATTCCTTCCAAAGATATCAATGATGGGGCCCAGTGACATCAATGATTGGGCACAATTCCTCCCACTTACATCAATAATGGGGCACAATTACTTCCACTCAAAAAAACAATGGGGCTTTATTTTTTCCCCACTAATGTTGGGACCTTGTCTACTCCCAATAGCCACAGTCCGGCCTACCTAAAGTCTAAAGGACAGTAAACTGGCCCTTTGTTTAGAATGTTTGGACCCCTGGCCTAGAAGATAATGAATAAGGTGATCTGCTTACCTTTTTTCATTTTTCCTTGCTCTCCTCTGCTGTCTGAAACTCCAGGTTGCGGTCAAGCCCTCATCTTCCTTTCCATAGAATGCAGGAATGCTGGTCTTGCATTGTATTGCATGTGATGAAAGGGTACACACTGCTAGGGTAAATCTTTTTTCCTTCCCCTCAATATCCTACTTTCTGCTGCTGTTTCATTACACCCCCTCTCTGTTGGTATACCACAAATCTGTTTTGTGACCACTTCCCTTTTCTGTCTGGGCTTACATTCTTAGTCAGCTTGTTTCCTCTTTGGATTTCAAAATCACCTAAAAGCCAATTTCCTCCCAAAAAATCTGAGGTAAGGAAACGCAAAGATAGTACTAAAGTGATTGTAAAGTCTGTTTTTTTTTTATTATTAAATAACAAAATGTTATATATACCTGCTCTGTGCAATGGTTTTGCACAGAGGAACCCCAATCCTTCTCTTCTTGGGTCCCCTGCTGGTGCTCCTGACTCATCCCCCCCTTAGTGCCACCATAACAAGTCGCTTGCTATGCTCGAAAGTGGTCGATCCAGTGTTTATAAAACACACAGAGTAGGGCTCGGCCAGGGCCGGCCTTAGGTGTTCAGGCGCCCTGTGCGAGCTAATTCTGTGGTGCCCCCCTCTCCGCGCACATTTTCTTTCACCTTTTTTGCACTTTATTTGACTTTTCTTTTTTATGATCACTAATAACTTAGCCCCCCTTACATCAGAGACCCCCCCACACAGAGCCCCTTTACATCAGAGACCCCCCACACAAAGCCCCCCTTAATTTAGAGGCCCCCTACATCAGAGAGCCCCCCTCACATCAGAGACCCCCCACACAAAGCCCCCCTCACTTCAGAGACCCCTTCACACAAAGCCCCCCTCACATCAGAGACCCCACACACAAAGCCCCACTTACATCAGAGACCCCCCACACACATCAGAGACCCCCCCACAGAGACCCCCTCACAAAGTCCCCCTAAGATCAGAGACCCCCCTACACATACAAAAAGCCCCCCTCACATCAGAGACCCCCCACACACAAAGCCCCCCTCACATCAGAGACCCCACACTCAGAGCCCCCTTACATCAGAGACCCCACACAAAGCCCCCTTACATCAGAGACCCCACACATCAGAGACCCCCCCCACACAGAGCCCCCCTCACATCAGAGACCCCCACACAAAGCCCCCCTAACATCAGAGACCCCCCACACAAAGCCCCCCTCATATCAGAGACCCCACACACAGAGCCCCCCTTACATCAGAGACCCCCATACAAAGCCCCCCTCACATCAGAGACCCCCCGCACACAAAGCCCCCCTCACATCAGAGACCCACACACACAAAGCCCCCCTCACATCAGAGACCCCACACACAAAGCCCCCTTACATCAGAGACCTCACACATCAGAGACCCCCCACACAAAGCCCCCCTCACATCAGAGACCCCACACACAAAGCCCCCTTACATCAGAGACCCCACACATCAGAGACCCCCCCACACAGAGCCCCCCTCACATCAGAGACCCCCCACACAAAGCCCCCCTCACATCAGAGACCCCCACACAAAGCCCCCCTCACATCAGAGACCCCCCACACAAAGCCCCCCTCACATCAGAGACCCCCCACACAAAGCCCCCCTCACATCAGAGACCCCACACAGAGCCCCCCTCACATCAGAGACCCCACACACAAAGCCCCCTTACATCAGAGAGCCCCCCTTACATCACAGACCCCCCACACAAAGCCCCCTTACATCAGAGCCCCCCCCCCACACAGAGACCCCCACATCAGAGAGCCCCCCTTACATCACAGACCCCCACACAAAGCCCCCTTACATCAGACCCCCCCATGGAGCCCCCCACATCAGAGAGCCCCCCCTTACATCACAGACCGCCCCCCCCCACACAAAGCCCCCCTCACACAGAGCTCCCCACACAAAGCCCCCCTTACATTTTTTGAAGGAGAGAGTCCTCACTTACCTTCCGCTCTCTGCAGCTTTTTTTTTTCTTTAAACTTCCCGCCCACACATCCCCGGGAGTGTGGGCGGGGCGGGAGGAGGAGGAGAAGGGGCGGGGCGAGGAGGAGCTGACGATCTCTCCTCTGGCGTCAGTGCAGGGAGGGAGGAGAGATCGTCAGCATGGAAGGATCGGAGGCTGAGCTGTGTGTTATACACAGCTCGCCTCACTGCATCTGTAGGTCACCGAGGCACAGCTGCACAGCGGGAGGTAAGCGGCGGCCGCGGCCTGTGTTATCCCTGTCCAGGCCGCGGTCGCCGCTCACCTCCTGCTGTGCGGCCTGAGCTGCGATGGCCGCACGGCGCCCTTGTTGCCCACGGCGCCCTGTGCGGCCGCACGGCTCGCACACCCCAAAGGCCGGCCCTGGGCTCGGCCCTGCCAACCGCTCCCTCATCACTGGTTGTGATTGACAGCAGCAATGGCTTCCACTGTTGTATCTGAGCTAATAAGGAGAGAGGGCTGAAAGGGCCTCTGCTCCCGTGCACATCACTTGATTGAGATGTGTTTAGGGGGGACTGGATGAAAATTTTTTTTATTTTACTGCCTAGAAAAGCAAAACAACGTTTGACACTGCATTACCATGTTAAAGTTTCTTTTAGATTTTAATAATTGGGTTTGAAACTATTTCTATAAGATATATTCATTGCTTTTTTTTAGTTTTGCATTCCGTTATTTATTTATTTATTTTTTCAACACATAGCCCAAGCTAACTAGCAAAGTGACAGTGTTTAAGACAAAGTATACAATCAGATTCCAGTCCACGTTATACATTTCTTAAAATTTGGATGTTGTGGACTCAACATGTCCATTCTGACCTTTCCTCTGGGAGTCCCACATTTATGTGAGATGGAGGCCGAGGAGGGCCATGGAAGGCCAATCCAACATACTTCTGCACCTTAGGCCTTGTTCAAACCTGAGCTTATTTCAGCTCGTAAAACGCTTATCTCTGAAGTCTCAAAACGCCCAACAAGCAAAATCCCATTCATTTCAATGGCCCCTATTCACATGTGAGCGTTTTGTCTCCAGAAGAAAAACGCCTGAAGCTCAAAAAAGTACATGATCTTCTTTTTTGGCTGATTACAAGCATTTTTCTTAGATGTCAATGCCTTCCTCCAAACACCTGTAAAAAACGCCTAAAAAAAGCCCAAAAGAACGCCTGAAAAAAGACCAAAAAAAACTCCTGTAAAAAGCCCAAAAGAACGCCTGAAACGATACGCTCAGGTGTGAATGGAGCCTAAAGGGCCATACACATTATAAGATTTTCTGAAGACTTTTTACTTCAGATTTACCTTTTCTATGTAGTGCAAGGGCCTGCCAGATTGCATACAAATTGAAAGTGTTTAGGTTTGGCCTCATATTATATGGTTTTGGTAGGTCTAAAGGAAAAAGTCTTCAGAAAATCTTATAGTGTGTATGGCCCATTACTCTTCTTTTCCTTTTAAACTTTCTACCTCTTTTCTTTTCCTCATTCCCCTGTGTACACTGAACGCCATTTAATAGCATTACTATGGTAAAAATTGAAAATATTACCCCACAGGATATTATAACAGACTTGGGATATGGGACTATGGGACTATACTTTAGATCATTTTTGTTGCATAAATCACTTGATACATTGTTCCCCAAAATACAATCTAAAGTATTACTATACATTATTCAACTGTACTGTATAGTAAAATAATTGGCAACTACATACACACAAACTAACATTTGCATTAGCGTTGATGCCTCTACTCTTTTTTGTCTTCAATCTTCAGTAAACATACTGAAACAGAAATAAACTATATTGCTGTCAGGGGCAGGCGTGCCAACTGTCCATAAATTTACGGACAATTTGTAAATTCCAATCCATTTACAGACTGCCTGTAAATGTTCGTTACGGACAGCGGCCGTCCTTAAAAAATATGGCCACATGAGCAGTCCTGAAGCCGGCCGGGCTCAGGAAAACTCGGCCATTTTCCCCAGTTTTTGGTCAAGTGGGCACATGCAGAGTAATGTCATTGCACACCGCCGCTTGGTCCCATTTATATACGACAGAAGTGGGCAGCAGGCCTCCTGGAGTCCAGTAGACAGGTGATCAGCAGACCCCCGCTGCATCCATGCACTCTGTAACTGTGACCACGGGCAGCTTCTTCTAGACTGCTGGTTAAGGACGTTGAAATTGGTGCTGCTTTGGATGTACTTGAGGAGGCACAGAATGGCCAGCAGACAGTTACATTGAACTGACAGAAGTTGGCAGGCACTGGTGAAATTTTGTGTCTGCAGCCCCTAACCATCTCTGGTCTTTTACAGCCTCTAACCACCTCCTGTATCCTGTCCTCCACAGCCTCTTACCATCTTTTGTATCATGTCCTCAGTCTCTGACCCTCTCTTGTATCATGTCTGCAGTCTCTGACTATTTCTTGTATCCTGCATACAGTCAATGACCATCTCTTGTATCATGTTTTGCAGTCTCTGACCATCTCTTGTATCATGTTATGCAGTCTCTGACCATCTCTTGTACCGTGCCTGCAGTCTCTGACCATAACTTCTATCATGTCCACAATCTATTACCATCTCATGTATCATGTCTGCAGTGCCTGACCATCTCTTGTATCATGTCAGCAGTCTCTGATCATCTCTTTGTATCATGTTTGCAGTCTCTGACCATCTCTTGTATCATGTATGCAGTCTCTGATCATCTCTTGTATCATGTCTGCAGTCTCTGACCATCTTTTGTATCATGTATGCAGTCTCTGATCATCTTTTGTATCATGTCTGCAGTCTCTGACCATCTTTTGTATCATGTCTGCAGTCTCTGATCATCTCTTGTATCATGTCTGCAGTCTCTGACCATCTTTTGTATCATATATGCAGTCTCTGATCATCTCTTGTATCATGTCTGCAGTCTCTGATCATCTCTTGTATCATGTCTGCAGTCTCTGACCATCTCTTGTATCATGTCTGCAGTCTCTGACCATCTTTTGTATCATGTCTGCAGTCTCTTATCATCTCTTGTATCATGTCTGCAGTCTCTGACCATCTCTTGTATCATGTATGCAGTCTCTGATCATCTCCTGTATCATGTCTGCAGTCTCTGATCATCTCCTGTATCATGTCTGCAGTCTCTGATCATCTCTTGTATCATGTCTGCAGTCTCTGACCATCTCTTGTATCATGTCCACAGTCTCTGACTATCTCTTGTCTTGTTTCATGTCTGCGGTCTCTGAGGGGGAGCCTGGAGAGGAGTCAAGAGCGGGAGGAGGGGGGTCATGGGAGGAGTCAAAAGTGTGTTGAGTGGAGAGGGGAATCTAGGATGAAACCAGAGCCACCAATCTGGAGCCCAGAGAGGACCGTATGACTGAGCCCTGCACAGAGCACCTGAGAGGAGGTCAGAGACAGTGCCCCAAGGCCATTCTGAGGGGGGTCACTGATGTAAGGAGGGAGTGAATACAGTAAGGTAAGGGGGGCACTAATATAAAGAATCCCCCTTATATTAGTAACCCCCTTACCTTACTGTACTCACTCTGAGGAAGGGGGTTTGTGGGTTCAGTTCCTGACATTCCCCTCTAAAGGGGAACTCTGATGCAGAGGGCAATGCTGCAGACCCTGATGTAAGTGGGAACTTTGATATAAGGGGAATGTTGTGGACTCTTTTTTATAAGGTGGTCTCTGGTCACTAGAGCCTCCCCTACATCAGTAGTATAAGTGTCAGTAAAAAAATAAGCTGGCTTCCCACATCAAAGAAGACCAGCGAAGAACCAGTGAGGACAGCGCTGGTTTCTTGGACTAGTAAGTGCCTGTTTAATTAAAGTCAAGCTGCTGACTTTTTTTTTTTCCATTCCTTTTTAATAATGTTTTATTCCCTATGCTGCCAGCCTTAACAAATAGATAAGATGGTACATTATATTATATTTACTTGTTTTACTTTTTTTTTTTAATTTCTTCAGCTGCTTCCTGTTTTCTGGCCTGGGCCAAAATTATGTCATACATCTCTCGTTTCTTCATGGGCATTTTTTTTCTTTCATCTGAAAGGAGGGAAGGGAGTGCTTTCTCAGCTAAGCACACTCTTCTCCCTGCATCCCTGAGCTAAGAGTAGATGGGATTCAGGAAGTAAATGCTACATGAATCATCTGCCCTTACTCAAGATGGCCATGGCTAAAAATGCTAGGAGGGTGTTTTTTCAAATTGATTTCTCAACAAAATAAAGCAAGGAACTTTGCTTTGAATATTAAAAATGAATATAATAGAGTTTTCAGTTTGTGGTACTCAAATACAGTTAAGTTATCTTTTAACTGAAATGTAAGAAGACAAACTGCACAAATTAACCGGTTGCCGACCGCTGCAAGTACATATACTGCGGCGGTCAGCCCCGGCCAGGCAAAGTGACGTACCGGTACGTCACTAGCCTGTCACTAGCTTGTGAGCCAATAGCGGGCGAGCGCGCGCCCGCCGAGGCGCGCGCCCGCCCTGGCTCGTTCCCTAGGAAGTCCGTGCATGTGACCGGCGGACCCGATGTCCGCCGGTCACTCGGCGATCGTCAGTGGAGAGGAAGAAAGGCAGGCGGCTAATGTAAACAAGCCGCCTGTCATTCTCCCCTGTGTAGGAATAGTGATCATACGTTGATCACTGTTCCTACACCAGTAGCCATGTCCAATGACAGTTAGAAGCACGCCCCTAGGGACACACTTAACCCCTCCTTCCCCAATAAATTTAACCCCTTCCCTGCCAGTGTCATTTTGCAGTAACAGTGCATATATATAGCACTGATTACTGCAGTAATGTCACTGGTAACCCCAAAAGTCAAAAATGTCAGTCAAGGGTCCGATCTGTCCGCCGCAATGTCGCAGTACCGCAAAAAAAACGCAGATTGCCGCCATTACGCGTTAAAAAAAAAACCCACCAAAAATGACAGAAATCTTTCCCTTAGTTAGTAAACGCGATAACTTTTGTGCAAACCAATCAAAATACGCTTTTTGCGATTTTTTTTTAACCAAACATATGTGGCATAAAACAAATTGGCCTTAAATGTTAAACAATTTTGATTTTTACATTTTTTTTGGGGAATTTCATATAAAAAAATGTGAAAAATATTGTTATTTTTGCAAAATTGACACTCTTTTTTTGTTTATAGCGCAAAAAGTAAAAATCGCACAGGTGATCAAATACCACCAAAAGAAAGCTCTGTTTATGGGAAAAAAAGGACGTCAAATTAGTTTAGGTACAGCGTCGCACGACCGCGCAATTGTCCGTTAAATTCACGCAGTGCCGAATCGCAAAAAAAACCCTGGTCAGAAAGGGGGTAAAATCTTCCGGGGCTTAAGTGGTTAAGGTGAAATCACTTATTTCCTTTGTAAACAGGAAGCAAGTTGCAGGAGGCCAGTTATGTAACTCCACTGGTGTTACATAATAAATGCTTGTAAATACTTTAAAAATGCACCTCATGTTTTTCAAGCATGCACAAGTAGTTTTTGAACATCTGTGACTGCCCTTGGGTTGGGAAATTGGAAAGTTGCCTCACATTGCCGCTCTTAAATGTTGCACTTTTGCATTGCCAAGGTTATACAAAGCAGTTTTTGGGTGGTGCAGGTGCAGAAAGCAAGTGCTAACCTGACCTATTTTCCGCCAGTGGGAACAAGCCTTAGTTAGCCCTCTAGCAATTCACAGTAACCATAATTCCTCTGGAATAGTGATGGGCCGAACACCCCCACTGTCCGGTTTGCACCAGAACATCTCAAACAGGGAAAAAGTTCTAGCGAACATGCAAACTCTATTAAAGTCTATGGGATACGAACAAGAAAAATCAAAAGTCCTCATTTTAAAGGCTATATGCAAGTTATTGCCATAAAAAGTGTATGGGGACCCGAGTACTGCCCTGGGGGACATATATCAATGCAAAAATTTTTTTTAAAACAATCGTTTTCACAAGAGCAGTCATTTTAATAATGCCTTAAGTTAAACAATAAAAATGAAAAATTCCTTTAAATATCATGCCTGGGGGGTCCCCTTAATGTGCCTGTAAAGTGGCGCATTTGTACGATGCATGGACTTTGCTGCAGCAATACTGACATTTCTAAAAATGGCAAGGAAAAAATGTCATTTAAACTTGCTTGCGGCTGTAATGTGTTGTTGGCTCCCAACAATACAAATAAAAAAACATACTTCGGGTCTGGTATGGATTTCAAGGGAAACCCCACGCCAAAATTAAAAAAAAAATGCAGTGGGGTCCCCCCCAAAATCCATACCAGACCCTTATCCAAGCATGCAGCCTAGCAGGCTAGGATGCGGGGGGACAAGCGAGCGACCCCCCCCCCCTCCTGAACCATATCAGGCCGCTTGCACTCAACTTTTGGTGGGAGCTTTGGGATGCCTGCCAAAGCACCTTGTCCCCATGTTGATGGGGACAAGGGCTTCTACCCAACTACCCTGGGCTGTGGTTTGGGTCTGCGGGTGGGGGGCTTATTGGAATCTGGAAGTCCCCTTTAAGAAGGGGGCCCCCAGATCCCGTCCCCTCCTATGTGAATGGGTATCAGGTGCATCGTACTTCTACCAATTCACCAAAAAAGTGTAAAAAAGGAAAAACCACAGAACACAAGTCCTTTATTAAAAAGAAAAATAAATAGTGTCTCTCAATGTAAATCCATCGTCAATCACGACACCTGCCGACCAGAAAAATAGAAAATTTTTTAAAAATGCTTCACCTTTTCTGAGGCTACCCACTGTATGCCGCACCCGGTTACGTCACATGACATCATGTGACGTCAGAAAGGGCGGTGCCACAGAGTAATGTAACTGGGTGGCTCGGCCCCTTGTCTATAAAACAGCTGTCAAAGCTGAAAAACGGCATACGGCAAGACGCCTCAGGAGAGGCAGAAGCGTTTTTGAATTTTTTTCTATTTTTGAAGTCCGCGGGCTTAGTGATTGATGATGGATTTACATTGAGGGACACTATTTTTAATTTTTTTTCTTTTTAATTAAGGACTTGTCAAAAACTGTGTTCTGTGGTTTTTCCTTTTTTACACTTTTTTGGTGAATGGGTAGGGGGGGGGGTCGCTCACTTGTCCCCCCGCATCCTGGCCTGCCAGGCTGCATGCTTGGATAAGGGTCGGGTATGGATTTTGGGGGGGACCCTCCCCATGTCGAGGGCAAGTGGCCTGGTATGGTTCAGGAGGGGGGAGCCGTTTACTCGCCCCCCCCCCCCATCCTGACCTGCCGGGCTGCATGCTCGGATAAAGGTCTGGTATGGATTTTGGAGGGGATGCCACACAGTTTTTTTTTATTTTGGCATGGAGTTCCCCTTAAAATCCATTCCAGACCCATAGGCGATTGATGGCGGGAAAGTGGTTGCATTATCCTGACCGGACGTCATATGACGGCGGCAGTATAATGCGCAAAATAGCAGAAATGTTACAAGATGGTGTGAGCTGTAATGAAAAGGATGTGCACTAAAAATAGAGCACAGAGTGAAAATAGAAGAAGAGAGTACTAAAGAAGTAAATCCCAGACTCCAGTGCAAGTATGTCCCATATTCGCCAAAGCCGTCGGCCATAGTGCACCCAACGTCACGCCGGTGTATGTAGGTATGGGGACCCGCGGGAACAGCATCCTTTTCATTACAGCTCACACCATCTGGTAACATTTCTGCTATTTTGGTCATTTGGGTGCACATATCTAACCTTTCCCTTTTTCAGGTATTATTTACCTGGTCTATTTTTCCACTATTATGGTTTCTCCACACTTGGCCCTTTAGCCTACTTTCTTTATTTCCCTCATTCTTTAATCACCTCACCTCTCAGGCACTTTGATCTATCAGATTACCTTATCCTCCCTTCCCACTTATACCATTCCAGTAGTACGATGTTTTTCCATATACTACATACTCAATTACTATTTTATATTACTCATCTATTATAGATACCTTATTATGGTGCTATCAGTACTACTCCGATCACTCTACACCACACTCTGCTGTGTGTGTGGCGTTTTTCGCCATATCCGGGGGCCTTCTGCACCCTCAGCTCCCATGGGAGACATCTGGGTCCATGCCTTCACCTTCGGTACCAGCTACTGCCAGAGTTCTATGTAATTCTTGGGACGTGGTAGCTTGTCTCCCCTTTCCTCCCCTGCCCAGGTTTTATTTACCAACATTATCGCTATTCCTTATACGTATGTTTTATATCAGACACAGATCATACATCTACTCTTAAAGAAGTGTCAAGATTTAGTCCACGAAACGCGTCAGTTATGAATGCTATGACCTTACTCTATCATTCTCCTCCTAAATGTGGTATTTTTGTCCTGTCAGCTTTGGTTTGTCGTGTCTCTCATGTAAACGCCCAATCCTTTTCTTCATATTCATTAAATTAGGGATGGAGACGCACAGCCACTCCCACTGTGCGCCTCATGTAAAGTCCCGCCCTCCCCCTCTTATCTACAGTTAATCATTGTGTTGTAAGGTTGTAACTGGTCAAACAGCATGTTAGTTTGCTGGTCCTTCATCTTCCCTATCCTGGATCACTGTGTCTCTAGCTGACTACAATGGCCTGGCATTAATTAGGGATTTGTGGAGTGACTTACTGTTGGTTGTCTCACTACCTCTTCTGGAGTTCTGTTCCAGACGTCCAGTACACTTTCTGTAAGCTAGGAATTTCTAAAGTCACTCTTGACCTTTTGAGGTTCCCCTATGCCCCTATGTTCTTGAGTTCAGCTTCATATTAAAATAATTGCACTTTTAAACTGTATTTTCACCTGAAAAGTATATATGAAGATTTTAGTTCTCTCCCTTTATTCCAGTTTCACCAGACAAATATCTGCCTAATTCTTTTTTTATAAATAGATTCCCATAAAGTCCAAAGATCTTCATGTATTCTTGTATAAGTTTCCAGTAACGCTTTCATTTAAATACAAACGTTCACTGAAAAGAGAATTATTTATGATTTAACTTCGTAGAAACGAATTTATCATGTGTAAAAGGGAAAAAAAGGGATCAAATTGAAGGAGGAATAACAAAATGTGAGTCCCAGAATCTCCCTCTGGATTTGAACGGAAGGTCAGGTCCTGAAAGCTATAGAAGAGATTGGCCAGGGTTGAAGGATAAAGCCTAGTACACACTAGTAATTTTCTTTCGTTCAACCCAGCAGTGCTGAACAAAAAAATTCTGACGGCTCAGGAGGAGCTATTGTAGTAAATATGCGATGTTAGTACAGGGATCTCCCCAGCTGTTCTATTGTGATCTGACAGGGGGACGGTAAGAATACTCCGGTCAGCACTCTCAGCCATTGGCTGGGGGCATTGTTTAGGAGTGGATCGGCAGACCTTTTTCAGTCATGCCCCTTCAATAGAAGCTGGCTAAACATATTAAATAAAAGTATCGGGGGGCGTGCCCGGAAGCGGTCATGAGAGGACGCGCTCCGTGAGCCTCGTGCGAAGACTCCCTTCCTGATCAGGAGCTTACCCGAAGGAAGCCGAAAAGCCCGCATTATGGCGGGATAGAGATGGTGTGAGCTGTCGGACCTTCTCCCCATTCTCTCCATTGGTGGCCGGCGGTACTCGGAGATCGGGGCATACCTCGTAGCCCGGAAGCACTCCCGCGGGTCAGACACACGCTGTGGAGGCGGGAAGCGGAGGACGCCACTCGCTGACAGAACGAGGCAACGAGGGATGAGAGAGCGACAACAGCGGCTTCTATTGCGCCCTCCCCGACCTGCTGTCTAGGCGGCCGGGGTTTGGAAGGAGCTGGGATCGCGCTCGCCCCGTGGACTTTGCCCTTGGCTGGCTGGGAGGGCGAGAGCGGAGCCTGGATTGATATCCATCGCTACAGACTGGCAGTAAGCACAGAGGGAGCACCCAGCAAAGACCCAGGTGGAGCGAACTGGAGCAAAGCTGCTGGGATACCCTGTGACCTTCACCCAGCCTACTTCATTACATACTCAGACTATGGCAAAGTAGCTGAAACACAATGCATCCCTGGAAGAGAGACCCTTGAGGAGGAGATAAACAACAAAACTGTGAGTGGTGTTCTATGTTGTTTCTTAAACTACCACACGCCATTAAATTAAGTGGATAGAGAATACCGTGATACAATATATGCAGATGGTCACAAGGGGGTTAAGAAGAGGCTGTGAGTGATAAAACTGGCAATAAAAGCTAATCTGTGTCACTACCCAAGGATCGAGAGGGAACCGATAGGGCAAGCCTGCACATAAGGAGACAGAGACACTATAACAGAAAGTGGAAAGAGAGCGGTGGGCCTCTCGGTCAGATATTACTGGCCTACACGCGGTAAGGTAAAGAACTAAAATGACCCTCCCAAAAAAACGGAAAGCTAAAAAAAACACTGTAAAGAACCCAGGGAAACCAGAAGGAGAGATAAGAAAGTTCTTATCCACAAGCCAGAGATCTACAACAGCAAATAAAATGGCGGAGATGGGAGACACACAAACAGACTGGGATTCTAGTGACATCATAGACTCTGGGGCCACTTCTCCCATAGGGGATAGGGATTCGGGATCCAATGTTAAAAATCAGACAGAGAAGAGTTCACCCGTCCCAAATCCCCAATGGGCAGCGCAAATAGCAGAGTTTAGAGCTATGATCAGCTCACTCCCAACCAAAACCGACATGGAACAATTAGTAGGTCGAGTAGAAGAGACCCATAAAAAAGAAATTAAGCTTATTAAAAATGAGATACAGGCACTATCCACCAGACAAAGGGAGGAGAGCGCAGAGATTGTGGCAATAAAGGAACGGCTAACATTGATGGAGAAAAAGATAGAACAACAGGAGGAAAGAGATGCTAAGTTACAGTTACAGATCGAAGATATGGAAAACCGTAGCCGTCGCAACAATTTAAGAATCAGAGGACTAACGGAGTCAATTAAGAACGCGGAGTTGGAAGGAACAGTTAATAGGCTATTCAAAGATATCCTAGGGTCAAGTTTCCCGGGCAAAGTAGAATTGGACAGAATACACAGAGTACCAGGCCCAATCAAAAAAGATCAGGAAAAACCAAGGGATGTAATCTGCAAAGTACACTATTATGCTCAAAAGGATCTGATATTGAAAATGGCGCGAGATAGCAGAGAGTGGAAATTGGAGGGGATGTCTATCCAGGTTTTCTCGGATATCTCTAAAGGGACTTTACAGAGAAGAGCCATGCTGAAACCAATCCTGGAACTAGCCAGAAGAAAAGGATGCTGCTATAGATGGGGCTTCCCGTTTACAGTAACATTTAATAATGATGGGCGATTTTTTACTTTGCGGGGCTTCCAGGATAGAGCGGCCCTATTTGACTTTCTGGGAACTCCACCCGTGGAGGTTCCAAACTGGCTGGGAAAGATTGGTGGAAACAGGCCGAGGGAATACACATATCCTCGATAGATAGGGGGGAGGAAGGGAGAGAGAGATTAGAGCCTAGGATAGTAGATCATGGGAATAGGTTAGTAACCCACATAGGGAATTTATAAAAAGCAAAGAATCCCCTTTTTCGGGGGTTTTTCCCCCTTTTTTTTTTTGGCACAGTGAAGTACAGGGGTATATTATCCCATTATGGGTCAAGACACAATGGTGATAAGGACTTGGGTTCGATGGGGGTCTTTTCACCCCCTCTTCCTCTTTTCAGTTTTCTTCTTTTTCTTTTTTTTTCTTTTTTTTTTTTTTTTTTTTATCACTATAATCTGTAGGGGTCCGTTATCCCTCTTTTTCGGTTTAAGACACAAATTTTGGTAGGGGGACATTTTTCACCCCCCTCTTCTCTTCTCTTTTTTTTTTTTTCTCACACCTTTTATGGACACGGTAGAATTTTAGGGGGAACCCCCGATTGAAATTTAGACATTTAAGCTTTGAAGGGATTGTGAGATGTTCGATAATCTATTATAGGTTCTGCTTGGTTAAGGGTGTAGATGGCTGAATTGAAGACAGGGGGCTGGGATAAGGCTGGGGGAGAACCCCGGTCTTTGTAAGATATTAGTCTTCCCCCCTTATTAATAGCTATCTGGAGCCTAGATAGTATTGCAACTGGGAGGCAATATAGCCTAACTAGATTGTTCTTTATAATTTCATATTTTTCATGATATACATGCCTCCCCTACCATAAATGTTAACTAAGCTAATGATGTTAATGCAGGGGGATTTTCATTTCCCCCCTTTTTCCCCTATTTTTTTTTTTTTCTTTCCCTCACATGAAAAAATTAGGATTGTCACATATTTAAACACTGGGAGGGTCCCTTTTTCTTTTCTTTCCCTAATTTTTTCACACGATATAATCGGGGTTATTACCCCCATCAGGGATGTCACACATTAAAACACTGGGAAGGGTTTCCCCTATTTATTTATTTATTTTTTTTGTTTCTATTCTCATGATATAATTGGGGTTATTACCCCCACTAGGGCTGGCACATATCCAAACACTTGGTGTTATTTAAGGGGGATGTTTTTCGGGGGCTTTTCCTTGTTTTTTTTTTTTCCCCTTGGGGAAGGTATGGTCAGATATTAAGGCTCCAAGATACGAGGAGGAAGAAGGAAGAAACTCAATAGGAGAAGAAGATAGAGAGGGTATTGGGGCTAAAGAAAGCAAAGGAGAAGGCCCAAGAAGAGGTAAGACAGTGAGGGGAGAGAGAGGGAGGAGGAAAGAAGACGGGTATTGAAGATAAAGAAATACAAGGGAATAAATAGAACAGGGAGGGAGGAGCGAGGACATGAGGGGCCGCTCAGGGTTTTTTCCCCCAAGAAAGTTAAGAACACACTGGTGGCAGTAAAATGCCGTGTGTTGGAAGGATTTAAAATCCGACCTGTGGTCCCCGACCAGGGCGAGCCTAGAACTCTCCCTGGGGGGGGGGGGGGGATCCATAGGTGATAGGGAAAGAGTGAAAGAGACAGAGACGAGTGCGGGTATAAACGGTTGAGTGAGTGACTAGTGGATTGGTGATAAGTGTTGTGAAGAGGGGTGTGTGGTTTCTTTTTTTTTTCCCTTCTCTTTTCTCTCTCTCTTCTCTGCCCCTTGGTGGGTAAACTTCCCTCTCTAATTTCCTTTACTTATCGATCTCTCCATAGCTGATAGTTCCAAATGGACAATATAAAGATTGTCTCTATTAATGTAAAGGGGTTAAATACACCCGAAAAAAGACGGATATTATTATCAGAACTTAAACGTGTGAAGGCAAACATAGCGTTTATACAAGAAACGCATTTTAAAACAGATAAACTACCATACTTGAAAAATAACGCATTTCCACATATCGATCATGCAACTTATACACAGTCAAAATCAAGAGGGGTGTCGATATTAATAGATAGTAAAATACCATGGCAGCTGGAGGAGAAATTAGGGGACGACAGCGGCAGATTTCTCTTTTTAAAAGGGAAAATGGGGGAAACCCGGATGACATTTGCAACCTTATATGCCCCTAATAAACAGCAGGATAGGTTTGTTGCCAAAACACTAAATACACTCAGAGATTTTTCACAGGGACAATTGATTCTAGGGGGGGATTTTAATACACCACTGTCTCCTATGGTGGATGCCTCCAGAGCTAAACCTGTGTCCTCGGGAGTGATAGGAAGACGGATAATAAAGAAGTTGCATAAGGAACAGCTAATAGACGTGTGGCGCCTCCAGCATCCAACTGAAAAAGGGTATTCATTTTACTCACACCCACATGGGAGTTACTCGAGAATTGATTTCTTCCTGGTGCCCCATGCCCATCTTCAGGCGGTTAGAAGTACGAGCATAAATTACATTTCATGGTCAGACCATGCAATGATCTCTATGGAGTACAGAGCTTCCACAGTGGAGTCCATGAAACAAAGATTCTGGAAACTTAATGAAAGCTTGCTACAGATAGAGGAAGTAAGAATAGAGGTACAGAAGGAACTTAAGGAGTATTTCGACTGCAATGATCAACCTGGGTGTGCCATTGGCACACTGTGGGAGGCACACAAATCAGTGATTAGAGGGATATTAATCAAGCATGGCGCAAGGATAAAAAGGGAAAGGAACAGGCAATTGCTAACATTATTAGATAAATTGAAAATATTAGAAACCGAGCATAAAAAGAAAAAGGTAAATACAGCATTAGGAGAACTGAGTATAATAAGAAAGCAGATAGTAGATCTAATGCAGTATAGAGCTAAAGCTGCCATCCAAATATCAAGAAAAGTCACTTACGAGTCAGGGAATAAATGCGGAAAGACCCTAGCAAGATCTATCTAGAGCCAAAAAACAAGATCATATATTCCACAGATTATATCGCCAGAAGGTATAAAGAAAGTAATACCAGAACAAATAACAGAAGAGTTTAGGAACTTCTATTCATCGCTTTATAATTTACCGGAAGTAGGAAAATCACAGAAGGAAAGGGAAGAGTATCTAGCTAAATCCGGAATACCAAAACTCTCTGAGGAAGAGAGAGAGGACTTGGAAAGGCATATCTCACGGGAGGAAATAGAGCAGGCAATAAAAAATATGAAAAAAAGGTAAGGCACCAGGCCCAGACGGATTGACACCACAGTACTTCCATGTATTGGCCCCCATTTTGGGACCATACATGGAAAAACTGTTTAACGAAAAGGGACCAGAAGGGACACTGCCTAGAGACACACTAACGGCTTATATAACATTAATACTAAAAGAGGGTAAAGACCCAGCGAGTTGCGGAAGTTATAGGCCCATATCGCTCCTGAATACAGATTTAAAAATCTATACAAAAATCTTAGCGGCAAGAATGGTAAAGGTACTCTCAAAAATAATTCATCTTGATCAGGTGGGCTTTATGCCGGCGAGGGAAGCCAAAGATAGTACTACGAGGGTTCTAAATTTGATTCATATAGTCACCAAAGCAGAAACACCGAGCGTCATACTGAGCACCGACGCAGAAAAGGCCTTCGACAGGGTCGAATGGGCCTTTATGCTGTCGGTGCTCAAGTATATAGGAGTAGGAGAAATAATGCGGGGAAGAATATCCAGGGTATATTCTAATCCAACAGCAAGGGTAAAGGTGAATGGGGTACTATCGGAACCCCTAAACATAAAAAATGGTACAAGGCAGGGGTGCCCATTGTCCCCCCTGCTATTTGCACTTACACTAGAACCCTTTCTGAGCAAAATCCGACTTAACCCGGATATAAAAGGCGTTATGGTGGGGAAAGAACAATACAAAACCGCAGCGTATGCAGACGATCTATTGTTTACTCTGACAGAACCAGAAATCTCGATCCCGGTACTGTTGGAGGAATTCAAACAGTATGGAGAATTATCTAATTTTAAAATTAATTACGGGAAATCTGAAGCATTGGGAGTTGGAGTAGCAAAGGTAAATAAGGACAGACTAAAGAGTAATTTCAGATTTGCATGGGTAGAGAAAGCCGTGAAGTATCTAGGGACTTATATAACTGCAAACCTGGCCCAAATATGTGAGTTAAATTTAATTCCCTTGATTGAAGAGACAAAGAAAACACTGGAACAATGGAGAGGAGGTCTTCAGTCATGGTTCGGCAGAGGAAATTTAATAAAAATGAATGTTTTACCAAAATATTTATATATAATGAGAGCACTCCCAATCCAAATACCGAATAGCTTCTTTAAAATTGTAAACGGAATATTTGGTAGATATATATGGGCAGGTAAAAAGCCATGGATAGCTCGTAACAGTCTGTCTCTACCGAAAGACATGGGTGGACTAGCAATACCTGATCTTCGCAGGTATTATCATGCCATCCACCTGAATCGAATACTAGATTGGTGGCACCAGGGGGAAGTGAAAAGATGGGTCCAAATAGAGCAAGCGCAGACTACAGTTTCATTAAAGAGAGCGATCTGGTGTTATAGGACACTCCCTAAAACTTTGAAGATGCACCCTCTACTGGGAAATACATTAAGGATAGGTTACCAGCAGTCCCTAAGACAAAACCTAACTACAGCAGATTCTCCGTTATACCCGATCCTAGGGAATCCCGAGTTTGTACCTGGCCTAGATAGACAACACTTCAAAAAATTAAGGGAAACAGGGCAAGAAAGCATTAGATCTTTTGCGAATCAACAGATGTGGCCTACAATCGCTAGGTTAACAGAAGAGGAGGGACCGTACGGTCTTTGTCTGTGGGAGGCGCTGCAACTACGGCATTTTCTGGAGTCGTTACCCGATCCTGGAAAATTTAAGAAGCCACTGACACACTTTGAAAAGTTATGTGAGAAAACAGGGGGCGTAGAACGGCCACTCTCTAGCTTATACAAAATATTGATCACACCATTAAGCCAGCCAAGATTTAAATGGCTGGAAAGATGGAAACAAGAACTAAATATAAACATAACGGAAATACAGAAACAAAGGATATTTAGGGCAATATTTAGACCAACAAAATGTACCAAAATTCAAGAAATAAATTACAAGATCTTAACTAGGTGGTACAATACACCAGATAAGCTGCATAGGTGGTATGCGCAAGAATCAGATAGATGCTGGAGATGCGAAGAAGGAGAAGGCACACTATTCCACATTTTGTGGACCTGCCCGAAAATAAAAAAATACTGGTCAGAGATCGGAAATATAGTTAAAAAAGTAACAGACTATAAAATTGAGGGAGACGCGGCTTTCTGTTTATTACAGATATCAGAACTATCAGTAAGGAAATATGAAAAAAAAGTACTGCCTCACATGTTGAATGCTGCGAGAGCTTGCATACCCCAATACTGGAGAAAGAGACAAGCCCCTTCGGCACGGGACTGGGCAAGGAAACTAGAACATATTAATAAAATGGAAGATTTAGTGCTCTCTTCACAACACAAACAGGAACAATATAAATTGATATGGAGAAATTGGAATATATTTGCAGCTTTGGAGGAAGGGAGGCAACTGTTAAGTCCATCATCTCAGATTATTGAAGTTCTATGAGTAGGGAATCTCTAATTAGCTTGAGAGGAGTGGAGAGGGAAGGGGAGGGGGGAGAGGAGGAGGGGGGATCTTTGGGGTTCCTTTTTTTTTTTTTTTTTTTTTATTATTTCTTTTGCTTCTTTTTTCTGTTTTGTCTGTTGTTATGAGATGTGAGATGTGGGTGTGTGTGTATGGAAGTGAATGAGTAGGAGGTATGAATGTTGGGAGGGACGGTCGAGGAGATAGAGAGGAGAGGGAAGGGAACATATGACTAGGAAGATGAGGGGGAATAAAGATAAATCCAATAACTGAGGGTCATTTTGATTTAAAATCCAGTGAAAGGAAGAAGAGGTAAGGTTTGTACGAGTAGAATTAGAGAAGGAGACTTGCTATCTTGACAATACCTTGCACCGGTTAAATATCAGTTAAAGGACTGTATATGAGTTGAGAGAGGATCGTAACAGACCTCAGAAAAAGTTGAAATAGATGATGACTCTATATTTTGTTAACCTTATCTTGTGTAAGATGTTATGTTTTGTAATAACTCTCCTTGAAATTAAAATACAATAATAAAAAAAAAAAAAAAAGTATCTCCATGTGCATTCCAATGGGTAATAAATATAAAAGAACAAAGATAAACCTGGGTGGCTGAACCAAAACATAAAATGTAATTTTAAGGACAAAATAATGGCCTTTAAAAAGTATAAAGCAGAAGGGTCAGCATTCCAGCACTACAAGGAATGCAATAAAAAGTGTAAGAACGCAATCAGGGTGGCAAAAAAAAAAAGACTACGACAGACACATAGTGGAGGAGAGTAAAAAAAAAATCCCATGATTTAAAAAAAAAAGAGAGTTCGGAAATGACTAGAGAAGCGTAACATAAATAAATCTCCAGGACCGGATGGCTTACACCCAAGAGTCCTCAAAGAACTCAGGTTATAGCCAGGCCACTATTACTAATATTTATGGTCAGCATACTGACAGGATTGGAACCAGATGATTGGTGAAAGGACCATGTGGTAAATTCAAAAAAGGGTAGATATATATTACTGGAAACTACATGTCTGTGGGTCCAACATCAGTAGTTTGTAATATATTTGAGGGGATTATAAGGGATCATATCCAATAATTTGATGATGAAAACAGTGTCATTAGCAGTAATTAGCATGGGTTTACAAAAAGTCGCCCTTGCCAAACCAACCTATTACCATTCTACAAGGAAGTGAGCGGCCATTTGGACAGGGGTAGGCCGATGGATGTGGTGTATTTGGAGTTTGCAAAAGCATTTGATACAGTCCCCCACAAACGCTTAATCTACAAACTGAGGTCGGTGGGTAGACCATAGGGTTTGTTCTTACATAGAAAACATGCTAAGGGGGTGTGTCCAAAGGGTGGTGATAAATAACGTGTACTCAGAATGGTCTAGAGTGGTCACTGGGGTACCCCAAGGCTCTGTCCTGGGACCAATTCTGTTCACTTTATTTTTAAATGATATAATAGCTCAATCTCAGTGTTTGCTGACGACACAAAAATAAGTAGGACAATAACATTCATGTTCAACATTGAGGATAGGTCTTCCATTCGTAAGTTATTCTTTTTCAAGTATTATAATTGCTTTGTGGGCAGGTAAGTCTGTTTCCACAGAAGAGGCATGCATGCTTTCGCTGCATTCAACAAGTGGATAGTTAGAGATGATTTGTATTTGGTGGGGGGCCTGCTCCTTGGTTCTAACCCAGGTCATCCACAGTGAATTGTTTTACCTTGTCATTGACAACATCCCAAAATGGCCATAATGTAGAGCAATACCAGAAAATATGTGCCAGCAGCAGACCTCAGATACTATACACACAGTATGGGCTTAATTTACTAAAACTGCAGAGTGCACAATCTGCTGTGCATGGTAACGAATCAGCTTCTAACTTCAGCTTTTTCAATGAAGCTTTGACAAAAAAAACAACAACCTGGAAGCTGATTCGTTACCATGCACAGCTGCACAGATTTTGCACTCTCCAGTCTTAGTAAATCAACCCCTATATGTCTTTATAATGTATATCTGACCTATCCTCCTCCTTCCCTGTACTATGTACTTACAACAATGTAGACACTCTTTAAAACCTTTGTACTAGGAATGGAACAATTCATTGTTTGCCATGAGATGTTTTAAGTCAACACAATAGCAGATTTGTTTGCTTATTTTTTTTCTTTATTGCGTCTAGTACATCACTGGTATCATTACATACAACGTACATTATAGAAAATGTACATTAACCCAGAATGTGAACACAAGCAAAATCACATACAATCTTCTTGTTATTCCATACTTAGAATCATCAATATAAGAGCTGGTATACTGTAATTGCACTTTAGCACCCATATGAATTCAATCAATAGTAAATGGAGTACAACGTTTAAAGGTCAAATGACACAAAAGTGATATTTCAGTTTAGACGAGGTCCAGTGATCTGAGACACCAACTGGCTGCTTTTACCTCCAGGGAATGCAAGCAAGGTAATTTTCCCTGCAAAGTTCCTGGTTTTGTTCCCACCTACATTGGATTATTGTATAGTTTAAGCTCAAAATTATGTGTGACTATATAAAAGGTACTTGAGATTATTACACCAATTACGCTCAATTACTACACATTACGCTCAATAAACTGGACTTGTACTACCAATAAATAGTAGAATTAAGTACCACATTTAGATGGTATGGTCTTGAATGTATTTACCCAGATCTTCTTAACATGTCTCAACATGCTGGGGAGACTGACTATGGGTGTTATACCGCGCATGGGTCCATGTAGGCTTGCTAGGTAAACTGAATTTCCCCACCAGTTGTAAGGCACCTTTTTTAAACTCAAAAATGTGATATGAACATTTCCTATGTATTATCTTGTATGCTATGTTATATCTATTGTTTTTTCAGACACTTTCTCATATACTCCTGAAGAAGCGTTAGATCCATGAAACACGTTGAGAAGATCTGGTTAAATACATTTAAGACCATACCATCTATATGTGGTTATTAATTGTACCATTTATTGATAGTACTACTTCAGTATATTGAGAGATTCATGATTGTGTTGAATTAGCCATATATTTGATATATTTTGTAATAAAGTGTTTTGTTTTTAAACACATTTTTGTAATGTCTATGGTTGTACCATGAAAGTCCGCATTGCCTCTATTATATTTTTTTTGTACATTGGATTCTTGCCTTTGCTACAGCAGATGTTCTCATTTGTACATATGGGCTTCAAGACGAGAGCATTTGGCACACAAATGCTGCATGGTCAAAATAACCTTGGCATGCAGCATTCAGAAAGAACCTAACAGCTCATGTTCATATAATCAGTAAGCTGTACAACAACCAAAAAATGTATGCATTTCTTCCCCAACACTTGAGTATGAAGCTTAAAAATATAAGGGCTATATATATGACACTGTTGATCACGTGGCTTGCAGAAAATTGTCAGGAACAAGCTTGCTAACGAACTACTCATCTGGTCCTAGGGTATCAATCCCTCACTGAAGGAAATGATACAGAATCTAGTTCCCCATTGAGTTAGCAGAAACCCAGTGACGCTTTACTGGTTTGGACAGAGAGGAAGCAATGCCAAAGAAGCAGATGAGTGCTCTCTCTGCTGTCTTGAAAATCTCATCACTGCCAGGTTGCCACCAGCAGCAAGATTGCAAGTGACATGGCCCTAACAGAGACAGAAGTCCCCCTAGCAACCTTTGGCTATGGTGCACAAAATATAGATGCCGAGATCTCACTGCTGCAGTCCCTTATAGACAAAGGAAACTGCTATGGGGGTCATTTAATATTCATACTATTGAGTAATGAATGACCGAAAGTGACTGGATTCCCTCTGGCAACAATCTGGCACATCTGCACTGGTGGTCTCATGCAGGTTAGATTTCCACAATGGGTTTCTGCTATCAATTCACGGAATGTCTTGTATTCTGTGAACCACTCACAGAATGTAAGGTGTAATGTGAATGGATACAGGCAGAGGAGGGGCAGATAAATGACAGGGTGGCTTCACTCTATGAGAGCCAAACTCTAATGGTCACAGAGCATGAAGTACTGTATTTTCTGGCGTATAAGACTACTTTATAACCTCAAAAAAATCCCCCAAAAATGGGGGGTCGTTTTATTCGCCGAGTATAATATCTCCAAGGTAACCTAAGTATAAGTATTACCGGTAGATGTAATCTCTCAAAGCGCTGGCTGTGCGGGAATCCTGTACCGGTATACCGTATGTACTGTAGCTTCGGCTACATACAGTGTACCGCGCTGAGCCAATCAGGGAGAGCGATGTATTCTATTATTGAATGCAAAGCCTGCTTGGTGGAGTAACATCAGCCCGCCTCTCTGACTCTGCCAATTCGAGCAGGCTTTGCATTCAATAATAGAATACATTGCTCACTGTGATTGGCTCAGCGCTGCATACTGTATGTAGCCGAAGCTACGGTACATACGGTATACCGGTACAGGATTCCCGCACAGCCAGCGTCTTGAGATTACATCTACTAGTAATACTTAGGGTACCTTGGAGATATTATGAGAGATTACATGTATTACAATACTTGGGGTACCTTGGAGATCTATGAGGAATCTGATGTTTTTCAATGGTGTTGCCTTGCTTCAGAAGGGGGGGGGGAAGTCTTATACGGCGATTATAGCCCAAAACTTATGTTTTAACTCGAAAATTAGGGGGGTCGTCTTATACGCCCAGTCGTCTTATACGCCGGAAAATACGGTAGTGTTGACTGTAGTAGTCAACTTACAAAAAAACAAAACTGGGCTGAACATTATACACTCCATGACAAGAGGCAGCCTTTTTTGGCAGCCTTACAAATGTATATAGATGTCTGTGGCTTTAGTCCTACTTTAACTTCAGTGGAATGAAGTTGAGTCACCAACTTGGCTGTACTGTTTGCCAGAGCTGTGTAAATCTAAATATGGACTTTTTTCACATGGGTGACTATTATTGCTGCTCCTCTAAAAAAGCAATCTGCTGTGGGTCATTTTTTATACTAATCAACTTCCGTACAACCATCCTGTCAGGTTTTCCCCGCTTGATCAGCGCTGCAGGCTATAGCTGGCAATGCCGATCAGTGTGTTCTGGCTGCTGGGAAGTCTCCCAATTGTCAGAATACAATAGCTCAGAGGGCAAAACCCGCTGGTTGAACAATAAAAAAAATTGCTTTAGAAGCTCCTGTACTTTTTTTAACATTGAGTGACAGCACATGTCTCAGATGCGAATGGGCTCAACAGCAAACCATTGAAATCTGGGGTGTTAATCATTGAAGCCTTTCTGGAAATGCACTTCAAACTGATCAGGTGTGAATAGGGGCTAAGTGCTCTTTTTTTTTTTTTTACAACATTTTGGATGGAAACACGTGATCTTTGACCTCCTAAGATGGTTTTCATACACACAGGATTCCGGGTTGGCTTAGATTTCTAAAATTTTGGGTGGAGCGTGGTGGGCTTAGTTAGCCCCCATGTCTTAGTCCTCACGCACATGGGCTTCCTTTTTTAAACCCAGTGGAAGTTATCTGGTAAGAACAAACAACTTCATGCTTCCCAGATCACTTTCTCCTGCACTGAAGGCCTTGTTCACATGGGGCTTATCATTGTATATAAGGGCATGAAGGCTGTCTTTGCCCACAAGGGATGTACAGGTGTTCTGTGTATCTGCATACAGGCAGTCCCATACATATTAATTAAAATGCAGCGTCTGCACGGATGTAAAATCTAGACCAGTGGTTGTATTCCATCAGCCGCTGCCTCCCAATTGCCATGAATAGGACTGCCTAAACGTAGAGGCACGAACACCTGTGCATCCCATGCGGGCAAAGACGGCCATCGCGCAGGTGTACTCATGATATGCCCTATGTGAACGAAGCCTAAATGTACCTGCATTTAGATGCATAAAACCAGGCTAGAAAGTCAGAGAACATAGAACTTTCTTGTTTAGGTAAAAGCAACTAGACTGAACGCAGCTAGATGTAGCTGAATGTCTAGGTGTGCATTCAGCCCTAGCAAAGCAATACATGCCTCTAGGTGTGTTTAGAAATGAATTATAAATGCATCTTGAAACACAATTTCTGATAGCCGTGAGCATGGGGACTTATACGTTTTGGATAATTCAACGCTGATATCTCTGTGCAATAATCCCTGGCTCTGTTCCTACCCACCTGGGAATTTTAGGTATGCCCCCGACACCTACTTTATGTTTTCCAGTTCCTCCTGCTACATTCTCCATAAAACGGGAGAGAAATAGAAAAAAGTCAGAAATTGAGTGGGAACCCCTTATAATGGTGATAGCAGGTGAACAGACCCAGGAATCAAATGTAGATATGTCATCAATAGAGTCCCCAGGATATGTAAGAAAGTGCCAGGGGGTTTAACACACCAGCATCTAGCAAAAACTGAAATATCACTTTTGGGTAGAACCTTTATGTCACAATTTATTTAAAGGGACCTGGAGAAAAATGGAATCTGCCATTTTGGATTTGTTTGAATGGCTCTGGGGGTTGGGGGTCATCCCAATGATGGGAAGTTATTCTTTGCTTTTTAAAGCTAGAACATCATTGATTCAGAACGGGTATGTAGCTGATAAGGCTAGCATGACAACTACAGAACTTGCACATTCAAAGCTAAACTCCAAGCAAATATATATCAAAGGTTCATGCATTTATGTAATCATAAATGTATTCTTTAAAGCCATACTCCAAGCTGCTATTAAATTTACCCATGCAGTGAGGAGAGCCGAGTGATGACTAATTATTGTGCTTTTGCTTCCTTATCATCCAATCAGTAGGCTTGGGATGAGTTTTTGGTCAGACTGCGCTGCTGCAACAGTAGAGGCCCTGGACCTGTCTGGCAGGGTGCTGGATTTGAAGACTGGCTGAACAGAGTTGCAAATCTTTTTGCTGGTAAAACTTTTCCCATTAATGTATGTCAATGTGTATTAAGCTGCTTGACTGGAGTTCAGCTTTAACAATGAATTGACAATAACAGTTTCCCTATTTCTGAGAGGCTCCTTGTAGAACAGTTGCCTAACCAACAAGGATAGATTATATGGTTGCTTTTCTATTTCCCAATGAATTTACAGATTAATAGGCTGATCCATTAAAATCAATATACAAAGTGCAGTAAACTGCAACAAGCTACTAGCAATATCATGTCTGCCTCCAAATAATAAATGTTTTTTGTCTGATTGGCTACCATACATCATTGTGTTTTACACTGGCCTGCCTATTTTCAATCACAGCTTTTAAACTAAACTCCAGGCAGATATTAAATGCCATATTTAACACAGTTCTTTAATTATTCCTACAGGAATACATTTTTTTGCTTAAATACAAGCAGCTTCTTGCAGTCTACTGTACAGTAGAGCTCAGACTGAGAGATAGAAGCAGCATAAGGGACCAATAATTTGTGCTGCAGTGTCTATGTGCTAGGAACATACTTATAGGAGGAGAGAGCAAAGTGACACCAGGCTACCGCATCTTGTATTTTTTTGGCCAGCAATAGAAATTCTATAATAAAATCAGCCCAAGCATAACTGAGCTGCAGCAGAATAAAATCAGGTCTCCTCCCTGCCAGCCAGGACTGTGTTATGTGGCAGAGTTGTTTAAAACTCAGATCTGGATGAACAGAAGTACTAATGCCTCCCATGCTGTATACAATTTCATCTATAATTTAAGCTGTTTGCCTAAAGTTCACCTTTCATTTGTAAAATCGATTGCTTTTAGATTGAATGGCAGAGCTTATCAGTGCATTCTTTGTTTTTAGTTTATTCGAATTAAAGCTGAAATCCAGGCAGATATAAAAGGCACAAAATATTGCAACTCTGTATTCATTAATATACCATTAGATTCAGTGCAAATCCCTGAATCTGACTTGGTATCAGCCTCTTGCAGTCTTCTGTACAGTTTGTACAGCAGAGGTCAGAGTGGATGGAGAAGTAGCACAAGGAACCAATCTGGTGTGCTGCAGAACAGGAAGCCATGCTCATAGGCAGTAAGAGCAGAGAAACACAGGAATGAGGTCATGAGTGTGCTGCTTCTCCTTTGACTGTTCAGTCCCAAGAGGGGAGGCAACCTGCAAGTGAAAGTGAAACTACAGCAAAGATTTATCAGGTCCCTTCCCCAGCGGTGGGGCAGGGCAGTTTATAACTCAGGACTGTTTATCAGAAATACATATCTTTTGGAAGATAAAACAGTTCATATATATATCTATATATATATATATATATATATAGATATATATATATCTATATATATATATATATATATATATAGATATATATATCTATATATATATATATATATACATATCATCTTTGTTTTTACAGTAGCTGTATGCCTAGAGTGCAGATTTGATTCCTTATATGAACAACAGGGACCTGACAATGAGAAAGTGATTAGGCTCATATAGATATCTTGTATTAATTTACTAATACAAAAATACCAATAAAAAAAAAAGGTTAGTACTTGGTTTATACAAGTCATTAATGAAAATCACAACCTGGTTTAAATGGCTATATGTAAATAAAAGGTATATTTGTTTTTCAAAATGATCACAAGGGCAGCGCCAGCGCCACCAAAAAAATTTTATATCATTTACTATTCTAGTATTGAAGCACATTTATTACCTATATACCGAACTTCTTTAGTAACTCATCCTCACAGAAAGAGTACTGTCTGGCAAGAAAGCTAATATGTACAGCTTACACTGCTGTCTAGAATTGTACATGTTTGCTAAAACTCAACTTCAAGCTAAATGTTTTTGTATAATTTGATGGAGTGCACTAGAGTTAGCAAATCTCTACTGTTTTTATTGTTGTAGACAAATCCATCCAGCACCAGACCCGAAATGCCCAAAACGGCAATACAGTATTAGAGCTAAAAAACCAAATAGAGCCAGCACTCCAAGGTAAACCTCAAAAAATGTATTGAGGCTACCATCTCAAAAATAAAGATAGGAGTGAAAAAAAAAAACATATTCCACCAACTTTTCCGAGCCTCGATAAAGGGGTTATGTGGCAACAGACCTTAAAGACGAGCTTCAGGTTTTATGAAAAAAAAAAAAAAAAAACGTACTGAGCCATAAATACTGTAGCTGCTGACTTTAAATAAAATGACACATACCAATCCCAGGATCCAGCATTGTCCTTACCTAGGCTGGTTCTTCACCGGTCTTCGGTTCCCTGGCAATGGGATGTTTACTTGACTCCTTAGGGCTTCACAGCCGGCTTCTTATTGTACATACGTGAGCCACGCTGCAATTTGTTAATGGTCCCGACTCCCGCAGCCTTCTGGGATCTGTGATGTGTCCCAGAAGGTTTCAGGCAAAATGAGGGGGGGGGGGGGAGCAAACTAGCCAATCTGAGCAATCCTCGTACCTGCTCTCCCCCCCAAAAAAAATATATCCAACAGTGATAGAGGAAGGGGGTGGAGGTGGAAAAGGGAAATGTCCCCTTTTGGGTGAGGTTCTGTTTTAATAACAAGGTCCTGCGGTTTCCTAAAACATCAGTGGAATATGTTTGTTTCACACTTAGGTTGCCTTCTCAAAAATAACGATAAGTATAGTTTTGTGCTTTTGCTTGGAGTGCTGGCTAATTTTGATAATTTTATTGTTGTCTGTGACCCTAGTGGGGCAATTTCCGTTTATGTAGGAGTGGGGGGGTCAGAGGAACAGGCAGTAATGAAAATCTCTCAAATGGAGACACGACAAGAACACCTTTTTTTCAGTGGAGCGGGGAAAAATAAAAGCCTCTGCCAGTCTGCCAGTTTATTTGTGCTACCTGTTTTTGAGAAAATTGCATATTTATGTATTAAAGTTGGCTCACAATATCCTGGTTACCTTAACTGACTTCATGCCAAAGGAATATCATTACAAACTGACCAAGTCTTTAATGGTCATGTTGCTTGCAGTAGGAGTTGGCCATTTTCTTACATTCAAGTCCTGTATATACTACAGCTATAACTTGGAATATTGAGTCTCGTCTCCAGAGCTGCATCATGCATGTGTCTGGTCTGGTTATCTGTGCCATGCCACACAAGCGGACGGGACTCCGTGGCGAAAACGGCATCTTTAGTTAGGTATTCTTGTTATATTTTCTAATAATATTACATTTGTTATTTGTATCTGTCATTGCTTAATTAAATGTTATAGTTATAAGTATTTGTGTGATCTCTTTTTACACATCTGGAATACAACCCCAAAAACATAAACTATCATGTAACTTTCATAAAATACCTGAGCCTTCCTGTCCTGGTGACTGCAGTTTCCAGTTGTCATAGGAATTTACAGTGAATGTAGATTTCCACAATGGAGTTACATCCAGCATTATAATAGAACTATTTAAAATAATTTTAACTACTGTTATCATTAATAAATCTTGGCCGTTGAGTACTTTCAAAAACGAAAGCTAGCCATTTTACATGAGAGCTGACTCCTCTTTTATCCTATTCTCTTCTAACATTCACATTTTTTATTACATACAAGTTAATCTCCCTGTTACTGCCCTTGAGAGAAAAACAGAATCACTCAGCAGTGGGTCATCTTTATGTATGGATGTTTTAGAAATATATACAGATTTTTATAAATTATTCCAATTTTTAAAAATAAATGTAGATACCTTTCTTGTCATGTGATTGTTACTGTGCCTTATCCCTGTATTCTCTAAGGCTAGGTTCACATCTATGTGTGTCAGGAACATGCTTTCTGGACATGCACAGAAATGCGCTGCCCTTTAGAGGATGAGGGGTTGTGCCATTATTTGTCAATGCCCCCCCAAACACATCTGCAAATACATGCTTTTTCTGTTTGGTGCGGTGTGTTTTTGGAAAAGAGTCAGGGACTGTGTTGCTCACAAGTAGGGTAACCGATAGCATGAATGGGCTGCCCTACATGCGCCTCGTGGGAATGTGCCCATGCTTGGATGCACCTGTAGATGTGAACCAAGCATATGGTGGCCATGCAAGACTGATGATTAGCTAGAGATATGTCCATCACAAGCATCACTAATGTTTATCAGGACATAATGGATTTATTAAGTGCACAATAAAGAGTATTAGGAAGCCATCCAAGGGCTCATTACTGCTTTTAGAGAGTTTCCAGCATGAGATCATTAGTTTCTTTTTCCCTTTTCAGTGCACCTGTACAGAAATTCATGGTGGGGACAGCTAGAAAGTCACAGCCGCTTTGTCATTTCTGTTTTAAAATGATTGTAAAGCTTTTTTTTTAAATTATAAAAATGAACATGGAATACTTATTGCTCTGTGCAATGGTGTTTTACAGAGTGCCCCCAAAGTTCCTCTTCTCGGGTACCCCACCAGCTCTTTGGGCTCCTCCTCTTCTCAATGCACCACCATAGGAAGCTGCTTCCTATGGGGACGTACCTGTGGGCTTGCTCCCAAGCCAGGCTGTGTATGTTTATTGACACACACAGAGTGCTCAGCCCATACCCGTTCTCTGCGCACAGGATTTGATTGACAGCAACATTAACCAATAATTCCTGCTGCTGCCTCTGTGAACAGAGAGGGAAGAGAAAGCCACTGCAGATGGGCACAGCGCTGGATCAAGATCTGGCTCATGTGAGTATACAAGGGGTGCATACAAATACAGGGACATTTTTTTACCTTGATGCAGGGAATGCATTAAGGTAAAAATGTTAAGCCTTTAGAATCACTTTAATCAACAGAAGATTACCCTGTCCTAAAGGGGTATTAAAGTTTTACTAAACCCAGGACCCTGCATTCACAATATCTGGTCTCCCACAGTACACAGAACATGGAAATGCAAAGGTCTTAGTAAGTATAAACTGCTAAATACCTTTTCTCATCAGCAGTTAGAACAGTCTTGTGACTTCTATCTGTATCTGGTTAAAGCTAGAGGGTACGAGGCAGGACCCCTGACCCTGGACAGTGCTGTTTGGTCCTGTGGTGATCACATGCATTCTCCCAAAAAAAAAAAAAAAATCTCTAGCAATACACACCAAACTAAGCATGTGCAACGTGTCCCCTAGCCTCTATTCTAGCAGGAGGTAAAGTGGGGACAGTGGAAAAAGGGGAGGATTAGAGAAGACAGGATTAAACAGCCTTCTTACACAATGCAGAGGATTAACCCCTTAGGTTCCACAGTGAGTATAACAAGTATACTTTACTGCATATACAGATGGATTTTACTGTTGTGGATTTAGTAACACTTTAAGCCCAAAAGCAAATTGTAATATATTGCAGCTTATCAATCCTTAGATGTGGTGGCTGCATTTGTTTTCTCCTTTTAGGGGCCTTTTTCCTCTATTTTACCTGGTGATTCAATAACACACTTCCTGTCTTACAGTGTCTCTACTCTTTGGGGGGGGGGGGGGGGGAAGCAACATTAGGGGAGAGGGCAGCATTTGATTAACTAGCAGATTAGATGGACTTGACTAGCAAATTAAACCTGGACTCCAGATAACACTTTATATAGATGTGTAATTTAAAATAATAAAGGAAAAAGTGACTAAAAGTGTCCAAAAGAAAATAACTGATGTGAACAGTCAAGTTTTCAGTCCCACATGCCATGATGAAAGTTGAAACTTCTAAGATAGTCAAGGTGACACCATGCACTCTCATGCAAGGCTTACCAGAATGCTTGTAAACCCCCAATAAGAGTGGTCAGTAAATGCTTATTTAAAACAGTTAAGCCGGCATCATGGATGAGGATAATATCATATACAGATTTAAAGGCATGTACAGAGAAAGCCAAAGGAAGTCTTACTCCAGAAATAAAGGTGGCCGATGGCACGCGCTATCTAAAAACTGGTGAGCTGCAATTTGATAAATTTTTGTTTTTGGGTTTAATACTGCTTTTAGGTAAACATTCACTTTTGTATTATCAGCCCTATATGGATTCTTCCACTCCTTTCATATCTTTCACAGGTCCTTGCTGTATCTGATGTCTGCATAATATAAAGAGGGGGATGGAGGAACCTAAACAGGGTTTTTATAGCAGAAGAAAAAATGGACATGGAATTAAAAATAGTGATGGATAATTGGGAACAGAATTGAGACATGCACTGTTTGCTCCATTTAGGGTCCATTGACACCAGTCAACAGGGGTGAGCCTACGGGGGTGCCACAATAGGATTTAGCTTCTATGGTAGAACACAGAGAAGGGGAGGTGCCAAGAGCACTGGTGGGGGACCCCAGAAGAGGGTGTTCAGGGCTGCTCTGTGCAATACCACAGGTAAGTATATTATGTTTGCTATCCTAGTTTTAAAAAAATGACTTTCAATCGCTTTAATGTAATTTCTAAAGAAGTTTTTTTATCTCTTTAAATCTGCAGCTTTTTTTTTCAAAATATAACTTGGTGATCCTCCCATGAAGCTTCTTGTTTAGGTTCTTCCTGTTATAGGGTGACAACTGTCTATCAAAAGTGATTCTGTGTTGTCACCCTGTCACATGCACTGCAGATACTGTCACATGCACCTCAAAGGCCTCTTTCACATGAACGATCAGGCGGATCTGACAGGCGGATCTGATCGGATCCTCCATGCATCCCTATAGAGCAGCGGGTGTCAGCGGAGACATGTCCGCTGACACCCGCTGCCATCCGCATCCGATCCTGTCCGTGAAATCCGGACAGAGGGAAACCCTATTTTCCATCCGTCCAGGGGATCGGATGGGATCGGATTAGAGCGGACAGGCGGTCCGCTCTCATCTGATTCCCCCATAGAGAGCAGTGGGGCTCTGACACCTCCCTCTCCGCACACAAAGCGGAGAGGGAGCTGTCAACTGTCTGCTCAGCGGGGACCAGTGTATCCCTCACTGAGCAGCACGGAGTCCGCAGACGGAGGCGGACCGTGTGAAAGGAGCCTAAAACAGACTACAAGCAGCTGTGTTGAAACACATTGTTCATGCATGATCCACCTTTGTCACTATCAGGAAGCCAACTCTGGAGTGAGTGCATGTAGACTGGAAGTGGCAGAAAAAGGCCGGCAGAGATCATCAAGACTAAGGCCTCATGTACACTGCTGGGTGTAAACGGACATTTAGGAGCAGTTGGGTGTTTTTTAGAGAGAGAGGGTATACTGTTCAGTACAATCTATTATCTGGAAAGAACACTTCTAAACCAAAATGCAGCATGTAAAAGTGGCAAAACGGTCATTTTTAAACGTCGTTAACTAGCTGTCAAGTTCCAGCATTCAGAAGAGGTTTTTAAACGTCCTCTGTACATGAAGCCTTAGATGAGAAAAAAAAGGTAAAGCCAATATACCTGGCAACTGTTTATGCAAAACAGCACTTTAGCAAATTAAAGCTGAATTCCAAGGAAAGGAAACATTGTCCCTTGCAGAGTGGGGCTGCGACCCGCACAGCCAGGATTAGATGCTTAGTTAGGTTTAGGGGACCACAAAGAATGATTTACTTGATCTTCTGTCTCTGTAGGCTCCCCCCAGGCTGTAAAATTGGTTACCGCAGCCTCTTCCCCCCTATGCTCTGGTGGTTGCAAGTCTTCTGACGTCATCAAGACCGTTTCTGAGCCCGTAGCCCTGCACTGGAAATTAGGACCCCATGGGACAGTCAACAGCCGAGCGCAGGGAAGTAAAAGAGAGTGCCGGCTGATGGGGGAGTGGAGGCTCATGTATGTAAAACTGGTAAGACACTGTGTTGGTGTGCTGCTGTGTCGTCTTGAATGGGCTTGCCTGATACAGCGTGCCTACTGGCTTCTTATAAATTTCACAGACTTCACTAATGAGACCTATTCAGGTCCAGGTCCTGCTGTTCCATCACAGACTCTTACATCCCAAGCACTGCTTTCTCATTAGGGTTGATTTACTAAAAGTAAAGAGTGCAAAACCTGGAGAAGCTCTGCATGGTAGCCAATCAGCTTCTAACTTCAGCTTGTTCAATTAAGCTTTGACAAAAATAACGGGAAGCTGATTGAATTCTATGAAGAGCTGCACCAGATTTTGCAGTATCCAGTTTTAGTAAATCAACACCATTACTGTAAAACAGATGTCAGATACTCATGCATGTTGCTAAAACAACTTCCTCAGCCAATTCATATATAACTTAAATAATGACAATGCAGAATGGAAAATACAGTCATGCTGTGCCCACATTTGCTTGCTAAATTTGATCACTGCATTTTATTTGCAGTGAAGCTTCTGCGGCTTACTGCTCAGTATAATTTTGCAAGGCCAGCTTTAGGTGTGTTACTTGTGGCAGCATCAACAATGAACTGTTTCTTCCTTCCCCTTTCGTTATTTTCCAGCAAAAAAAAAAAAAAAGAAAGAAAAAAACAAAGATGTAATAAATGTGCTTGTAGACAGGACTACTACACCTTACTCATTCTCTACTACTATTATGACATCATCATTTAGTGTGATGAAATCATCAAACTGACCAAGATTATTATGATGTCATAAGAATTCCTGGTTGAGTACCTCTGCATACTATTTCAGAGCAAGAGAGGGTATCCACTAGCGATAAAACTCCACAAGCACAACATCAATATGTGCAAACTCTTCAAAACATTCTTAGTAATGAAAGCAATAGTGGTTGCAGCTTGGAACCCTTTTGGGCCCTGGTGTGGCTGCACACCGTACAACCCCTTCATCTTCACACTGAGTATATTGAACTGACCCCCCCCCCACAACCACCAAACCAGGGTTGTAGGCAAGAGGCCCTTGTTCTCATCAATATGAGGACAAGGTGCATCTCTACAACATGTACATGATGTCCTCTAGTGGACCAAAAGGAAAATGCAACCAGAAAATATATCTGGCCAGGTATGTAGAATTAACATGTTAGTGCACATCATTAGAAACAGCAGACAAAAAATAACTGTTTGATCACACTTTAGCAATAAAATACATTAAAACTGCAGTTACATTGTACAATCATATTGCAGTGCGTTTATAACAGCACTAAGTTAAATAGGAAAATACAACTATTAACGGTTTGCAGAAGACCACAGGCAATCAAACATATAGCAATAACATTAATATGGTAAATACTGCTGAAAAGAAAAAGATTTTAAAAAAAGAAAAATGCCTTCATTGTATAAAAATCCATAAATGCAATAATTGTATAAAAATAGAAAAAAAAAGTAAATTCAAAATGTAAACTAACATAATATGATTATATATTTAACCAACTTTGTGCTTTTTTGCCTGCATATCTCACAACGAAAAATCTTTGGTAAAGCTAAATAACAAACCTACACCTTTTATGTTATTCTGTGCATTGCTTATCGTGAGGGTGGAGTAAGCAATTTAATGACCACCAGCTCCACCCAAAAATAACCAAACTTCTTATACCTGACTGCAGCAGCTTTCACACAGTTATATGCGTAAGCTTTCATTGTGTCCCTGCCAAAGAGGTGGCAAACTAATGGGAGGAAATGCTCGCTACCGGTGTCTCTAAGAGAGGTACAACAAGTCATTGGGTAATTTAACCTTCACCCTCTGGTGAGTGCATAAGTGAATTAACATTTTAATAATGTAGACTATGTTTAGAAACGTTCCTAAAAAATAGAAATGAAAAAAAGAATGCATCTCACAGTGCAACAAAATACTGTATACTCCAATACTTCTTCAAGTATTGAAGGTGACCTTAAAGACCTTGCTCCGATATAAAAAACTGACAATATTCAGGTCTTTTTTATGCTGGAGTATTTTTTTAAACCAAATATTACAATAAAAAATATATAAAATGCTCAAATCTTTTTAAATTGGTCAGAAAAAAAAAAACCAACTTGCTCTTTACCAGCACAACCATAGACTTGTTGTAAAAGGTATAATTAAAGATCAATCAATCTGAGCATCACTTGTGGTGATTCGGCTATTTAGGGGCTAACTAGACAGTGTTAACTAGCGCTTCCAGCAATACGAAGTGATCAATACTGCACACAAATTTTAAAACATGCTCTCTGTGCAGGTGAACAGCAATCTAGGAAAAAAAGGATACAATACGTATGCACCACATCCACACAACCATTAAGTCTGAGAGAGGATTGTACTGAGTCTTAGTGGTCCAGCGACCATTCAAGCCAATTGGCAATCCTGCATCGTGCAAAAATTGAAACTGACCAATCATTCAACTGCTTTTGTTTGTAAGACCAAGCTGGCTGATTGCTTTGCTGGAAAGCAGATCTAACGATCTAACCTTCTTGAATGCTGAGTCCATTGGTAACAATGGGTATGAAGCCAGTTTTGTAGATGACTTTACAATACAATGGTACCAGATGAAGTTCACAGTTCCTTCAAGTATGGTATTTATAAACACAATCAAAGCAACCAAAGCTATAAAAAAAAAAAAAAAGGAACCCCCCCCAAAAAAACGTACTTTTCTTTCTCTAGATTTGATTTGTACCACACACATATAAACCAATTTGTAAACATAACTGCCTTTTCAGCTTTCTAATTATTCTCAACACCAAACTACCACATTGTAAAACAGCTCTCCAGTGGATAGTATTAGGCTCCATTCACACCTGGGTGTTTTTGAGCGTTTTTCAGCTCCAAAAACGCTAAAAAATACATTCCAAAACGCCCAACAAGTAAAACCCCATTCATTTAAATGGCCCCTGTTCACATCTGAGCGTTTTAACGTCTGAAGCAAAACGCCTGTAGCTGAAAAAAGTACATGAGGTTCTTTTTGGGCTGATTACCAGCGTTTTTGATAGATGTCAATGCCTGCCTCCAAAAATGCCTGAAAGTCGCGGTAAAATCGCGGTAAAAAAACGCTACGCTCAAGTGTGAATGCAGCCTTAAGGATATGGTCATTTTTGTAGGTTTTTCATTTCAGATGTAACTATATGCATCTGGCTTGGTGTGCAAACAGTGAAATTGTTAGCTAGCACTATTCTTAAGTAGCCATACACTGTTAGATTTCTTTTGTTTCAGCCTACGGGGTGAATAAAAGAAATTGAACAGATTCCTCATCCACATTAAACAGTACGGATGTTTGCTGAGATCTGTGGTACCCTCAGACATCCCAGTCATCATCGGATGCTGACAAATTTGGTGGGGTCAGACAACGATCAAACAGTTTTGGTATGTCCGTATTAGGATGAATACCTAATAAAGCTATATATATACAGCACTGCAGATGAATACACTATTTAGAAAATATGAATGACTATTTCTCACAGTGCTTGCCGCACATAATAAAGGCTAAGGAATATCCTTCATAGGTGATGCACATGGTACAACCAGCAACCATGTCACAATAAGCCATTTTGTCCATTCTGTACCTCGAACGCTCAAATAGCTAGGAATAAATGAGAACACAATAATCAAGAAGGCAACTGTTTTCTAAATCTTCACCAACAATTGACTACAACTAGTTAAAATGAACCCGTCGCCAACTAAGCATCTCAGTTGTGCTATATAAAGGTGCCTGCATGTACCTATATAATATGAAAAACTGCTCCCTTTCCCATCCTATATCAGTGGGTTTTCCAATGTTACAATGCTCTTGCTCTGTATACAGATTCAAACTGTATATTTAAGCAAGGCATTAAGGGACAGTCAGAGGAGGCAGGGGAAGGCGACAAAACACTCTGCTGCCAGAAACTTTATCCGCAGAGAATAAGCACCCATTGAGGTGCAAAGAAACATATTTACATCACACTTAAGGCATTTTGCAAGCACCTATGGATGATTCACCTAAGTAAAAAATTTGCATCAGAATAGCAGGATAAAAGAAAGAATTCAAAAGAAAGTACAGCTTTTCTTACTGGATGTGAAAAATCAATATGAGCAGATGTACTAATCTTTTTTTTAGATTCCTGAGAATATCAATCATGTTTAAGAAATGATGTCTTCATAGTCATGGTTGTTTTCGGTTGGTCTTTAACACTGGTTATCCTCAGGACAGAAACACAGCAATGCTGATTGACAGTAACACAACATCCCTCAATAATGCAATGCAACCGTAGAGCAAGATGTATCCACCCCAGTCATTCAGATGATCCTATGTGGTCTTTTTTCCTTTTCTTCCAACATATACAAAAAAGTCAAAGAACATTGGTATCTTTGTTATGGAGATCCTTTTCACCTGGGTATTGGAGGCAAAGGAGGGGCACCTCTCTCTCTTCTGGAAGATCCACCTAGAAAAATCAGATAACATACATGTCAGATAGGATCTAAAACTAATATAAAGCCCCCATAACATCCAAACTCACTTTCTTGGTCCACTCCCAAGTGAACAGACTGCCGTCTCCGTCCACACATGCCTATGTAGCCAGATGGGAGGAGGATTTGAGGGCCCAAAAATTAGAAAAATCCTGGCAAGAAGCGTGGTCCACTATCGGGCCCTGCTCTATTAATGTTACTACATTGGAGTCAGCTTTCAAGGTACTTAACAGATGGTATCATATGTTCCCTGGACATTCGGGCCTATGTTTCAGAGGATGCCGGATTACAAGTGACGTCCTCCATATATGGTGGTCCTGCCCATCCTCCATATATGGTGGACCTGCCCAAAGCTAAACCACTTATTGTCTAAAGTTTTTTCCCTCCTTAAAGCATTATTTGGGATCTGCCTTTCTAGAGACCCCTGGCTAGCAATATTGCATTTCATTAATTTGTGTTACTAAGAAACAGTTCAAGCTTACTCATTTCGTTCTTTTAGTTTCTAAAATGACCATAGCCAAGGAATGGAAAAAACAATTCACCCACTTCTCTAAAATCAAATTCCGATAGTTTCCGTGGATAGTTTTTTCAGTGATTGAACAGTTATCTAGCATCCTCGCTAATAACCATACCAAATGCCGCAAAATTTGGGACCCCTGAATCGCATACTTCCATCTAAAACTAGCTGTCGAATCTGGGCCCTCATTGATCCAGCCGTTAATAATAATATACAATACTTCCCCATGTCATGCACTTCCCCCCCTCCCCCCCTTCCTACATCTCCTTTCTATTTAATTTCTTCCCACTTCTCCCCCTCCATCTTTCCACTCCATCCCATCCTCTCTAGCTTTTTTTTTCTCTCCTTTTCTTTTCTACTTTTTTGTTAATTTCTAGCCATTTCTGGCTCCATCAGCTAGTCACATAAATGCCTTAACTTTGACCGGTCCTCCCTGTTGAGTACCAGATAGATGACATTTTGTGTTCCTATGTTTTGAATGATGACAGGACACTGTTAATGATGGCTATTGTATCGCTTACTGGCGCCATCTACTGACACATCTGTCAAATGTACTGTCATTAAACCTTGAAAAATTCAATAAACACATTGAAACAAAAACTAATATAAAGCCAAGGCTCTATAATTGTTGTTAAGTAATTGCTATGGGTGGACACTAGTAGGATCATATTTTTTGTAATGGCTTAATATAACTTGTCTTGAGTTTCTGTCAACCAACAGTTTCACAATGTTTCTATACAGGGACTGAAGGCAACCCTCATACTCAATAATATAATGTAAATTAAATGTGAAAGAAGTGTACATATAGTCCAATAATCCAGCAGCAATCCTGTCACTAGTGGAAACTCACCGCCGGCAGGATATCATGAAGAAAAGACACCACTCACCTGCTTCTATGGTATAATTTATTGGCTGGTCGGCCAGCGAGTCTTTGTTCCTGTTGCTGATGAGTTGTTAGCAGCAACAGGCAAGTTAGGGACTCAGATGTTTAACATTAGATGCCACACTTTGCAAAGGTGGCAGTGTGGCTTCAGGTGTGTTTGCAAATGTATGCAATAAAATTTTGTTAGTTTATCTCGCTTGAGGTCATTGTAGCCGTGTTAGTGCACTTGCGACAGAGACAATTGAGTACTGTCTGTGATACTTTTTTTATTTACACTAACATACAATTTTTCAGGACAAGCTTTCGGGGTATGTCCCCTTCTTCAAGATCCAAGCAGTACTGATTCACAAAATGTTTAGCAGAATGGTAAAAAAACACAAAATCTCTAAGCCAAAGGAAAAAAAAAATACCATCAAGGAACATAAAGAAGATAGTTTCTGCACACCTGTGGGACATCATTTTTCACAACCGGACCACACTATAGAAGACCTCAATGTTTTAGTTCTTAAAGGGAATTTCAGAAGTATCCAGGAAGAGAAAACTTTTGAATTAAGAATGATACTTCTTTTTGACACAAAAAATAACAGCTTGAATTTAGATATGGGTTTCCTTACTCATTATCCCACAGTTTTACGACCCCCTCTGTGACTATCCCCCCCCCCCCCCACCTTCCCCCCTGTCTTCAGCTCTCCCTCTGTCTTATCTCACTAACTATGCTAGTTTTATTACCATTGCCAGTTAAATTTGTTTATGTTTGTTTGGTTTTCTCTTTTTTTTCCTTTGGCTTAGAGATTTTGTGTTTTTTTTATCATTCTGCTAAACATTTTGTGAATCAGTACTGCTTGGATCTTGAAGAAGGGGACATACCCCGAAAGCTTGTCCTGAAAAATTGTATGTTAGTGCAAATAAAAAAAGTATCACGGACAGTACTCAAATGTCTCTGTTAGTTTATCTCAACATGAACAGTTACCATTGTTGGATTTTGTATAGACACACACTGGAGGTCTTCAGGTTCCTTGAGTGGTATTGGGCTTCTATTGTTTTGCTGTACCTTCAAGGAGAAAGGGTTGCCTCCAAGTTTGGAGCTTAGACATTTTGAGTTGGGTCTTGCACACACTTTGCTCAGAGAGACCTATGTTTTTCTGCAACTGATCAAAGAAAGTCTCCACCAGAGCACTTAGAAAACAATGTTTCCTATGTGCCTCCTTCACACTACAACAGAGAGGAGAGGTACAGGCTAAAGAAGTGCCAAAAAATGCAGCATATCTGTGTGGAATGTTCTGCACCACACTGGAGCTCACCTGAAGCCTGTGTCTGTCTCTGCATCACAGTCTATAGACATTAATGGAATGTTACTTTGTCACATTTAAATAAAGGAAAAAAAGGTTAACATTGCCTTGTGTTGTAAAAACGCACCATCATCACACAACGGACTCCAGCCTGCATGCTAGTGTGAATGGGCTTTCTGGGGGCTTGCTCTTTGTAGAAGTGCGCTGATGTAGCAGTGTGGTAAAGTATTGGTAATCGGTATCGGCGTGTACTTGAAAAAAGTATCATTACTTGTACTCGGTCTTAAAAAAGTGGTATCAGTGCAACCCTAATTCTGAGGATAGCTAGTCTAACCAGTGGCGGCTGGTGCATTGGGGGTGCAGGGGTGCCACCCCCTCCCATCCATGCATCCGGCTCCCTAATCTACATGCAGGGGCGCCGGATGCATGGAGTTCAATGGGGTTTTTTTTTTTTTTTTTTTGGAAGCACGTGATTAGAGCCAGAGGCTCTAATTGGCTTCAAAAAGGGTGGGCTTGGGGAGCAGAGCACTGTGCACTAAGCCCACGCAGTTGTGTGACAATAGCGAATAAATGTTCGCTATTGTCACACGGATCCTCCTCCTGGCCAATCAGGAAGCGTGTCCTGAGACCCGTTTCCCGAATGGGTTAAAAGGAGAAGCCATGGCATTGGCAAGGAGGAGGAGGGAGGAGACTCAGAAGACTTCACTGAGAGGAAGACGCCTCCGTCGCTGTATCCCAGCAGAGTTTGATGGAAAAAGTCTACATCCACTCAACTGCACCAGAAAGCCAGCCTCTATCTGCTTCTTCTCCTGACACTATAGCTGCCCGTCCACATGTCCCGGGTGAGGGGTGAGTGAGCCGGCAACGGGTGTGCGGGCTGGTGTGGTCTGGGGGGGGGGGTGTATGGTGTGTGGGCTGGTGTGGTCTGGGGGGGGGTATGGGGTGGTCTGTCTGCCGCCCCCCCCCCCCCCCGGCCCATGGAGCACCAGCCACCACTGAGTCAAACATAGGCCTTAGTGCATCATTTATAACTCCCCTACCCCAATACATTTCTAATAAGATACACAAAAGTGAGTGCACCCCTCACCATTTTGTAAATATTTTATTATACCTTTTCATGTGACAACACTGAAGAAATGATACTTTTCTACATTGTAAAGTAGTGAGTGTACAGCTTGTATAACAGTGTAAATTTGCTGTCCCCTCAAAATAACTCAACACACAGCCATTAATGTCAAAACCGCTGGCAACAAATGTGAGTACACCCCTAAGTGAAAGTGTCCAAATTGGGCCCAATTAGCCATTTCCCTCCCCGGTGTCATGTGACTCGTTAGTGTTACAAGGTCTCAGGTGTGAATGGGGAGCAGGTGTGTTAAATTTGCTGTTATCGCCCCTACTCTCTCATACTGGTCACTGGAAGTTCAACATGGCACCTCATGGAAAAGAACTCTCTGAGGATATGAAAAAAAGAATTGTTGCTCTACATAAAGATGACCTAGGCTATAAGAAGATTGCCAAGACACTGAAACTGAGCTGCAGCAGGGTGGCCAAGACCATACAGCGGTTTAACAGGACAGGTTCCACTCAGAACAGGCCTCGCCATGGTCGAACAAAGAAGTTGAGTGCACGTGCTCAGTGTCATATCCAGAGGTTGTCTTTGGGAAATAGACATATGAGTGCTGCCAGCATTGCTGCAGAGGTTGAAGGGGTGGGGGGGGGGGGGGGGTTGGGGCGTATAGCCTGTCAGTGCTCAGACTATACGCCGCACACTGCATAAAATTGTTCTGCATGGCTTTCATCCCAGAAGGAAGCCTCTTCTAAGGATGATGCATAAGAAAGCTTGCAAACAGTTTGCTGAAGACAAGCAGACTAAGGATATGGGTTACTGGAACCATGTCTTGTGGTCTGATGAGACCAATATAAACTTATTAAGTTCAGATGGTGTCAAGCGTGTGTGGCGGCAGCCAGGTGAGGAGTACAAAAACAAGTGTGTCTTGCCTACAGTCAAGCATGGTGGTGGGAGTGTCATGGTCTGGGGCTGCATGAGTGCTGTCGGCAGTGGGGAGCTACAGTACATTGAGGGAACCATGAATGTCAACATGTACTGTGACATACTGAAGCAGAGCATGACCCCCTCCCTTCGGAGACTGGGCTGCAGGGCAGTATTCCAACATGATAACAACCCCAAACACACATCCAAGATGACCACTGCCTTGCTAAAGAAGCTGAGAGTAAAGGTGATGGACTGGTCAAGCATGTCTCCAGACCTAAACCATATTGGGCATCTGTGGGGCATCCTAAAATGGAAGGTGGAGGGGCGCAAGGTCTCTAACATCCACCAGCTCTGTGATGTCATCATGGAGGAGTGGAAGAGGACTCCAGTGGCAACCTGTGAAGCTCTGGTGAACTCCATGCCCAAGAGAGTTAAGGCAGTGCTGAGAAATAATGGTGGCCACACAAGATTTTGACACTTTGGGCTCAATTTGGACTTAGGGGTGTACTCACTTTTGTTGCCAGCGGTTTAGACAATAATGGCTGTGTTGAGTTATTTTGAGGGGACCGCAATGTACACTGTTATACAAGCTGTACACTCACTACTTTACATTGTAGCAAAGTGTCATTTCTTCAGTGTTGTCACATGAAAATATATAATAAAATATTTACAAAAATGTGTGGGGTGTACTCACTTTTGTGAGATACTGTATATTTACCTACAATCCCTTTCCTTAAAGAGCTTTAATTAGAATTAATGATACAATTTTCATGGAAGTGAATAGAGCCCAAGGTGTCTTAGTATGCAGCTAATGATGTGTGAAGGTTTTGTGCAATGGTAGTGTGATTTCAGCACAGGCCACACAGTAAAGGTCTCGGAGTGCGGTTGTAGGTGCAATATGTATAAAACATTAGACGTTACTGGGGGTTAAAGAATTGCACAAATCCTTTAAAAAAAAGCAAATTCTACTTACTTCGGCTTTCATTTCTCATGAGTTTACTGGGGTAAGACTTGTTTGTCGGTATGAAGGGTTCTGGTGGTGGCAGATCAGTAAATGGGCGGAATAAAAATCGTCGTTCCCATTCATCTATATATAAAAAAAAAAAAAAGAAAAACATAATAATAATGAAACACACAGATAGCTTTATCCTTTTTGTAGAATACTGTTAAGAATATGATGATTGATATCATACGGAAGGTGAACCCATGAGTTGTGCCCAGCATAAGATTAACCACTTGCCGACCGCCGCACGACTATTTACTGCGGCGGTCAGCCCCTCACAGGCAGAGTGACGTAGTACTACGTCGCTAGCCTGTGAGGGTCTAGGGAGCGAGCGCGCGCCCCCGGAAGCGCGCTCCCGCTCCCGAGTGGTCACGGACCCCCCCGCGCGTGTGACCGGCGAACCCGATGTCCGCCGGTCACTCGGCGATCGTCGGTGCAGAGGGAGAAAGGCAGGCGGCTAATGTAAACAAGCCGCCTGTCATTCTCCCCTGTGTATGAATGGTGATCATACGGTTCTACTATTTAGGACCATTGATCACTGTTCATACAGCTCAAGCCACAGCCAATCACAGTTAGAATCACGTCCCTAGGGACACACATAACCCCTCCCTCTCAAAAAAAGTTAACCCCTTCACTGCCAGTGTAATTTTACAGTAACAGTGCATATGTATAGCACTGATTACTGTAGAAATGTCACTGGTAACCCAAAAGTGTCAAAAATTTCAGTCAAGGGTCCGATCTGTCCGCTGCAATGTCGCAGTACCGCAAAAAAAATTGCAGATCGCCGCCATTACGCGTTAAAAAAAAAACAACAAAAATGACAAAAATCTTTCCCTTTGTTAGTAAACCCGATAACTTTTTCGCAAACCAATCAAAATACGCTTTTTGCAATTTTTTTTACCAAACATATGTAGCATAAAACAAATTGGCCGAAAATGTTAAAAAATTTTGATTTTTACATTTTTTTGGGGAATTTCATATAAAAAAAATGTGAAAAATATTGTTATTTTGCACAATTGACGCTCTTTTTTTGTTTATAGCGCATGATCAAAAAATCGCACAGGTGATCAAATACCACCAAAAGAAAGCTCTGTTTGTGGGAAAAAAAGGACGTCAAATTCGTTTGGGTACAGCGTCGCACGACCGCGCAATTGTCCATTAAAGTCACGCAGTGCCGAATCGCAAAATAGACCCTGGTCAGGAAGGGGGTAAAATCTTCCGGGGCTTAAGTGGTTAAGAGACTATAAAAGAAAATAATTTATGAAATGTCTCAGGCTATCTATAAGCTTTCACCCTGCACACCCATTCTTTATATAGGCCATGAAATCCTGACTGATTTGAATTTTATGTAATATTAGGTTACATTGACATACAGTAGATCCTAAAATGTATGTAATCCCTAACAATATACAGTGCTGTGCAAAAGTTTTAGGCAGGTGTAAAATGCTGTCAAATAAGAATGCTTTCAGAAATAGAAGTGTTAATAGTTTATTTAAATTAAATAACAAAATGAGTAAAAAACGTAAATGAACAGAAAAGAAATCCAAATCAAATAAATATTTGGCGTGACCACTCTTTGCCTTCAACACAGCATCAATTCTCCTTAGGTAGACTTGCACACAGTTCATGAAGGAACTTGGCAGGTAGGTTGTTCCAAACATCTTGGCAGACTAACCACAGATCTTCTGTGGATGTAGGCTGTCTTAAATCTTTGCAGTCTGTTTTTATGTAGATTTTGCACAGGGTCCAAACTTTTTTTGGAATTGGAGTTGTGTAAACATCCCAGGTGTCACTCTAGATCAAAATTGTAGGTATTGTTCAATGGAAGATTAATGTGTGACTATAAATGATGGATTTTTATTAAACATGGTGCACCAGTTACTACTAGCAGTAAGCTTTTTATCACATTATCTAGGCTAAATTTACAAAGCTTTAACACAAGGATAAGGCTCTCTAATTAAACTGTAACTTTATGCTGAAAAATAAACAGGCAGGATTTTTAATGTTGAAGAGACATGCCTTGTCTCTTCTACATTAAAGTTGCTGTCTGGCCTGTCGGCCCCTGTACAGCGAGCTGTATATGCGCAGCTCATTGTACAAATTCGTCTATGCCAAAGCTGATGGATCTCCCGCACATATGCAGAATGATGTCATCTCAGTCTGGCCAATGACAGCACCCGCCAATCGAGACCCGGAAGCCGTCCACCCGAAGATGTCAGGGGCCAATAGGGAGCTGTGAGATGCCACATCGCTGGCCCAAAGGTGAATATAGTTTGGCTTTAAAGCGGAGTTCCACCCCAAAGTGGAACTTCCGTTTTAGGTAGGAATAACCCCCTGACATGCCACATTTGGCATGTCATTTTTTTGGGGGGGGGGGGGAGCGGGTACCTAGTTTTGACATGTACCCGCTCTCACTTCCGCTCGGAGCGCCGCGGCGCCCTGAGCGGAAGTTCTCCTCTCCCCCTCCCTCCCTGCAATCTTCTGGGACATGTCAGAGGTACCAGAAGATTGCCGGCCAATCACGACGCGTAGCGCAACTCGCGCATGCGCAGTGCGTACCCGGCTGTGAATCCGCAAACTGTCACAGCCGGGTGCCCACACCAGTGATGCCGCAGAGCAGAGAGGGAGAAGAGCGAGGCTTCGGGCGGCTGCATCGCTGGACCGTTGGACAGGTGAGTGTGTTTAGGCTGGAACTCCGCTTTAAGTTGTGTGGCTGAAATTTTTAGATCACATTGGATTAGCTGAAAATAACTGCCACCTTTTGGAAACGCATATACTCCTCCTAGTGTGTCAGCTTTTTGAATTGATGTCTGTACAGTGTCTCCTGTCACAGCTCTCAATAACCCCTAGATAGCAGCTGTGTAAAAATCCTTAAAACTAAACCTTACCCATAACAACTTGATAAAAAATAATGTTCTTTGGCAAGGAACATACATTCCACAATAATAATTCTGCTACCAAAATAAGTGTGTGCTGTAAATTGCCTGCAGCATTGCTCCTGTTTCTTCTTGCTGGAGGTTGCAATTTTAATGAAGCCCAGAGCCCTTTAGCAGAAGTAAATCATAAAGCAGATCTAAACCCATCTATTTAACAGTTTCAAAAAACAGTTACATTCTTGGAATGTTGGGATTGTTAACTGTCACATTTGCTTGTGTTCTCAACCAAACTGCCAATCCATCAAGTGGCTGGTGTCATAACTGATCACATGCGCAGCACCACTGCATTTGCAGATCAAAACAGAAGCAACTTCCTTGGCTGTAAAGGATAAGAGGGTTTAATCCCGCTTTAAAGTAGATGTAAACCCGATTCATGAAATTTGACCTGGGCACACATGTCTGTAGTGTTTACTTATCTCTCTCGAAAGCATGATTTTCTGCTGCTCTGTTCTTCTGTTATCAGCATGATAACTTCCGGCAAGTTCTCTGACACAAGAGATAAAAGCAGCTGAAAATTTGTGTCGGGGTGGGTGCTATAAATAGATTAGCAGAGAGCTGGTCTATTCACAGCACAGCTCTGCAAGTATCTTTGTTCTTCTGCCTATGTGGAGGGGGATGGGTTCCATCCCAGTGTATGCCAGGACTTCACTCCCACAGCTGAAACAGGAAGAACAAATTCTAACACAATGTGCACTGAAGACAGCAGATATACATGTAAAACGTATGTAGAAAGATTTGTTTTATCGCTGTGTATCATCTGAGGCTGTTCACTCAACTGGGTATATGTGAGGGTTTACATCTACTTTAAGGCTGTCAGCAGATCAGCCTCTACAAATTCTGAGGTGCCTAACATAGAGAGCGGTTGAGCATGCGCAGAGCATGGTGAGACAGTGTATTTTTGGATTCTATCAGTATAGTCACTTATTTTTAATGTTTTACATGGCTATACATGCAAAAGAGGCCAACCTGAAGTGCTCTAGCAGGACTTTATTTTCTGACTATCACCCAAACAGGACTTCAAACATAGCTGCCTTTGTTCAGATGATAAAATTAGTAGACACTGGATTGCTGGGAAGACAGGTATTTTTTGAACTAGCAAAAATGTTCTTAAAAATGAAAACTAATGTAGCCACCACATTTAATAACTGGTAAGCTGCAATATTATAAATGTTTGTACTTGGGTTTAGTTATCCTTCATCCTTCAGCAGAAATAGTGTACCTTTGTAGTAAGGTAGTTCTAAAGCCAAACGTTTTTTTTTTTTTTTTTTACCTTAAAGCATTCCCTGCAAGGTAAAAAAAACTCTGCACTAACTGGGGATGATTCAGTGTTATCCTGGCTGCAGCTCTTGTCCCTTCACCTGGTATTAAAGGGGACACAGGCAGCCATAGGCTCCTTCTGTTGTTAGTCAAATCCTGTGAGGAGTGGTGGACGTGGCTGAGCCACACTCTGTGTATCTATGGACGCACACAGCCTGGCTTAAGGAGAGTGCCTACATGGGTGCCCCCATAGTACACGGCTTGCTATGGGGGCAACTGGCAGTAGAAGGAGGACAGAGTGCTGGTGGTTGACTCCAAAAGAGTTAAGGGACCGCTCTTTTCAATACCATTGCACAGTGCAGGTAAATATAACCTCTTTTTTATTTTAATAAAAACCAAATAATATCACTTTAAGTCTGCCTGGATACAACAATATTAAAATCTTCTTTTGGAATGGAATTATTATTTTTTTATTGGCTGGCAGTAAACTTTCATAACATAGCACAACAAGCTGTCAGCCAACAGAAGAAAAAAAAAATAAAATAATTCCAGACAGTCTGAAAAGGAGGGATGATGCCAATGTTTCCAAGCAGGACCGGCGCTCCTGCTAGGCGAACTAGGCAACCGCCTGGGGCGCACTGCTGCTTAGGGGGCGCAGCTACAGCCGCTGGTTTCCCTACTAGCCTGGCTGCCACCCTAGGGTGACCAGATGTCCACGGTGCACCGTGAACTGGGGCAGGGGGGGCGCCATACTTCCCGCTTGGGCTGCGCCATACTTCCCGCTTGGGCTGCCTCCGGAGGGGAGGGGGGGGGGAGATGAGGATTAGAGTGCTGCATGATTACAAAAAGCCAAGTTCTTCTGCTTACCCGGCGGCGAGGCTGTCATACGAAGTCCCGCCTCTTGGACCGGCTCCTACCTATGATAGACAAAACACTGGTGACTGTGCCAGTCCAGGAGGTGGGACTTGGTATGACAGCCTCCCCACTGGGTAAGCAGAAGAACTTGGCTTCATGTAATCATGTTGCGCTCTAATCCCCATGCATTGGTCACTCTGCATTATTGGGGGCACTGGTCACTCTGCATTGGATGGGTGCACTGGTCACTTTGCATTGTTGGGGGCACTGGTCACTCTGCATTGGATGGGGGCACTGGTCACTCTGCATTAATGGGGGCACGGGTCACTTTGCATTTTTGGGGGCACTGGTCACTCTGTATTGGATAGGGGCACTGGTCACTTTGCATTGGATAGGGGCACTGATCAATCTGCATTGAATGGGGGCACTGGTCACTCTGCATTGAATGGGGGCACTGGTCACTCCGCATTGTTGGAGGCACTGGTCACTCCGCATTGTTGGGGGCACTGGTCACTCTGCATTAATGGGGGCACTTGTTACTCTGCATTGGATGGGGCACTGGTCACTCTGCATTAATGGGGGCACTTGTCACTCTGCATTAATGGGGGCACTTGTCACTCTGCATTAATGGGGGCACTGGTCACTCTGCATTGGATGGGGGCACTGGTCACGCTGCATTAATGGGGCACTGGTCAAGCTGCATTAATGGGGGCACTTGTCACTCTGCATTAATAGGGGCACTGGTCACTCTCCATTGGATGGGGGCACTGGTCACTCCGCATTGGATGGGGCACTGATCACTCTGCATTAATTGGGGCACTTGTCACTTCGCATTAATGGGGGCACTGGTCACTCTGCATTGGATGGGGGCACTGGTCACTCTGCATTCATGGGGGCACTGGTCACTCTGCATTCATGGGGGCACTGGTCACTCTGCATTGGATGGGGGTACTGGTCACTTTGCATTGGATGGGGGCGCTGGTCACTTTGCATTGGATGGGGGCACTGGTAACTCCGCATTAATGGGGGCACTGGTCACTCCGCATTAATGGAGGCACTGGTCACTCCGCATTAATGGAGGCACTGGTCACTCTGCATTGGATGGGGGCACTGGTCATTCTGCATTGGATGGGGGCACTGGTCACTCTGCATTGGATGGGGGCACTGGTCACTCTGCATTGGATGGGGGCACTGGTCACTCTGCATTGGATGGGGCACTGGTCACTTTGCATGAATGGGGGCACTGGTCACTCTGCATGAATGGGGGCACTGGTCACTCTGCATGGATGGGAGCACTGGTCACTCTGCATGGATGGGAGCACTGGTCACTCTGCATTGGATGGGGGCACTGGTCACTCTGCATTCATGGGGGCACTGGTCACTCCGCATTAATGGGGGCACTGGTCACTCTGCATTAATGGGGCACTGGTCACTCTGCATCAATGGGGGCACTGCGAGTAATGCAAGTATAGGGGGGAGTATGGGGAATGCATTGAGTGTGCTGCGAGTATAGGGAAATAGGGACATTTTGAAGATTTTTTTAAATTTATTGGGGGGGGGGAGGCGTGCAAGTAGCTGGTCTTGCCTAGGGTGCATAATAGTCTAGCACCGGCCCTGTTTCCAAGCAGACTTAAAGCTTAACTCCACTTTTGTAGGGAAAAAACATTACCCTCTGGGTGGCCTTTGTACATTGCAGGGATAATAACACTCTTCATTGCAGATTCCTGCCTTTTGTTATTCTGAAAAAATCCCTGTTTGTTCCTCTGTGCCTCTGTGCTGAGTGGGTCTAATGGAAGTGGTTTCATAATTATCAATCAGCTGTGCAGCTGCTGAACACTAATGAGGAAATCTGCTGGGCCTGCATCCCTTTAGAAGTGTTCCTATTGGGAGTATCTCACAAAAAATGACATTTTTGTTACAGGGGATGCCTATAATCTGACTTATATCTTAGGCAGACTTCTGGGAAAATTGGTGAGCCAATCACACAAGCAGGAAATTATGTTTCTTGGGTGTGGTCAGTATACATTCTGTGTACAGAACAACTCCAGGTAGCCATATTGCACTGCATTTTTAGAAAATGACTGAGCTGCAGATTGAAAAGGAAAGGTCATTTTTAATAACATTCAATTACAATATGACTTGTGTCGCAATTGTATACGCTATAGTATTTTTTTTATTTTTTATTTGCTATTTTGTTCCCCATGAGAGTGGAGTTAGTCTTTAGAGTAGATTTTTAACCAGAATTTTCAGCTGCTATCTAGGAATTGCAAAGAGTTGTAACAGGAAGACCTACAACCACCTCTATACAAGGGTACTGTTAGAGGGTATAGAACAAGGAAATATAAAGTTTTTTTTTTTTGCTATTATCAAATGCATGTTTTATTGTAGGTACACTTACCTTCACCAGATGAATCTTGATAACCATTTCTTATAGAAGAAGAGGGTGGTGGCGGGGGCAGAGGCCCTAAGTTTGGCCTTTCTGGAGGTGGTGGTGGTCTGGAGACAGTTCTGGGGGATTCTGCTCCAGGTTTCATTGGAGGCTGAGGCATTGATCCCCTAGGAGAAAATCCATTTCTATTGGCAGGGGGAGGCGGAGGAAGTTGTCCTACACAGAAGCAGATTTAAGATACATAACTATTATATACCTACATACCGAGTGAATGAAAAAACTATCAGCGCAATAAGAATAATGATGTGAATGTAAATAACTATGATTGTATTATTCCGGCTGCTCTCATTTCAATGTGTTTCCACTACACAATAAAACATAAATAACAGAAAAAAAGTGCTGCGCCAGATCCCTATGGCTCCTTTCACACGGTCCGCCTCCGTCAGCGGACTCCGTGCTGCTCAGCGGGGGATCGATAAACTGATCCCCACTGAGCAGGCAGGTGACAGCTCCCTCTGCTCTGTGTGCGGAGAGGGAGGTGTCAGAGCCCCGCTGCTCTCTATGGGGGAATCGGATATGAGCGGACTGCCTGCCTGCTCTCATCCGATCCGATCCTCTGGATGGATGGAGAATAGGGTTTCCATCCGTCCAGATTTCACAGACAGGATCGGATGCGGATGGCAGTGGACATGTCTCCACTGACATCCGCTGCCCCATAGGAATGCATGGAGGTTCCGATCAGATCCGCCTAAAAAACTGACCGGCGGATCTGATCGGATCGTTCGTGTGAAAGAGGCCTATAAATTCATTAATAAATCCACAGTGTATATCTTCCGTGTGTAAAAAGGAATAATACTCAGATGGAGATCTGGGGCTGGATGCTCATCACAGATATCGACAAAGATTCACTTATGCCCCGTACACACGTACCGATTGTCGGCCGTAAATATTCGGCCGACGACCGATCGGCCGATTGTAGGCTTGTTAGTATGATGCTTCCGACAGCCGACAGCGCATTTTCAGCCGAACAGAATCTGTCGTGCAAGCATTAAAATTTTTGTTGGCCAACACCAGAACGGCCGATTGTTCGCCAGTCAGTACAGATTTCGGCCAACAGACAGCAGATTTGCAAGACTGGGCATGCTCAGAGAAGAAAAAAGACAAGGAAAGTTAACCATCACATGACATCACTTCTGCAGTCGGCTGTTGTTGGCCGACAAAATTTGTGTGCAGTCTTTTGCAGTTTTCAACAGACACGACAGCCCTGGACAAAAGACGGCCGATCGTTCGGCCGACGATCGGTACGTGTGTACGAGGCATTACAATCCAGATATGGCATGGGTACATGAGGAAATAAAGAAACGCATCTAGTGCTCTCTATATATTTCCAAGGTAAGTTTATTTAAAAAGTAGGCAACTTGCAAATACGGCGCTACAGCAGTGCAAACTATAGCAGCGTTCACAGTGTTCACAGCGGGGAAACAATGTGATGTAGACTGGCAGGCCCCGCCCCCTATATATAGAGAGCACTAGATGTGTTTCTTTATTTCCTCATGTACCCATACCATATCTGTATTGTAAGTGAATCTTTGTTGAGTATTATCCCTGAAGGGAACTGCTTAACCTGACCCACTGGTAACACAGGGGTCAGACTGGAAGGTGAGAGGCTTGATTGCATAAGTACTTGAAAGGAGGTGAGCTGCTTAAAGAGCACCAGTCCCTTGGAGCACCTTCAATGAGTGGAGTGAAGCACTTATTGTTTGAGCACAGCACATATTAATTGATTGGGACATTTGTAGCACCTATTCCTTGTAAAGCCCCGTACACACACACAGATCGTCGTCATACAAATGTTCGTCTTTTCTCCCCGGGATGTCGGTGTCTGTTGAAAAGTGCAAAGACAGCACAAGGACAGCACAAGAATTTTGTCCGCAGACTTCAGCTGACTGCAGAAGTGATGTCATGTAATGGTTAACTTTCCCTGTGTTTTTTATTTTCTGAGCATGCCCAGTCTTGCAAATCTGCGGTCTGTCGGCTGATTTCTGTACTGACAGGCGAACAATCGTCCGTTCTGGTGTCTGCAGACAAAAATTTTCATGTTTGCAAGAAAGACTCTTGTCCGCGGATTGTGTGCAGACAGCTGTCGGAGGCACCATACTAACACGCGTACAATCGGCAGATCTTTCGTCCGCCGACGTTTGTATGACGACGATCTGTGTGTGTGTACGGGGCTTTAAAAAGGATTTTGTGTGGGACTTTCCTTAGTTATTTTGCATTTTGCACCATTTCATTATTTATATATTGGGATTATTATATTCACAGTGCCATTTGTGTAAACTTTCACCACACTATTTGCACGATTTATTATTTATAGTGATATTTTATTTTATTTGGTTTATATGATTTGAGTCACTATTGCACTTTGTATACTTTGGCGCAGCATTATTGAGTTATTTGATTGCATAGGTGGTGGAACACGGAGCACTTTGATTTGATTTATGAGCACGGAAGGTGGACACTGCTTGAGTCAATTTGATTATTCATAGACCGTTTATATTTTATATGATTGCTTCACTGATTTATTCATATGTGGAAGCACAATGCTGGATTTATTTATTGATTTGTTCATTACAATGTTTGATGCACTTTATTAATCAGAATACTTATTCCTTTTTTTACACGGAATATATACACTGTGGATTTATTTATGAATTTTTACACTGTTTGATGTAATTTATCAATTGTATATTTATTTATTTAAGTACGGATTTTCACTTATTGATATAGTGATCTGGCGCAGCACTCTTTTCTGGTATTTATATCTACATACCAGTCCAGCATAGTGACCTAGAACATAACATTGCCACCTATCTTCAAGTATGAAAAGCTGCTTGTATGTATGTCTGAACACTTGGGGTACCCGCATAAATCATTCTATTAATTTATTAACTTACTTGTCATGATAAAAATTGCACATTTAGTGTGTGTATGTACTACTGTATGTTTATAATTATTCCTCTACTTCATACATATTTGCTGGAAGCATTTGTTACAGACCAAAAATCTTCACTAATACACAGCAACGGATTAGCAAGCAGCTTTAAAAGTATATCTAAATCCAAGTACAAAAATGTAATATACTGCAGCTAACCAGTCCTTTGATGTGTTGGTTGCATTCGATTTCTTTGTATCAGGCCTTTTTTTTTGCACTTTTTAATTCTGCGAAAAAGCAAACTTGCTGTCCCTGGTTGGCTATGCACATCCACTGTATCTATGAAGGGAACCATGGATGCCACTGGACTATGGACATTGAAAGACAATAAGAGAAGGGCGCACGGACCTAGTGCATTACCCCTAAAAAGGTTTATTAAAATGTAAAAAAAAATGTATATTATACTCACAAAACAATTGTACACTAGTCTTGCGCCCTAGGCGACTGCATGGGTCGCCTTATAGGTAGCGCCGGCCCTGACACTAGATAGCACACATGTAAACATGATCAACACAAGATCTCCAAGGTAGCCAAGGCACTACGCGGTGCTGCATAGCATGCAGATGTCTGCACTGATCTGCTGAGGCTAGGCTGACGTGTTTCGAGGGTGAACCCTCTTCCTCAGAGGCAGAAAGGTGGCTCTGAAGAAGAGGGTTCGTCCTCGAAACGCATCAGCCTAGCCTTAGCAGATCCATCCAGACATCTGCATGCTAAGCAGCACCGCGCAGTGCCTTGGCTACCTTGGAGATCTTGTGTTGATCATGCTTACATGTGTGCTATCTACAATTATTTTGTGAGTATAATATACATTTTTTTTTTTTAAATTAATAAACCTTTTTAGTGGTAATGCACTAGGTCGGTGCACCCTTCTCTTATTGTTGCCTTTTAGTGTGTTTGGATACCCTTGGACCCGAGGGGGCAGCAAGACCACACGTGATACCAACAAAAGACCATTGAACACCTATATATATATATATATATATATATATATATATATATATATATATATATTCTATTCTCCCATCATACACCACTTGAGCGCAGGAGATATGTTTTAAACTTTGGACTATGGACATGTCTGCCTTTGTTCATCTCCATTACATGGGGGCTAGGGAGATTAGTCGTTTATACAAGAATGATAAGATTGTTTTTGCTTTCTGTCCAGCTCACAGGGAATGACAAGGACACTGCATTTCTAGCAAAATCAACAGCTCATTTTATATACTTGCTGAGGACTGATAAGATGCAATGTTTTACCTTTTTTTGTCTTTGGGTTTAGTTATTTTAACCCTTTTACTGCCATCACCATAAGACTTAAGATGATGGCAGCGGGGGGGGGGGGGGGGGTTTACACACACACTCCCAGCAGCTGCCAGGAATATGTGAAAAAACCGACAGCTGGCTTGTATACTTCGCAATCTAATTGTTGGACTGCTAGTAAATGCGATTTGACGGCCGTCACAGCACGGAATGTGCCCCCTGCTTCAACTGAAGGTAGGTGGGACATCAGGGGTCTAAAAGAACTCTGATGTCTCATTAAAGAGAACCCGTCTTAAAAACATTATATCAAATAGGGGACTTTTTGCCCTCTATGTAATATAAATAAAGTTTTACTGAATGTAAAAAAAAATGTCAAAAAATAAAGTTACACCTAAGTGCTTAAAACCCCCACCAAAAAAAATATTAGTACGCACACGGGAATGTAAATGCATCTGTTTGGAGCACCTATGTTCAACAATGTTACAAATCACCGCACACACCAGAGTGAGAGCAAACATTCTAGGGCCATTTTTCATGGTTAACTCTAAACAAATCATATAATAAAGTGTTGCCTATGGAAAATGTAGGGTACCGAAGTTTGTTATCGTTTTGCGGGCGCATGCAAATTTAAAGCTTGCCATGTTGGGTATCTGTCTACTCGGTGCAACCTCATCTTTTATTCTTTACCAAAAACTGGGTAATCTATTATGTTTTTGTGCTTCAATGTCATTTTTTACTGAAATGTTACGCTTGATAAACTGTTGCGCAAGTATTGTGTGACATAAAAAATGTATTCTTCAGGGTCTCTGCTTTTAGATAAAATTTAATGTTTGAGGGCTTTTACTAGTCTTCAGCCCTAAAATGATTTTTTAAAAACATGTGTGCAAAATAGCGCAATAATGACTCTGGCAGTGAAAGGGTTAAGGGTATATTTTCTCACTTCTCAGTGATGATCCAATTAGCTGTGGGAAGGGGATTCCCCATTCTTCAGCTGCACATACACAAAGGGGCAGGGAAGCCTGTGACATCAGTGACCTAACATGGGTCTTATTAGACTATATTAGATCACTGACATTGGCCATATTAGCACTCTCACAGTACTAGAACATCTAGATGTCAGATCCTACATATTGGTGGCTAACATGATATAATTTATATGATATCAGGTAAAGTTGCTTACCGGTTCTTGAAGGTGGGTCTCTAGATGGTGGTGGAGGTGGACCAGACCGGCTAGAGAGCGCAGCAGGTGGTGGTGGAGCAGGTAAGGATGAAAAGGAAGGATTCCTTTGAGGAGGTCTTGGCATATCATCAAAATTGGAAGGGGTAGGAGGAAGTGGAGGAGGTCCAGGGCGGCCTGGTGGCAGAGGAGGTCCCTGGATAGATGAATTAGGTCTAGGTGTGGAAGGAACTGGTGGCTTATTGTTTTGAGGTGGGGGAGGTGGGGGTCCATCTCTTCCAAGTGGAGGTCTGTTGCCCATTGGAGGAGGAGGAGGCCTGTCATCATCTCTACCAAATGGTGGTCTATGTCCTGTTGGAGGTGGAGGTGGTCGATCATCATCTCGGCCAAATGGAGGCCTATGTCCTGCTGGAGGAGCGGGGGGCCTGTCATCTTCTCTGCTAAATGGTGGTCGGTTTCCTGCTGGAAGAGGCGGTGGCCGGTCATCATCTCTACCAAATGGAGGTCTATGTCCTGCTGGAGGGGGTGGCGGCCTGTCATCATCTCTGCTGAGAGGTGGTCTATTTCCTGTTGGCGGAGGTGGTGGTCTGTCATCATCCCTACTGAATGGTGGCCTGTTTCCTGTTGGAGGTGGTGGTGGTCTGTCATCCATGGAACGACTAGGTGTGTGAGGAAGTGATGGCTTGTTCATAGAAGGAAGTGATGGAGGCATTGATGGAGATGTTCTGGTATTACCACCAAATCCAGGACTTTTATTCAAAAACATAGGTGAAGGAGCAGATCCTGTGCTCATCTGCCTGTTTCCAGCAGGGACTGGTGGAGGACCTCTGTTGTAAAGACTTGATGGGGCGGGCCTCGGTGTATTTGGAACTGAAGGTGGTGCATTTTCTGATTTAGGACTAAAATCATTCCTTGGAGGAGGTGGCATGCGGTTTCTCTGTAGTTCTGGGGCACTACTTCTTATGCCCGGTTGAGGCAGAGGACCTCTTGCACTTGGTGGGGCAAAAGGTCTAGGAGTGGTTGTTCTTCCACCAGGAGGCAACATTGGTGGTCTGCTACCCACTGAATCTACAAATGACAGAATTTTGTTAAAATGTTGTAGTATAGTGAGTGCATATTTTTGGTAAACAACAAGACAACTGCAGAAAATGCCATGATCAACTGAAAGTAAATTTGTTGGGTGGGCTGACGACAATGTGCAAATTATCTCTAATCAAAGCAAGCAATCAGCAACCATCATGTCTTATTTGCGTAATTTATATCATGGCTGTAGGAGGCTGCACTCAGGTATGCGCTGCTACTTGCGTAAAGTGGTACATTCGTACAGACATAAGTCTCCAAATGTAGGCTGTCACCAGGGGCTCCCGGACAGCAAAATAATACCAGTGCCGTTTATGCTGTAAGTGTGCATGGGCACTTAGTACTTCTTGAGCTAGGTACACTCTTAGATTTTTTTTTTCATTCAACCAGCAGGCTAAACAAAATTAAACTCACAGATTCCTGCATCCACCCAAGTGATGTCAATGCAGGAATCCCCCTCTCTCTGATATTATATTCTGACAGATTTCTGGTTTTCCAGCAGTCCTGTTCAACAAATGCTGATCTAATAATCAACGTCTGTTGAACAGAGAGGGCTATGAACAGATTGAATTTCCATACATTTGCACCCAGCTTTTCTCTCCCTGTACAGTATATTATGAAAAATGTACGTAAAAGGATTGGAACACGTGTAACAACTTCATCATTACAGAAGGAATTAAAGAATAAGTTCACCTTTAAAAAAAAAAATAATAAATTCACATATTTGTGCAGATAAATAAACGTGTATTTATTATTATTTTTTTAACCACTTCAGCCCCGGAAGATTTTACCCCCTTCCTGACCAGGCCCTATTTTGCGATTCGGCACTGTGTTATTTTAACGGACAATTGCGCAGTCATGCAACGCTGTACCCAAATAAAATTATGTAATTTTTTCCTCACAAATAGAGCTTTGTAATGGCGAAAATCTGCGATTTTTTGCGGGACTGCGACATTGTGGCGGACAGATCGGACCCCTGACTGACATTTTTGACACTTTTGGGGGGACCAGTGACATTACTACAGTAATCAGTGCTAAAAATATTCACTGTTACTGTAATAATGACACTGGCAGGGAAGGGGTTAACATTATGGGTGATCAAGGGGTTAAATGTGAGCCTAGGGGAGTGATTCTAACTGTGGAGGGGGGGCGTGGCTTCTGAAATGACCATAGAGACATGTGATCTATATAGAAGGATCACATGGGCTCTATGATCATTGCAGGGAGAAGGACGGTCCGCTGTGTTTACAACAGCTGCCCGTCCTTCTCTCTCAGCGGGGAACAATCACGGGTGTCAGGCAGCAATCTGAGCCGCCTGCCCGCTGCATCGGCTTCCCGGCTGAGGAGCGGGAGCGGGACTATACCACCGACGGCGCACGCTTGCCCCCTAGCCTCCCGAGAGCGAGCGCCGTACATGTACAGCGATTTGCCTGGGAGCGGCTGCCTGCCGCAGTACATCTGTGGTGGGCGGTCGTAAAGTGGTTAAGTAGCCTGTGAAGCATTGCACCCAGGATCAGCATATTGCAGGTGTAATGCCAGGCTCCTGCAGACTGTCTGTGTAGCTGTCTGCCCATATTGGAGGTATGGGCAGACAGCTACACTGACAGTCTGCAAGCAGTTACTGAGTGACAGGAAGACCAATAAACTACCTGCTCATGAATGCTCTGGTAATTCATTGAGAAACTACAGGCCCCGTCACCTGTACCTGTAGCTCATTGATTCACAGAACTCTGTGAATGAAAGAGGGAGGTGTGTGAGCAGAGCCACACTCTTTTTGAATAGTGACAGCGGGTGCAGGGAGATGATTCCAAGCCCGCTGTCACAGGGAAGGGTGGATCGGAGTGAGAGCAGGAAGATGTTGAACATTACATGTTCCACCATCATTATGGGTGTACCATGAAACATGTTCCCAAAGATGAACTTATCCTTTAAACTCCAAGGTGTACAGAAAAGGAGCAGAGAACTATGGTAGGAAACCTTGCCAATGAAGTGTCCAAGCGAGATAAGAAGTCATACCCTGACTAGCCTATTAGACTCCACCTGCACTTAAAATATTAAGCTAGCCAAAGACGGAAAGTCTTTTAAACAAAAATTCTTAGGAAAAGTCATTAGAAAATTACAAAAATTCTCAGACCATTCAATGTTGTTTAAAATATTTCCTTTGCTTTTAACATTCTTGGATTTTGGAATGAATGGACTTTATCAAACGAAAATTACATACACTGTTAGAAATTTGTTCTTTTGAAGAAACTTTTCATTCTTGCTCCTTCAAAAACAAATATTGATTTGACCCACTAATGATTAGAAAAATCACCAAACTTTCTTTTCCTAAGAATTTTGTTCAAAATGATACCGATCTATGGCCAGCTTTAGTTCTAGGTGTACTGGATAGAGCAGTGTTTCTCAAAATTTTGTCAGTCAAGGCCCCCTTTAATATTATGCACAATCTCAAGACACTTTATTCTAAAATGTAAAAAACTAAAATTAATAGTTTTACACAATGTAGCAACATCCACACATGTGGGACACCCTTCGTGATTAATTCTTCCAAAGCAAATACACCTTTGCACACTGGTACTGATTAGTACTGCAATGTCTCTCTCCCTCGCTCAGCTAATGTGACCCCAATGTTGACGGAGAGGGATGGGAAAGGCAAACAAGGATACTATGCAGGTCTTCTTTATCAACTGATGATGTCAGTGGAAGGTTAAAATGGTGCACAATGAAAACCAGTGACATTGTGTAACTAAAAGGCAGGCTTGATGCACCTGCTGGAAACAATTTTGAGCAATTGTAGCCATTTTGCCAAGGTATCACCGTAGAAACCTGTAGACAACTGGTATATTACAGTATTTTTTTCAGAATTATTTTTTTTTGGCCACTAGGTGGCACAAGTCATTCTAGCAATGGTAATAGTACCATTCAGACTAATAGAATAAGGAAAATATGCAAGACAGCTTACATTATATAACACTTCATAATAGCTTATTATTTGTTATTAGACATTATTAGATGATATATCATATAGAATAAGAGTAGGTTTTTACCATTTTCTCTGCTTCCCGAAGATCTTAGCTTTGGCATTCCTCCTTGAAACAAGCCACCTAAACCAGGAGGTCCTCCAAAGCCTCCTCCACCACCTCCCATTCCTCCACCTCCGCCACCACCACCACCGCCACCCATTCCTCCACCGCCACCTCCAGGAGATGTTTTAGGTTCTATTGGAAAAAAAAAAAGTAATTAAATAATTTTTTCTTCACATCAGTGTACAATGTCATATTAAAAACTCCACTTTTGTAATAAGATAGGAATAACATGCTACACAATGTGTTTTGGTATTTTAAATGGACTAAAGGTCAACATGAATACACTCCTGATATGTCAAAATATGTGACATGTGTCCTCCTATTGACACACACAATTGGGCATATGACAATGAAGGAGCACGATTCCTCCCAATGATACCAACGATGGGGCACAATTCTTCCCACTGACACCATCGATGGAAGACCATTCCTACCACTGAAACCAACAACTGGGCATATGTCCCCCCACTGACATTAACAACTGGGCATATGTCCCCCCCCACTGACACCAACAACTGGGCCTATGTCCCCCCCACTGACACCAACAACTGGGCATATGTCCCCCCCACTGACACCAACAATTGGGCATATGTCCCCCCACTGACACCAATGAAGGAGCACAATTCCTCCCAATGATACCAACGATGGGACACAATTCTTCCCACTGACACCATCGATGGAAGACCATTCCTACCACTGAAACCAACAACTGGGCATATGTCCCCCCCACTGACATTAACAACTGGGCATATGTCCCCCCTCCACTGACACCAACAACTGGGAATATGTCCCCCCACTGACACCAACAACTGGGAATATGTCCCCCCCCCCCCACTGACACCAATGAAGGAGCACAATTCCTCCCAATGATACCAACGATGGGACACAATTCTTCCCACTGACACCATCGATTGAAGACCATTCCTACCACTGAAACCAACAACTGGGCATATGTCCCCCCACTGACATTAACAACTGGGCATATGTCCCCCCTCCACTGACACCAACAACTGGGAATATGTCCCCCCACTGACACCAACAACTGGGCATATGCCCCCCCCCCCCACTGACACCAACAACTGGGCATATGTCCCCCCACTGACACCAACAACTAGGCATATGCCCCCCCCCCCACTGACACCAACAACTGGGCATATGTCCCCCCACTGACACCAGTGAAGGGGCAAAATTTCCTCCTAATGACACCAATGATGGGGCATCATTCCTCCCACTGACACCAATGTTGGGGTATAGTTTACTCCCACTGACACTAAGACATTTTATACTACCACTAGCCTCAGTCCAGCATACACCTTCCAAACTGTTCCAACAGGTCCGAAAATCCTTACCGCATGCACAACAAATCCTTTCATTCCTATGGAAAGGTCATCTATTATGCAACCAAACAATGGATGTTTTTTTCCATATTAGTATTGTGCATATGGAGAAGACTTCGGGACAGGCTGGGAAAGTTTCTAGTTGTGACTGTGCATTTCCCTGTTAACCACATGGTGTATATCTGCAGTAAAAGGCTGACCATACACTATACAACCCGACTGCACAATGTCCTTTAAATCTATGTTAAAATATTATATACAATGGCCTGCCTGATTTGATACAACTTGAATTGGTCGCTTCGGTTTGTTCTCATAAAACATAGTTTTGGTAACTCGGATTTTACAGAAATTGTACACATTTTAGTTTGTACAGATTATACTACTCAGAATAACAACCATGTAACTCAGATTTAGTTGCACCATATTTTTCTTATAACAGGTTTACTTTAAGATATGACAATGCTTACAGAGTGGCAATATGACTCATTTCTCATGTCTCTGAAAAACAATAAGAAATTGGTAGGTGATTAAACTTGCCTCTACTGTGTCCACCAAAATGGAAAAATTATCTTTAGGCCAACTGACTTTTATATGTTTGGTTTGGACAGAAATATGTGAAAACACTCATAAAATGCTAAAGGTGCACTGTATCTATAAATACGTATCAGAAGGAATAAACTTACTTTCAAAAACTGGCCCACTTCTGTCATTGGTGACGGCCTTCTTGAGCTTTTTTCCTTTTGAAATATCACACAACAGAGCATTTCTTCCGGATACCTCGGATTTAGATAAATTTGGTTTTTCTACATTTGCCTGCAATAAAAATCTCTCATTAACACAATGTTCCCTGGGCAGCAACTATGTAAAGAAAATAAAACAATGTTTTAATTTTGGACAGAGTGGAGAAAGCTTAGAACTTTTGTTTCTATGTTACATGAGTCTCCAGTTTGGATAATCTACTCATTGTGGTCACAGACAGTGATAAAAACCTCATAAAAACCTCAAAAAGTCAATCTTTAAGAAACTGTTAATTAAATCACACAGTATAATTATTTTACTTCTTGCTTCTTTCGTTAGTTCAGAATTTGCACACAAACACAAAAAACGACTAAAAACAACAAAGGCTTCTTGCACATGGGGCGTTTGACTGCCATGTGTGCAATCCTGGTGTTTCAGTGCACCGAGGATCTATAACATGCTGAAATATGCTGCGGCTCGATGGGGCAGAATATTGTACCCAGTGGTACATGTGTTCAGGGATGAATGCCCAGAGTGCAGGATTTCTGCATTCTGAGAATTGACCCTGAATGTACAGGACCATACAAGCAAGTACCACTTGGAACAGCAGTGGCATATTTCAGCCAGCCCTAGGCTTTGACAGCCTGAAGACATTGGGGCTGAACATGGAACTTGTGCCTTCCAGGCATCCAGCTTAAGGCCTTGTTCACACTGGCACTCCTGAGTTTAGCTTTTGTAAAATTTCAGCAGAAAACCCTGGAGAATTTGGAATGAATTTGGAATCCTGATTTTGGAATTAAATATATGTAGCTTCCCCAATATATTCTGTGTGTACATAATTACAGAGAACTTGTGCTGTGAGTTCCCCTTTTCATGGACCAGGCACGAGGCTCCTTATTTGTACATTTTTATATTATTTATGCCACACATAATCTTGTATGTTGTTTTTTTTCCTTCCCTATTACCCTCCCTTGCTGTACTTGCTGAGGGATTCTCCGTTCTTGTGCTTGTTTTTCTTAGTGGCCCGTGGGGACAAGGCCTATTTTTTTAGAGGGGGGTTTATGCAGTGACCCCAGAGCTACTGTTTTGCTAAATTAAAATGTTGGCCTCACTGTAATCAGGGAGGCATGGTTTGATTAGTCAGGTCTGCTCTGGACTCTAAAGGCATAGGCTCAATTGTTTCCCCCTGTCTCTCAGGGGATCCTGGAACATAGTGGGTGGGAGAATCATGACCCAGCCCAGACTGCATACAATTATCTCCCCAGCCAATACCTTGTTGATATGCAGGTGATCAGCAGGAGGCTTAGGGAGGTATAAATGGGTCAGAGTCCCGGGCAGAGGGTAAGAGTAGGACCTAGCCTCAGTGCTATGGCATCCCTAGGAAATTCACCTTGAACTGCAGCATTTCTGTAGGGCCCCAGCTACAGTTTGGCTGGGGGCCCTCGGCTCTATCCTTCCTGGAGTACTCTCAGAAAGTTCACTACAGATCCAGCACAGGGCTGCAGGAATACTGAAGTTTACTGACCCTGCACATGACTGCTTGAAAATCAGGAAGCAGTGAGGACCAGATCTTCACTAACTCTTCTGGAAGTTCTTTAGCTACTATTCTTTGCATTCAGGACTGCTTCTCTTTTGGAATTCCTGTTTGTTTGCTGCTCAGCTTTACAACTTCAGAGGGGTTCTTTTCACCCTGAAGTTTGTTTCAGACCAGAGTCCTCATTATCAGGTTATAGTTCTTTGGAGTATCCCTAGGCACATTCTTACTCTATTCAAGTTCATCCCCAAAAATAAAAAAGACAAAAAAAGAGCTGTATGGCCTGTTTACTGACTCAGAGTATGAAATGTTGTGTCTGGCTGCTGTGTGCCCACTAGAGACGAGCTTAGGTGTCTTAGTCTCAGTCCCAACCCACCTGCCAGATCCCGCCAAAGAAGCAGACACTGCACACCGCTAATCACAGGCATTGAGACATTTTCCAATCTGTGCAGCTGGGGAAAATGTTTCATTGCCTTTGATTAGCAGTGTGCAGTGCTGGCTTCCGGGCAGGATTGGGCAAGTGGTTTGGGACTAGGATCCTGAACAGGCCTGGGCCCTTCTCTAGTGCCTACTAGGGAATGGAAACCGAACCGCCAGACCAATCCGGTATGTGCACGAAGAGTTGCCCAATGCAATTACACACAGGGCCGCTGATAGGTGGGACCACCAGCCCTCTTGTAGGGGACCCGAGCACACAGGGGGGCCCACACAGAGAGGGGGATAAGTGATGGACAACAAATACAGAAATTTTCCTCCAGCACCTGAATCTGATCTCTGTCCCTCTCCCTGCTGTCAGCTTTTATCTGTTGAGAAAGAGACAGTTGTCCCTCACTAATCCCCCTCCCTTGTGTGGGCCCCCCCTCCAAGCACTTATCTCTGCTCAGGAGTTTATTTGTAAATTGTAACTTTGTTTCTCTATCTCTGTCTCTTTGATCACTGAGCTCCAACTGCCCAGTCTGTATATTTTTCTCATCTCATCTTCTTTTTTATTTAACATAGTTTTTTTTTTTTTAGATTTAGCAGGAATTATGCGAGTTATGTTATATTTGTGTCTGATAATAGTGATTTTGTTGTAATTTTAGCTAAATATATCTTTAATATCTTCTTGGGGGGGCCCTGCCAGGTAGTCTGTACGGGGCCCCGCGATTTCTAACAGCAGCCCTAATTACACACAATGCAGTGAGAGGCTGATGGCAACTGCAGCTATCTGTGACTGTTTGCACAGCTACTAATTACCAACAGGGATTGTGATTGGATGCAGACTGAGCCCAGATATGATCATATGTCCCTAAACACAGGTAATCACTGGCTGTGCAATCAGTCATTGATAGCTGCCGCCACCATCAGCTTGTTGCATTTTGTGGGCTGAACGTGAACAGCTCTTTGCTGGTATTTTTTGTCTGGGTGTGTTTTCTGTGAATATTAACAATGAATTAAATAGCATTTTCAGTTTGTGGTGTTCAGATGCAGTTTAGTTCTGCTTTAAAGTGGTTGTAAACCTCAAACATTAAATATATACAAAGCATATCCCTCTATAGTGTGTACTTGTCTCAATCCAGAGCTCTAAAGCCCCGTACACACGGGCCAAATTTTGGGTGGCATCGGCCGGTTCAGAAGAAACCGACCTATATTCGGCCTGTGTGTACTGTACTAAAGCCAGACTAACAGAAGTCGAAGGGTCATGACCGAAAAAGGTCTTCTGAACGGCTCCCAATCAGCCACTGACCTCCCCCTGTCAGAAGACAATAGTAGCTCAGCAGGGGAGATCGCTCTACTAACATCGGACTGTTAGTACAGGGGTTCCAACCTGAGCTGTCAGTTTTTTTTTGTTCAGCCAGCTGGGTTGAAAACCTCCCCCCCAAAAACTAGCAGTGTGTATTAGGCTTAAAGTGGAGTTTCACCCAAAAATGGAACTTCCGCTTTAAGCACTCCTCATCCCCTACATGCCACATTAGGCATGTCATTTTTTCTTGGGGGGGGGGGGGACTGAGTACCTTGTTTTGACAGGTACCCGCTGATACTTCTGCTCGGGCCTCCTAGGCGGCTCAAGTGGAAGTTCTCCTCTCCCCCTCCCTCCCTGCAATCTTCTGGGACACGTCACAGGTCCCAGAAGATTGCCCGGCCACTAAGGAAGCGCAGTGCGACTCGGCTGTGAAGCCTCAAGCTGTCACAGCAGGGTACCCACACTTGTGATGCTGGCACTGGGAAGAGACGAGAGAGAGCAGCGAGGCTTCAGGTGTCTTGATCGTGGGACAGGTGAGCGTGTGTTTATTGAAATTTAGCAGCTACACTTTTTGTAGCTGCTGACTTTTAATAAACCTAAAAACGTCTGGAACTCCGCTTTAAGTGTAATTTCTCTCTGCTGCTTCATTCCTCTACTATCAGCATGAGTCACTTCTGATAGATTCTTACCTGACACCAATACAAAAATGGTGTTGGTGTAGACCTCCAACTGATTGACAGCCTCAGCTCTGTTCCTGTTTGCTGTGTGAAGGGGGGTGTGTCCCTTTCCTCCAACCAGCTATCAGAGCTCTCCTCGTTGAGCTCTGAAGTGTGTCATTTTAGCTCTCTTCCCCCTTTTTTATGAACTCTCAGACAAGCTTTATAAATTCAGCACTTTGAACAAATGTAGAGAAATGAAGACTGCAGGTAAACAGTTACTACTTATGTAGGAGGATTTGTTTTATGTCTGTGTATTACCTGAGGCCAGTCACTTCACCCGGTATATGTAAGAATTTACAACCACTTTAAGTTCTGGGTAAACCTATGCTTTAATGGTAAAAACACTCACCATTAACAAACAGGGTTAAGAATTAAATCCATATAAGATTAGTAACCCACCTGTGAAAATGTAGGAGGAGGGGGAGGCCCTGGAGGAGGAGGCGGAGGGACCGGCATTCTCACAAAGGTTTACTGTACCGTCCCCAGGACCTGTCAATAAGAAAAAACAGAATTTCATTATATACCCGGTACAATGTTATACAGCCTGTGCAGTCTCCAATATCTAAAAATATATAGGGGAACTTTCAACACAATAGGTGCTTAGTTATTGATAAAAAATACCGTGTATATGCTTACATAATTGTACCAGTTCAATTCAATGAAAAACTTTATTGAAGGGAAAATTATACGTAGGCTTACATAAGATCAGCTTATGTCTACATGGTATGTGAATATCAGAAGTCTAAAACGAATAACTAATCACCAGAATTGACTCTGGGCATGCCTTTTTGCCTGTGTGTTGAGGACGTAATGTCCTCAGTCCTATTGTTTAGCCATTATTAAACAATTAGGACAGAAAATATCAAAACTTAGATTTGACAGAACAGGTGGTGTGATACTATAAATGCTCAGATGTCACAGTCTTTAGAATTTGTTGGCCTTGACCCCAGTGGTGAAAACCAGCACACAGTCTCTCAGTCTTTGCACTACCAGTTTTTAGTTAGCACTATCTGAAGGCTAACAACTTATAATAGATACAGAATAGTATAATCAAACCTACCAGTTGCCCAGGTCATACATGACAGCCCAGTCTACATGTGGATGAGTAACTATCATAATATTTAATGGTGAATTTGAGTGTGCACTTATTTCTTGCAGGTGGGTATGGTGTGCAAACGTCTCTCCAATCTCTTTTTTCTATTTACACCATCACTTTCCAGCTTTATCAGTCTCAGAAATAAGTCTATAATAATTCCCTGCTACTGAAGTGCAGGAGGCCAACATTGGGGTAGCGCAGGAGTGTCATTCAATTAAGGTCTTTCCATATGCAGGAGGCCAACATATGGATGGACTCTATGGTGAAGATTTCCAAACCTGGAGAAAAAAGTAGATATTTTGTACACCTGCCTGCAAGGATTTTTTCAGGTGAAACTTTGTATTGCAGAACACAGTGGGTTAGCTGTAACTGCTCTCATTACATATTTAAATTGGACTAATTCTCTGCATTAAAGCGGTAGTATACCGCTTTTTTCCACTTTTAACTACAGGTAAGCCTATAATAAGGCTTACCTGTAGGTACAATTAATATCTCCTAAACCGGCACGGTTTAGGAGATATTTGCACTGCATGCATGGACCTTCAGCTTTCCTTGCCGGGAGCTTGCCGGAAAATGACTCCCGCGAGCATGCGTGGGAGTGACGTCATCGCGGCTCCGGCCAATCACAGTGCCGGAGCCGCCGAACTCGGAAGAGACGCCGAGGGATCATGTCAGCTCCCACAGCGGTGTCCGGGGGTCCATGTCGGGGCTTCGTTCTAAGGTAAGTAATTCATAATGAGCTTGTATGCAATGCATACTAGCTCATTATGCCTTTGTCTTGCAGGGTTTTTTTTTTTTTTTTTTAGGTTTACAACCGCTTTAATGTAAGAAACACCCCACTACCTGTCCTACCCCTCTCTGTCCCTAAATACTTACCTGGTTCCAGCACTTCTTCCCTCACCACCTGGTTTTACAGGAGAGCCATAAGCTTCTTCTTCTGTCAGTCAAACTCCAGTGAGGAGTTAGCAAGGCCTATCGGTGTCATGTGTGTCTATGGATACACACAGCCTAGCTCAGGACAAAGCGGGAGAATGCACACATTGATGCCTACTAAGCACCTGCCTTGCTACAGGAGGCACCCGAAGGAGAGAGGAGCTGAAAGCACCAGCAGGACTGCCAGAAGAGGAGGAAAGCAACCTTTCTGTGCAATATTGTTTCAGGAAACAGGTAACTATAACCAGGGTCGTCTTTAATATTGATTGGACCCTGTGCAAACATTTTCTTGGGCCCTCTTAAATCCACTTATCAACTATTTGTGGGCAGTGCGGGCTAAAGGGGCAGCTGCTTTGGGCCCCACAATGACTGGACCTGGGGCAGCTGCCCCTTTTGCCCTGCGTTAAAGACAGCCCTGACTTTAACCTTTTTTTTATCTATTTATTACTTTTTGAGTTGCCTTTAGTATCACTTTAAGTCTATAGGACTGCTCTTCTGTTTTTCACTCTACCCACACCATTCCATGCACTCCTCTGATTGCCACTGCACCCTCTGACTTCTCCACTTACTGCCACTGTACCCACACACATCTCCACATACCACCACCCGCCCACACTTCTCCGCTGAACGCCAATCTACTTGTGCACTTCTCCGCTGACTGCCTCTGTACCCATATACTTCTCCACTGACCACCACCACTTCAACACTGAATGCCCATCTACCTGTGCACTTCTCCTCTGACTGCCACTGCACCACGCACCTTTCATTTACCTACCACTGCACCCATACATTATGTTACTGACTGCCAATTTATTACTGCACACAGCATACTTCTCCATAGCCTGCAAGTGCACCTGGGCACTTCTCTACTGACCACCACCTGTGCACTACTCCAATGACTGCCAGCAAAGTAATAGCGCCCTTCTCTGCTGACTGCTGTACACGTAACAGTAAAACACTACCCACAAAGTGCTGGACTATGCATGCTATGCTATACATTACATTCCGCAGACTGCTGAACTCTGTATTTGGTATTGTATATTCATACCACTAGGAATTTTTATTTTTACATATTTGATATTTCACGCTTTTTAACAAACAGGAACACTTTTGGAAAACATATGAAACGAGGAATTCTGGTATGTATATTATATACATAGTTACATTGGTTCAGCTTGTACCAATGTAACAATGTATATACCATACCTGGTATATACATGCCTATAGAAGCTGGAAATCACTTAAGCGGACACCGTCAAACCAGTAATCTCCACTTGATTTTGGGTCCCTTCTGAACACAGGAGGTCAGCTTCTCAGCATCAGCACCATTCCTGAGAATGCTTTGTATTTTCTGAATGAATGCAAAGTTTTCTCTGATTGGATGAGGTGGAGAGCGTGACATCACAGCCCTGCCTCTCCACCTCATTGAATCAGAGAGCGCTGTGCAACCAATCAGAAAATGCAAAACATTTTTATGAATGTCACTGGTCATGAGCGGTATTCAGAATAAGCAGTTTAGCTGCTCAGCACAGCACCTGGGAAGCAAGTGGAGATCACTGGAGTAGCTGTGTTTACTTCAGTGATTTCCAGCTTCCAGGGGCATCGGCCAGGTATGGTATATACATAGTTACATTGGTACAAGGTGGATCAATGTAACTATGTAAGAATATACCATACCTGAAATTCTTCTTTAGGTGAAACTCAAAGTATAACTAAAGAAAATACTTTTTATTTTAGTTTTGAATAGAAGGGAGATTGATTAGAACACCTGTCAGTTTTTATTGCGGTCTGTTCCCCCGTCCTGTTTACCATTATCATTGAAAGTAAAAGAAAATCCCAAATTTTGGGTTGTCCTGAGAAAAGTAATAGAGGGGAAATCTTCCAATGGGGACACTAGTTCTAATGATCTGGGGGTCCCCAAGGAATTCCCTTAATTTGGCAGGAATTTACTCTCACTTCCTGTTTGGCTATGGGACAGGAAGTGACGTAAAATCTCGCAAGGGGACACAGATAGCAAAAAAATAAATAAATAAACTGACAGGAGCTATAACCCTTTCTTGCTCTATCCAAAATGAAAAAGAAAAAGCCTTTATTCTACTTTAATTATGTGGAGTCCTGCTGTATCTTACATGATGGGTGCTGTAAAGGAATCTTATAGTCTTACTTTATGAAAGTATCAGAAGCAGCAAACCGTTATTTTCTTGTACTAGAAATTCGAGGTATCACTTAAAACATTTCATCAGGGGAAACGCAATATTTTATATACGTTAGACAGCTAGCAGAGCATCACAGTTTCCCTTCTAGTGCTTCCCTCCTCAGCAGCTACGCTCAGCTTCCCCCTCTAGGGCTTCCTGTGAAGAAGAAAAAAAATTGTGACAGGAAGGTTCGTGCTCATTGCAAAGCCACAGCCATCCTGTTTCTCTAATACATTCTTATTTCAGCTGCTGAAATCGAATGAGGTAACATGCCACAGCTCAGATCTGACAAAGGCAAGCTTATGACAGGGGAACACACTAAACTCCTCAGAGATTCCGGTATAAATAATACTGAAGATGATGACTTTTATTTTCTTGCACATTCAATAAACAGTTCAATAGTGCACTGTTTCCAAAAGAATTGGGACAACTGCCTTTACACACACAAGAACTTTAATGGCATCCTTGTCTTAGTCCGTAGGGTTCAATATTGAGTTGGCCCACCCTTTGCAGCTATAAAAGCTTCAACCTTTCTGGGAAGGCTGTCCACAAGGTTTAGGAGTGTCTATGGGAATGTTTGACCATTCTTCCAGAAGCGCATTTGTGAGGTCAGGCACTGATGTGGACTAGAAGGCCTGGCTCACAGTCTCCACTCTAATTCATACCAAAGGTGTTCTATCGGGTTGAGGTCAGGACTCTGTGCAGGCCAGTCAAGTTCCTCCACCCCAAACTCGCTAATCTAGGTCTTTATGGGCCTTGCTTTGTGCACTGGTCCAAATCATTTGGTGGAGGGGAAATTAAAGTGTGGGGTTGTTTTCAGGGGTTTGGCTTGGCCCCTTAGTTCCAGTAAGGGGAACCCTTAGGGCGCCAGCATACCAACACATTGCTAGACTTGCCAGGCTTCACAAGTGTGTTGCACAATTGCAGAAAGTCAGCATTGCATGGCTCCAGATCAACTGTCTTTGCAAGTTCAGGTTCGGTTATGTTGTGCAATAGTAATCCCACCACAGGGCTCACTGTGGCTGAATTTTCACGCTGTAGAGCAGTGTTTCTCAACCTTTTTTCAGTCAAGGAACCCTTTAAAAATTATTAACAGTCTCGAGGCAACCAATTCTAAAATGTAAAAGCTATTCTAATAGCTTTACATAATGCAACAACATCCACAAGTCCAAGAAGGACACCCAACGTTAGAGGTGATTTATTCTTCCAAAGCAAATACACTTTTGAAAACTGGTACTGGCTAGTATTCCATTGTTTCTCTTCTTCAGTTTTTCTCAATCACTCAGCTAATGTGACCCAAACGCTGATGGAGAGGTGCAGGGGAGTGTAAACAAGGATGCTATGCAGGCGGCTGACATCCTCCTTATCAACTGAGGATACCATTGGTCATTAGGATGCCGGTTGCTAGAAGGTTGTATTGGTGCACAATAAAAACCTGTGACTTAGTGTAACTAAAAAGGCAGCCTTCGTCCACATGCCTGCTTGTATACAATTTTTGGGCAGTTTGTAGGCATTTTGCCAATGTACCCTTAAAGAAACCTCAAGGCACCCTGGTTGAAAAAGGCTGCTGTAGACTTGCAGAGCTCTTGCTGTAGACCAGAGGTGTCAAACTCAATTTCATTGCGGGCCGCATCAGCATTATGGTTGCCCTCAAAGGGCCGGTTATATCTGTAGGATTAGATGTTGAGAGCACCCCCCCCCCCTTACATGAGATGTCAAGAGCCCCCCACCATCAGAAGTCAAGAGTCACCCACCCTTCCTTACATCACAATGCACTCCCTTACCTTATGCTGCTGCCAGGAATAAGATGCGGGTGGATCTGGGAAGAAGTTCAGGGCCTGGAGGAGAACCAGAGTAGGGCTGGAGTCAGCTTCCAGAGTCTGCTGAATGCTGAGACCAGGGGAGGCAGAGGCAAAGTGGTGTTGCCGCTAAACAGAGAGAGGCAGGATCTGTGGGAGGAGTTCTGCCCTCCTCTCTGCTGCAGACTGCTGAGAAGGGGGGGTGGGCAAAGACAAGCCTTTCTGCAGCTGCAAAGAGGAGTGCAGGATCTGGCGAAGGAGTTCTGTCCTCTCTGCTGCCCACTACAGAGACAAGGTGGGGGCAGAGACAAGGGGGCTGTCGCAGCTGCAGGAGGGGCGCAAGGGCCACATGAAATGGCCTGGGGGGGGCCACATTCGGCCCGCGGGCCTTGTGTTTGACACCTGTGCTGTAGACTCACCACTGCAACTTTGCTCTTGCTACAAATTGGAAAAGTGTCAACTAAAACTTGTGCTTCAACTGCTCTGCAAGTGTACAACTTGTCAGTGAAAATGTGCAGCAAGTTAACAGACTTACAATTCAACACTGCCACAAACTTATGGCAAGTTATCCTGGCTATCCGGGTTACAGTTACAATACAATTTGATACAAGAGGAATCAGAAGGTCCTGCTTGTTAGAGCTTACAATCTAAGAGGGAGGGTCAATTGTTACAAAAGGTAATAACTGTGGGGGATAAGCTGATGGGGAAAGTAAAAACACAGTCTATTAGTTGGAAGCAGCACAGGCTTCTTTAAAGAGAGGGCGTTTTAGTGGTGATAGTCTAAAGATGGATAGATTAAGAGATAGGTGGTCAGATTGGGGTAGGGAGTTCCAAAGGATGGGAAAAGCTTGGGAGAAGTCCTGGAGATGAGCATGGGAGGAGATGACAAGGAAGCTAGAGAGCAAAAGGTCTTGGGAGGAATGAAGAGAGTGGTTTGATTGATATTTTGAGACCAGATTAGTGATGTAGCTGGGGGCAGAGTTGCGGATGGCTTTGTAAGTTGTTGTTAGTACTTTGAACTTTTTTTGTTGGGTGAGCGGATTGGCAGTGAGGGGTACTAGACACTGAACTGAATTTATTTGTAACTGTACTGTCTCCTTTCATTTTGTATAGAGCTGCGCAAACTGTTGACGTTATATAAATCCTGTATAATAATGTGCTTTTGAGAATCCAATGTAGATATCAGAAAGCATAACAAAAATGAAAATATGAAAGTCAAAGAAAACTATAATATAGCACAGTACTAAAGCCAAAAACTAAAGCTTTTGCTTCAAATTAGGTGACAGCATTATTTGGTCAAATGCATGTAAACTGAATGTACAGTTCCACAAGTTTTGAGCTCATGGAGGAGGCTGCAGCACCTTTATCTAATCCACCGATGGTCGATGCGGCAGTCATTAGACTTGCCAAGAATGTGACACTTCCGATGGAAGACTCTTCTTCCTTTCATGATGCCCTAGATAGGCGCATTGATACGGACTTAAGAAAGTTCTACCTCGCGGCAGGTAGTGCCTGTAAGCCAGCTGTGGCATAAACGTCCATAGCAAGCGCTATGTGAGTATGGACACAGAATTTGGAATATGTGGTAAAAATCCAGCTGCCTAAAGAGCAAATCACCAAGGGTCTAGATGAGATAAAACTCTTGGCAGACTTTGTAGAGGAGGCAGCTATAGACATCATTCGATGGTCCTCTAGAGCAATGCTTAGCTCAGTCACAGCCAAAAGAGCTTTGTGGCTAAAACCCTGGGCGGAGGACCCATCCTCAAAGCAGAATTGCGGCAAACTGCCTTTTGATGGGAAAGCCCTGTTTGTCCAGGAATTGGAGACGGCTATCTTGAAGGTTACAGGAGGAAGATCAGGTCTTCTACCCCAGGATTAAAGGTTTAGACCCCAGAGAGGGCGACCAACCAGAGCAGTGCCAAATAGGTACATGGATTTCTGAGGTTTTCACCCATCCAAGGGCTCTAGAAGGAATTGGAGGGGTACAGAATCAACCTTCCTAAGGTCACAGTGAGCTAAGCCCACTGCGGCTCCTTCAGGTACCCAGAAGCCCTTTTGATGCCAGACTGGCCCAGGGGGAGTCGGTTTGAGCCAGGCTGCTCCCTGAAGTTAGCTGCTCTTCAGGAGTACATCAACATTTTGCTGGGTCAAGGGGCAATCATAGCAGTTATCAAAGGTTTACAGGCTTCTACTCTCCTCTTTCTGGGCTAGAAAAAAAAGGAGGGCTTTCAGACCAGTAATCGACCTTAAGAAATTGAATCGATTTATCCGGATAGAGATATTCAAGACGGAGTCTCTCAATACTATGATACAAGTAATTCAACCGGGGGACTAAATGATTTCAGTGGACCTGCAGGATGCCTACCTGCATGTCCCATACCATCAATCATACCAGAGGTTCCTCAGGTTTGGGTTGGGGGACAGACATTAACGATTTATCTGCCTTCCCTTTAGGTTATCCACTTCTCCTCAAACTTTCACCAGGGTTCTGAATGCTATTTTGGCCCCACTGAGGGAGAAAGGGCTCAGAGTCCATCATTTCTTAGACGATATCATCCTCATGGCCGAGAACCAAGACCTCTTGCGGAGACAGAAGGAGCTCCTGCTGTCCACCTTATGGACATTCGGCTGGATAATCAATTATCAAAAGAGCCAGCTGGAGCCAACACAGAGTATGGTCTATCTAGGGGCCCAGTTTAATACTTGGGAGGCCACAGTTTCCTTGCCTCTTCAGAAGCTCCCCAAGATCAGGGGGAAATCCCAAGATTCCCGTATTGGTGGTGCCAGTATTGTCAGGGTCCCAGTGCATGAGTCTTCTTGGGATGATGGCTTCATGAATCCCGATGATACCCTGGGTGCACTGGAAACTCAGAGTTTTCCAACAAGGCTTCCTGAAGCAGTGGAAGAAAATGCATCTATCCCAGCCAATCAGGATCAACAGCCGGATTCACCAGAGTCTCTGGTGGTGGATACGACAAAAAACGCTATTGCAGCATAGTCCTCGTAATTAGGGATTTGTTAAACAAATAACACCCTCTCCCCACATTTATAAGCCACACCAGATTTTCAGATGTATCAGTTTTTATCCGTCATCCTAACCTTTAAATATTGTTTAGAGACAATTTTATTAATAAAAATAATTCTTGAGGCAAATGGATATCAGAATATTTTGCTCAACTAAGGTTTCATCCATTTGAGTGCCCTGGGGCACTCAGTAAACCATCCTGTCCCTTAAGCACCACTCATGACACCTTACTGTAACCATATTTGCTCCTAACTGACTAGTTTTCATGCAACCTATCTAAGGATGGATAAGCTGTAATATATTACATTTTTGGTTTTGGGTTTAATACCACTTGAACTCTAAGCATCTGAAATTATTACTGTCACTTTTAGGGGTTTTCCAAGTATATGACTGCACAGCATAAAATTTACAATTAAGTCATTTCTGGGACTCGTATCTAAAGTGAGTAAGTCATACTTTGCTATACAAGGAACAGACAAATGTAATACCCTAATAGAGGCTCATTGTGCATACAGCAGTTGTTGTGAATGCAGTCAGAAAGAGGAATGTAGAGATAAATAGGCCTCTTAAAGTTCACCCATTCCCTTTTAACAATTACACTATTCAGTTCAATTTATAAAGATGAAAAAAAAAAAACATGGCACAGTTTAGTTCTGATTCAATATTTCTATTAGAGATTTTTTTTAATAAGACAAAAACATTGATGATCAGATATATAATGTGGTATCTGTTCAATCAACAATTATGTATATTTTTGGCAAACTGCATTTCCGTTCCTTTCATAACAGGGTATTCGGAATGAAAAAGTGCCACCCACAACTGCAATTTTACTGGTATATCCAGTCACCCTAGTGTCATATGGGGAGAGAAAGATTTTTACTTCTGATCAACAGATTTAGACTTTTTTCACAGGGGCGTACAGTGCGCTGAGCCTGTATAATGTAATTTACGGGGCCTGGGGAGTCTGCGTAAAGCACCCAAATGCGCATTGATGTATGCTATGAATGCACACTACCTGCATTTGAAATATGTGCCAGTGTGGATGCAGGTGTTTACAGACAACTCTCCTAATATAACTTCATGGGTGGCTGAACACGGGCCCCTGAATGTCATTACGCTGGCATTGCACTCTGTATGTGCATGAAACCTTACTGAAAGTGTACTTGCAGAAGGGTGAAACCGTTTAAATTGGCCAATGGAGTGAATAGTTGCACATCTAGCTGCCTGCATGTAGTTTTATTTAATTTCCAAAGTGGGCATCTGAGATCAGTTTGAAATTCTTCGGTGAACTTTCTGGGTTCCTTATGCCTCTGACCTCCTTTTGCTGCATCATGCTCGATTTTTATTCACATTGACTTGTATGGGGAAAACCAGGTCTGATATCAACAAATGCTCTTGTACACAAGACCTTGCGCATGTACCACTCTGGACTGGTCCCCCCATGCTCCTACTTATTGAACAATAATGTGATAGGAGGCCCCACTAGCCAAGAGGGAGAGCCAGACCACAATCTCGTGAGCTCTAGCTGGAATCAACAAATGGGGCACCTGAGTTTTAGAAATTATATTTAAACTGCAAGAAGGCACATGGAAGTCAGTCCAATGGCTAGTTTAAGACTTGTCCTGTTGGCACAGGTGTGATTAAAACTTACAACATGGGGGTTGATTTACTAAAATTGGAGAGTGAAAAATATGGTTCAACTCTGCATAGAAACCAATCAGCTTCTAGGTTTTATTGTCAAAGCTTTATTGAACAAATTGAAGTTAGAAGCTGATTGGCTACCAATGCCTACCATGCACAGCTGCACCAGATTTTGCACTCTCCAGTTTTAGTAAATCAAGCCCAGAGTCCTTCTTATTTAAAGATGCCCTAACAGTAACAAGTCTGCCTGAATAAACTCTTGCCTTGTCATGATATACAGCATCGGTACATACAGTATATGTGTAGCAGGATTCCCAGCTGTTTTGCTGGATATGGGTTCCCATGGGCCACCGGGTGCAACAAAAGTACCCCTTTGCATGTTCCTCCAAGTGTGAGAGCTGAGACAATGACCAGTCCAGTATCTTTGTTTTTTTGTATTTATTGAGAACTTGGATGGGAGAAGGGAATGAGTGGTATACTCCTTTGGCTCAACTGTGCACAATTTGCTAGGGACAACTGAAAAGCTTCTTTACGCTGACTTAACGTTGGCTATATGCCGATCAACACCGGTTGACGTCGGTTAACGCTTGCTTGCTGCCTGTTAACTCCAAACTGACCTTGGACTGCTTTCTCACATTTAGCTCCCTTTAGCACACCTTGCAGAGATAGCTACTTGAGATGCTGCTGCGCTGCTAAACACTTCAGGGCCCACCCCGGCACCCTCTTCCACTCACTTATCTTCAGGGCTTAAACACTGGCACCCCCTTTCTCTAAACCTTCTCCTCAGGTTAGCTGGCTCCTGGATCCCCTTGACCTTCTGGAGTGGTCCCCTCTCCTAGATAGACCCCTGGGCAGTCTCATGTACTCACAATACTGTTTTTCCCTGAAACTTCTGCCCAGCAGCTCCACTCGGTCCACAGCACTCTGGATCCCCCTCTGCAGCCCAGCTCAACCTTCGTCCTCTAGGCCGACCGCCCAGGACATTCTCAATTGCGCTGACAGGAGGAGAGACACCCTCCTCCTGGGACTCTGCTTCCCACCAAAGACACTGCGTCATATGCTCCCCTCAGACTTATACCCTATCGCAGGATGCTTTGCGGCAGATTCTGCCCTTTGAGATAGATACAAGCCCTGGTGTGCTATTCGTCAGGTTTCCTCCACTGTCCAATAAGAACCCTCATTGGACACAGTGGGCAGACTCCCCAGACTCAACAGACACCCTTGGAAGCACATGACAGCCTAATAAAATGATCAGGCCCTCCTGATATGCAGACAGGGCCACCCATATGCTTCTTCCTAGCACCTACCTAGGAGGGTGCTACATATGGTTAAAATGTGGTACCTTTATTTAGTTAACCGCCTTAGCGGTATCCCCGAGCGTGACTCGGGGTAGGAATTTTCTGCTATTAGCGGTATCCCCGAGTCACGCTCGGGGTCAATGGGCAGAGCGTGCAGACAGCGCAGCGGAGCTTCTCTTACCTTATCCTGGCGATCCAGCGATGAGCTCTCATTGCTGTGACCGCCAGCCGAGATCTCCGCCGCTCGTCTGTCGGTAGGAGGACTTCCTAGTTCCGTTCCCTGCAGCAGCAATGCTGCATGGGAGCGGAACTAGGGAGGGAAATTCAAAAAAAAAAAAAAAAAACGTTGCACAAAACACATAACACATTTTATATTATATATATGCATATATATATATATATATATATATATATATATATATATATATATATATATACATATATATATATATATATATATATATATATATATGCAAATATATATATATATATGTATATATATATATATATATATATATATATATACCTATATACACACACACACACATATATATATATATATATATATATATATATAAAATTATATTATTGATTCGATTATAATTCATATATATATATATACATATATACACACACACATATATATATATATATATATATATATCTATATCTATATACACACATATATATATAATATATAACGCATGAATTATAATCTAATCAATAATATAATTTTATTATATATATTATATATTAAATAATAAAATAATATTATTGATTCGATTATAATTCACTTGTTTGTGTTTCAAATTTATCACATCTGGGATGTCTACTAGAGACTTGTTTTGGTCAGGTTTAAGTCAGTAATTACTAAGATTTGTAGGCCTATAATACATAACGCCAAATTTCCATGAAAAGAATTGTACCGCTTTTGGAACAGAATTCCTGACAGAATCATACCGCCAGGGAGGTTAAAGCAGTCCTTGAACACCCATACACACTTTTTTTTCTTTGTTGCTGATATATGATCTACACTACAAGGACAATGTATTCAACTGTAATAAAAATACTTACCATGGAGGTGTTAATGTGATTAGTGATTATGTCATCACAAATACCAAAGGCTCCCGGGTATCTTGTGAATATTTTACTATGGTTGTGTTTACAACGGTTATAATCCTTTATTGCTTTATCCAAAAGTAAGAAAAGCAAGTTCTGCAGCCTTGCAGATCAATTTATGTTTATGGGCTTCCCAGACACAGAAAAAAGCCAAAACTTTTTGCTGTTTTCCTCGAATGCATCCATGTTCAATAGTCCTTAGGGTGTTAAAAATGCTATGTGCAGCATAGCAAATTATAAATATGGGTGTGCTTTAAAGAAGCATATAATTGTTACCAACCAGAACACATTGGGACTGTCATTATAGGTAGAAGGGCTTGCTTCTTGCAAACACTATAACTGGCCTGTACTATTTTAAGACGCAGTAGGTAATGAGTTGTCCTTAGGCCATGTCCTATGTGGCATTGTAAGAACTCCGGCCCTGATCCACTTGCTCTGCAATTAGCCTAAAATTCAGGATAGTCCATACTTGGATTATCAGAGTGGAGGTTCGAAATGGTCTTTCTTTGTACATTTTGAGCAACAGTCTGTCAGTAAAAAAACAATCTTTTTTTATTAAGACCTACATACTTCCCACAACCCAACAACGGTCCAACAATGGATCAGGAGGGTGGAGGATATTAGGGTGATGAAAAGTCTCACAAGCACAATAAAAGATACACATGAAAAATTCAGAAAAACATGATTCTACTGGATTGAGTTCTCGAATTACTAAAGGCAAATAGATTTTGCACTCTGCAAGTGTAGTTGCTCCAGAGCTTAGTAAATGTAAGGCAGTTGCTCGAGAGCTTAGTAAGTAAATAGACGCTAGGCGCTGTGGGGCCTTCTAGAAAACTTACGCAGAGGTTCCCAATAAGCTCTTCGAATCACCTCTCCTGAAAACGAGCTCCTGGATCCCCTGACGCCCATACTTTGCGCTCTGAAATTACTTAAATCGAAGCCATAAAGTGCTGTAGTGATCCACCACCACCACGGCCACACTAGAGAACTCACCGGATGGATATGACCACCCACTACAGGTAAGTCATATAACGCTTGATATCAAGCAGAGTATTCACCATTCACAGTAGGCCTGAAGCATCCGCCCTTAAGCTAGTTAATGTTGAAGTATAATCTCAGGTGTGGCAATATCCCTACACACATCCAATAGTGCTATCTTGCACAAAGGTTATATTGCATGTCCTAAAGCACCAATGCTAAGCCAGCTTTTATACAAGCTTTCATATAAACATAACCAGTTACCGCTTTTGATTGTTCCTAGGTGTACAGTGGCTTGACTTCCAGGTGTACCCTGTGTGAGGACATCACTTCCGGTTATGCCCCAATGTGTTTCGTCACTCTGATACTATGTGTCCCTGCCGGTGACACCCCTTCTCCTTTCCTACTCTTTTTTTTCCTCTCCCTTTCTCTCTCTCTTTTTTCTTCCCACCCTTTCTTTGTATCTGCTTGTTGTGATCAGGTGCATACTTGGGTGCGACGGGGCCTTTTAGAAAACCTAGGAAGAGGATCCCAATAAACTCTCCTTGAAATTAACTCCTGGATCCCCTGACACCCAGACTTTCCACTCTGGAAATTCTTAAATTTAAGCCAGTCATATTTTTGGCCTTGCACCGCTTCCTACAATGTTCCTCGGACTTTGTTGTAGCAGAAGGAAGTGTTTTGACTTCCCTGATGTACTCATTCCCTTAGCCTTCCCCTTTTTTATTAACTTGCTTCTGTACTAGAAAATGTATAAATAAAATGTGCAAAAAAAAAAACTACTTACTGTATGATCTAGAGATATATATATATATATTTGATCTAGATATATATATATATATATATATATATATATATATATATATATATATATATATATATATATATATATATATAATATACACTGAGCAGCCATCACATTCAGAGAGGTAATGTGAATAACACTGATTACCTCATTACAATGGCACCTCAAGCAAGTGAACATGTTGTCCCTGAAATTGATGTGTTGAAAGCAGAAGAAATGGGTAAGATTAAGTATTTTACCAACTTTGACACGGGCCAAATTGTAATAACTAGACAACTGGGTCAGAGCAACTCCAATACTGCAGCTTTTGTGTCATGTTCCTGGTAGGCAGTAGTCAAGACCTACCAAAAGTGGTCCAAGGAAGGAAAACTGGCACCAGTCTCAGGGCAGCCAAGGTTTAATTAATTCAGACAAAGTTTGATTAATGTACGTGGGGAGTGAGTAGAAGAGCTACTCCAGCTCAAATTGCTAAAAAAGTTAATGCTGGTTCTGTTGGCTGTGTGCCCATGCTGACCTAGGTCCACAGCTTACAAGATGCAAGTGAACATCAGAATTGGACCACAGAAACAATAGAAAAAGGTTGCCTGGTCTGATGAATTCTAGAATGGGGATGTGCAGGAAAATAAAGTCAGATCCACGGAGGACCCAATTGGCAACTTACAGGACTTCAAGACATAAAGGATCTGTTACTGTTGGCTTGGTGCCAGATAACAGGTCATACAGAGGTCTAGTGAGTCAATGCCTCGACAGGTTATGGTGGATGGTCATAATGATATGGCTAATCAGTGTGTGTGCGCGTATGTATATATGTACTATATATATATATATATATATATATATACTGTATATGAAATATATTCTAGAAATCTTCAGTTCTGATGAGTATAAGTAGATACACATCTGTACAGATCAGCACATCTGCACCCAAGTTCATGTGAGGTTATGTAGCAAATATTTCTGAGGAATGAAGACATACAAGTTCAGTATAAGACTCGGGGAGGTTGCTGATGTGTCCTTATAAAAATAATTGTACTAAAGCTAGGTTCACATTGCTGTAGCTGTGATCAGATTTTCAGTGTGATTATGTAATGCAACTTGGTTGTATTTTGGATTTAGTTTGCATATCCTACAGGGTTAAAATTGCACTAAAGTCAGCACCCTCTTTCCAAATCATTCTGTGCTGCATTGATGTGAACAGACACCATTGAACACACTTTAATTTCCATTGTCATGCGATTCTGTGTGACTCAAGTTGCATCTGAAATTGCACAAGTGTAAACCAGGCCATAAAGTAGAACTCTCTTTTAAAGAGGTTTTGAATTTTCATCCACGTCTGAGTGTTAGATGCATGGAGTCTTAGATGTATTTTACATGTCTTACTATTACTATTTATCTCTATGGAAGGTGTATTTTTCTGGAAAACACACCAAACATGTAGCATTTTTATAATTAATAGTTGCTATGTGACTCAAAACTTGCCTCTTTCTCATGGTCAAGCCCTTTGTGGGGTGAGCACAAGGAGGTGAACTGGAATCAATATATGTTGGGAATCCTCTATTTATTACAGTATATTAAACTGGTTTTACATGGGTGACAGCAACACTGTGCAGCCCACTTATTTTTACTTGACAAGCAAAGTTTTTTTTAAAGGTTCACTTTTCTGAACATGTTATATCCGTTTTTAGGGTGTAACATGTAACACGTTTAAAGTGTAAGTCCACCCTAAAACTAAAATCTCTGCATCTATAGACCCCCACCCAGGGTCAATCACGGGCGGGTGCACAGGATGCACCACGCCCAGGCACTGCAAGCTAAGCAGCAGCAGCAGAGCCTCACTGCTGCCCTCTACAGTGCCTAGTTGCAAGGATCGCCTGCCGCCTGGTGTTTAGCAACCAGTGATGGTATGAGGAACCAGAGAGGGAGGCTGAGGCCCCAGCATTCAGAGCGGAGGAGGATTTAACTTCTTCCTCCTCCACGCCTAGTGAATGTTGGCTCCACCCACCTCCTCTCTCCATCTTCTCCAGTGCGGCATGAGGGAAGGGAACCGTGCCAGGATTAGAGCACCTCTGGCCTGAAGAGCTGCTGACCTGCACCTGCCTGAGGCGAGGCACTAATTATCTAACAGAAACTCAGAGGGTTTATTCTCCAGAACCAATCACAGTCTCCGATTCTAGGGCTGATGACTCAGTGCTGTCCCTTCACATCGGCAGTGGGGATAATAAGCTACTGCATGGATTCAGTGTGATATTTGCTCTTTGACCCATCATGATGTGTGTATTGGTTTTAGTCATTAGAGATAAGCAGATGATTCATTATATATCAGACACAAGCTGGCATTAAAGGAGAAGTATAGCCAAAGCCCGTTTGGCTGTGCATCTCGTATGGATCACAGGAGTGCAGTTTGCAGTTTGTTCTACACTTCTGTGACCCATTTTCAGCAGAGTGTGGGCTGAAGTCCGCTCTCTGCTGACGTCACAGAAATCGGTCCAAGCACCGCATCATCACGACAATGGAAGTCGGGATCTGCCAGGTGCCTTGACCGACACATGGCTCAGCCTCTCAGCGAGCTGCTGAGAGCCTGAGCCGGCCGCTCCCTGCTCCCCGCTCCTCCAACGCCCAACGCTCCAATGAGCAAGGAGACAGAGCAGAGAGCTGTGACTGACAGTCACCAGCTCTCTGCTCAGATGGCTGTGAGAACCAAGCGATCGGCGGTGTTTGGTCGCTCGGTTCTCAGTGTAGAAGCGCCGGGGGACAGATGCAGTGTCAAACCGATGCTGAATCCACATAGTTAAGAATAAAAAAATAAATAAAAAATTGCGGGCTAGAACATGTCTGGCATTACTGCTGCTCCCTCACTGTTCATGTCTAAACAGACCCACAATATCAGCAACTCCCATTTGTTGTTCTCCTTTTGCCCTTAGAAATCTTCAGAAAACAAAGACCCCAATTTATTGCACATTAAAGGACCACTTGTCAGGAACACATCAGACATGCTTCTGTAACGCCTCAGAGGCGCACTAGAGTGCGCACGCGCGAACTCGCTTGTGCCCTCTTAGCCGCGAACAAACGGTCGTGAGTGTGCAGGTGAAGGCGCGCACTTGCGGCCACACACAGATGTGCGCATGCGCACGCAATAGCCATTATGTTTGGGGCACAAGAGGCCTATATAAGGGAAGCAGGCACACTTGTCCTTGGCTGTTTTGTCTGCAGCTTTTCCTGTACTCCTGAACCTGAACCTGTTGTATCCTGATTGACGACCCGGCCTGTCTCCTACCTCGCGTCATTTATTCACAGGAATGTGTGAATGAATGAGCTACAAGTACAATCTTCCACCACGGCAGACAGCTTCAAGTTCTCAATGAACTTCAAGGGTGCCGATGAGTGCCGATTGACACTTCCTACAGCTTTCAAACAGAAAGCTATAGCAAGTGTCTGCAGAAGCAGATCTGCTGATCGCAATGCTCTGTAGGCTCCTTAGAAAAAAAATAAATGCACATTTTTTTTTTTACCTGCAAAAACATGTACAGTTATTAATTTTGTAAAAGGCAAACATAGCTTTTAATGCACTGCATTTGTAGCGCACCAAAAAGTATAGGTGTGAACGCATCCTCAATTTGTTTATTCACTTTATACTCTAATATTCGCATCTTTGTTGAAAAACCTTCTTTTCATATATATTTTAACATCTTTAAATGATATTGTTTGTTTTTGTCATGGGAAAGCTGTGCCTGTTAGTGCAGGGAACACAGCAGGGCTGCGTCACAGAAGACATATTCCAAGGCAAAGAAAATAAGCAGTAAGCTTAATGATATTAACACATGACAGGCTGAATGAACCCTATGGGGGAAGTGTGGGTAGTGAAGGCTGTGAATAAAGATAGGCAAGCCACAGGAAACATCCTTCTGCCTTCTAAGGATCATCTGTGTACAATGTGAATTTTGCAAACTGCTGAAAAGCTGACAGTAAGGATAAGAATTCACGATCGAAAACAACACACAACACAACTATACATTTGGTAAAAGGAATTTCCCTGTAGTTTTAGAAAAAGGCACACCACGTTCCATAAGCAAATTCCAACTTTCACCAAGTCAGCACAGATACCTAAAGCATGCCTCCCAACTTTTTGAGATGGGAACGAGGGACACCTATTAGTAAAAGTATGTAGGCACAGGACACACACCCTGCCACTCCCCCTTAAAGGAGAATTATTTTAAAAAAATGATTAGTTAAACCCGCAAGTGCTGTGTGTTCACTGGACCCAGCCGCCCTACCTAGAGGCTGTCATTAGCTTTGCACTTCTGTACCAATAAACATTGCCTTATCAATAATATGTATTTTTATTCCCATGGTTGATTGTGTAGGTAGGGCCCCAGTGCACTGCATTGCCCGGGGCCCTTTAACCACTTAAGCCCCGGAAGATTTTACCCCCTTCCTGACCGGGGGTTATTTTGCGATTCGGCACTGCGTGACTTTAACGGACAATTGCGCGGTCGTGTGATGCCATACCTAAACGAATTTGACGTCCTTTTTTTCCCCACAAACAGAGCTTTCTTTTGGTGGTATTTGATCACCTGTGCGACTTTTACTTTTTGCGCTATAAACAAAAAAAGAGCGTCAATTTTGCAAAAATAACAATATTTTTCAAATTTTTTTATATGAAATTCCCCCCCCAAAAAAATGTAAAAATCAAATTTTTTTAACATTTTCGGCCAATTTGTTTTATACTACACATGTTTGGTAAAAAAAAAAATCGCAAAAAGCGTATTTTGATTGGTTTGCGCAAAAGTTATCGCGTTTACTAACAGAGGGAAAGATTTTTGTCATTTTTGTTGTTTTTTTTTTAACGCGTAATGGCGACGATCTGCGATTTTTTTGCGGTACTGCGACATTGGGGCGGACAGATCGGACCCTTAACTGACATTTTTGACACTTTTGGGGTTACCAGTGACATTACTGCAGTAATCAGCGCTTTACACTGTTACTGTAAAAATACATTGGTAGTGAAGGGGTTAACTTTATTTGAGAGGGAGGGGCTGTGTGTGTCCCTAGGGGCGTGATTCTAACTGTGATTGGCTACATAGTAGAACCGTATGATCAGTGTTTCTACACAGGGGAGAATGACAGGCGGCTTGTTTACACTAGCCGCCTGACTTTCTCCCTCTGCAGCGAGAGAATTGGGTCCGCCGGTCACATGCGCGGGGGGGTTCGGGACCGCGCGGGAGCGCGCCTCCGGCGGCGCACGCTCGCTCCCCAGAGCCTCGCAGGCTAGTGACGTTTATATACGTCACTTTGCCTGTGAGGGGCTGACCGCCGCAGTATATCTACTTGCGGCGGTCGGCAAGTGGTTAATGATCTTAAGATGGCACTGGACAGCGGGCCAGGGATCTTCTCCCTGCACTCACTGTCACAATTTAAAATCATTCAGTAACTGCCTATGAGCAGACAGCTACTCTGACAGTCAGAAGGAGCTTGAGATTACACCCATGATCTGCTGATTGTGGGTTCAATGCTTTACCAGCTCCTAATAGAGATCTATAATAAATGCACATTCTTTACCTGAAAAAAGATGTGTAGTTATTTATTTATTTTTTTAATGTGAATTTATCATTTAGTTGCCCAGAGTTAGACACAACTTCCTACTATAGTGTAGTGGGGATACCTCCCTATAGGTTGTTATACTATCCTAGCTTTGGCTGTATAGGGTAACGAAAAACTCACCTGATTCCACATGAGACCCACGCTGGTAGCCAAAGTGTTGCTCTAACACTGGTGAGTGACATTCTGTTAGTAAGAGGACAACGTCTTGCTCATCCGGGGAGCAAACAGATGTCACCAACAACAGGATCACAAGGGTGCCATAGATAGGCCTTACAGTCTGAGAAAAAGGGCGTTAAAGAATAACTAAGCCCAAGAGCAATTGTGTAATATATTGTAGTCTACCAGTCCTTAGGTGTGGTGGTTGCATTTGTTTTCTTGTTCAGGTTAAGAACATGTTCAGCAAGTACAGTAAATACCGGCTGATCGCGTCCTTTTTATTTCCTGTAAACTGATCTGAAAACATAAAACAATCTTATTTTCCTGCTGCTCCATGTTATGGAGATGAACAAGGGCATTTGAAGTCCAGTCTGGGTGGCAATCATGGTTCCCTCCACAGATACAGTGCAGATATGAGCATAGCCACACAGGGACAAGAAGTGTAACCTCAGGATTACCAAGTAAAAATAGAGGGACAAAAGCCTGAAATATTAAAAAAATGCAGCCACCTCATCTAACAACTGGTAAGTTGCAATATATTTTATTTTTTGTTATTGGGTTTAAATATGCTTTAATCACATACTGCCCGCCCACCGTCAAATGACGGCAGAGCGGGGCAGCTACTGTTCTGGGATGCCATCTTATGACGGCGCACCAGAATGGCCTCTCTCGCGTGCCCGTGGGGGCGCGCAGTGTGGCGATCATGGCCGCACCGCGTTGCTAGGACACGGCGCGACCCCGATCTCGGTAAAGAGCCAATGACATGGCTCTTTACTCATGTGATCGCAGGGGTCCAATCACAGCCGGCCACATGAAAATGAGGAAGTGCAGTTTATCGGCTCTCCTCACCTCACACTGTCAGAGTGTGTGGCAAGGACAGCCGATAAGCAGTTCCTCCTCACAGAGGAGACTAGAACAGGAAATCAGGGCACTGATCATCAGTGCCCTGATTACAGAAACGTGCAAAACAGTGCCAATCAGTGTCCACCATCAGTGCCCACAGTGCCCACCATCAGTGCCCACAGTGCCCACCATCAGTGCCCACAATCAGTACCCATAGTGCTGCCAGTCAGTGCCCATCAGTGCCTGCTTATCTGTGCTGCTCATCATTGCCCATCAGGTCTGCCCATCAGTACCCATTAGTGCCGCCCGTCAGTGCCCCTCAGTGCCGCCTTTCAGTGCCCATCAGTGCTGCCTATCAGTGCTTATTAGTCCCGCCTATCAGTGCCACCTATCAGTGCCCATCAGTGTGGCATATTGGTACCTCCTCATCAGTGGCCATAAGTGCCACCTATCAGTGCCCATCAGTGCTGCCTCATCAGTGCACATCAGTGAAGGAGAAACATTTTTTATTTTCAAAATTTACTCACAGAAAATAAGAAAAACTTTTTTTTTTTTAATTTTCTGTCTTTTTTCTTTTTTTTTTTTGTAAGAAATAAAAAACCCAGCGGTGATTAAATAACACCAAAAGAAAGCTCTATTTGTGTAAAAAAAACTATGACATTTTTTATATGGGTACAGTGTAGCATGATCGCGCAATTGTCATTCAAAGTGTGACAGCGCTGAAAGCTGAAAATTGGCCTGGGCAGGAGGGGGGTGAAAGTGCCCGGTATTGAAGGGGTTAAGGTATATTATGCTGAATATTACGCATAGGATCAAAGGTGAAGAAGCTGAAAAGCCGAAAAGCAAAAAGGTAACTCTTTAACCACTTTACCTCCGGCCACTGTGCTGCTACTGCGGCACAGTGGCTCGTTATCGTCCAGCGACGTAGACCTACGTCGCTGGACTCCTCCCCCTGTAGGCGGCGCGCTCCCGCTGTTTTCATTCACAGTGGGAGTCGGGCCAGGGGAGGAGCGGCGGCGATCGCCGCTGCTCTTCCCTGATCGTTGGGGAATCTAGTTTGGAGATCCGCCCGCCTGTGTAAACAGAGCGGGCGGATCTCCTAAGTGACAGATCGGAGTGTTCAGCATAGCTGAACATCCGATCTGTCCCTGTGTCACTCAGTCACCCCCCCCCCCACACATTAGTAAGCACCAGGCATACATTAACCCCTCCCTCTCCAATAAAATTAACCCCTTCCCTGCCAGTGTCATTTTTACAGTAACAGTGCATATACAGTGGGTACGGAAAGTATTCAGACCCCCTTAAATTTTTCACTCTTTGTTATATTGCAGCCATTTGCTAAAATCATTTAAGTTCATTCTTCTTCCTCATGAATGTACACATAGCACCCCATACTGACAGAAAAACACAGAATTGTTGACATTGTTGCAGATTTATTAAAAAAGAAAAACTGAAATATCACATGGTCCTAAGTATTCAGACCCTTTGCTGTGACACTCATATATTTAACTCAGGTGCTTTCCATTTCTTCTGATCATCCTTGAGATTGTTCTACACCTTCATTTGAGTCCAGCTGTGTTTGATTATACTGATTGGACTTGATTAGGAAAGCCACACACCTGTCTATATAAGACCTTCCAGATCACAATGCATGTCAGAGCAAATGAGAATCATGAGGTCAAAGGAACTGCCTGAAGAGCTCAGAGACAGAATTGTAGCAAGGCACAGATCTGGCCAAGGTTACAAAAAGATTTCTGCTGCACTTAAGGTTCCTAAGAGCACAGTGGCCTCCATAATCCTCAAATGGAAGACGTTTGGGACGACCAGAACCCTTCCTAGAGCTGGCCGTCCGGCCAAACTGAGCTATCGGGGGAGAAGAGCCTTGGTGAGAGAGGTAAAGAAGAACCCAAAGATCACTGTGGCTGAGCTCCAGAGATGCAGTCAGGAGATGGGAGAAAGTTGTAGAAAGTCAACCATCACTGCAGCCCTCCACCAGTCAGGGCTTTATGGCAGAGTGGCCCGACGGAAGCCTCTCCTCAGTGTAAGACACATGAAAGCCCGCATGGAGTTTGCTAAAAAAACACCTGAAGGACTCCAAGATGGTGAGAAATAAGATTCTCTGGTCTGATGAGACCAAAATAGAACTTTTTGGCCTTAATTCTAAGCGGTATGTGTGGAGAAAACCAGGCACTGCTCATCACCTGTCCAATACAGTCCCAACAGTGAAGCATGGTGGTGGCAGCATCATGCTGTGGGGTTGTTTTTCAGCTGCAGGGACAGGACGACTGGTTGCAATCGAGGGAAAGATGAATGCGGCCAAGTACAGGGATATCCTGGACAAAAACCTTCTCCAGAGTGCTCTGGACCTCAGACTGGGCCGAAGGTTTACCTTCCAACAAGACAATGACCCTAAGCACACAGCTAAAATAACGAAGGAGTGGCTTCACAACAACTCCGTGACTGTTCTTGAATGGCCCAGCCAGAGCCCTGACTTAAACCCAATTGAGCATCTCTGGAGAGACCTAAAAATGGCTGTCCACCAACGTTTACCATCCAACCTGACAGAACTGGAGAGGATCTGCAAGGAGGAATGGCAGAGGATCCCCAAATCCAGGTGTGAAAGACTTGTTGCATCTTTCCCAAAAAGACTCCTGGCTGTATTAGATCAAAAGGGGGCTTCTACTAAATACTGAGCAAAGGGTCTGAATACTTAGAACCATGTGATATTTCAGTTTTTCTTTTTTAATAAATCTGCAACAATGTCGAAAATTCTGTGTTTTTCTGTCAGTATGGGGTGCTATGTGTACATTCATGAGGAAGAAGAATGAACCTAAATGATTTTAGCAAATGGCTGCAATATAACAAAGAGTGAAAAATTTAAGGGGGTCTGAATACTTTCCGTACCCACTGTATATAGCACTGATTACTGCAGTAATATCACTGGTACCCCCAAAAGTGTAAAAAATATCAGTCAAGGGTCCGATCTGTCCGCCGCAATGTCGCAGTCCCGCAAAAAAAATCGCAGATCGCCGCCATTACTCACCAAAATGACAGAAATCTTCCCTTAGTTAGTAAACGCAATAACTTTTGCGCAAACCAATCAAAATATGCTTATTGTGATTTTTTTTACCAAACATAGGTAGAAGAAAACAAATTGGCCAGGGAAGCCTGCAGCACTGTGGGGGCAAAGTGAAAGGGAGAGGCACACGGGGAGAGGGGGATCAGAAGCAGGCAGAACAAGGAGGGGGATCGGTGTGGGAGAAGCAATTACAGGAATGATGCCCTGTGTCTGTGTCTCTCCCCACAGCAGCTGAAAACCAGCAGAAGGATGAGAAACTGGCTTTCATCTGCTGCAGAGAGCCACACAGGGCTTCTTTCTATACTTGCCCCCATGCCCGACCGCACTGATTCTTCATGCTGTTGGGGCCCCCCTGTGTGCCCGGGCCCCCTACAGGAGGACTGGTGGTCCCCCCCTATCAGCGGCCCTGCTGCTGAGTACCCCATGATGTGCCCCAAGCCCTGCTGTGTGTCCTATGCCCTGCTGTGTGCCCTGAGTTGTGCCCAATGTTCTGCACTGTGCCCCATAATGTGCTCTTCTGTGCTCTGCTGTGACCCCCTGTAATGTGCCCTGGTGTGCCCCATTATGTGCCCTGCTGTCCCCCCCTGTATTGTGTCCTGACCTCCTGTGCTCTATCCTGCTGCCCCCTGTACACTGTTTATCTCACTTTAACCCAGGATTGAGCATCTGTGCAGAAGAAAATTAGCACAAGTTTCACATAAAATAGGAACGTTATTATTTCTATTATTTAATGCCATTTCTTAAAATAATTGTCGTTATATCACAGCTCGTTAATCACACCAATATTCCGTGAGATGTAGATCTGAATGTTATTTTAGGGGTTCCCCAAGATCTCAAACCTTCTGCCAGGGGTTCCCACGACGGTAAAAAGGTTGAGAAACACTGCTATAGAGGTTGCAAATGCAGTCCAACTCCTGCAGGGTGGCACATCAATACGTGCCATTTCCAGTAGGTTTGCTGTGTCTCCCAGCACAGTCTCTCAAGAGCATGGAGGAGATTCCAGGAGACAGGCAGTTACTTTATAAAAGCTGGACAGGGCCATGGAAGGTCCTTAACCCATCAGCAGGATGGGTATCTACTCCTTAGTGCAAAGAGAAACATGATGAGCACTGCCAGAGCCCTACAAAATGAACTCCAGCAGGCCACAGGTGTGAATGTCTCTGACTAATCAATCAGAAACAGACTTCATGAGGGTGGCCTGAGGGCCCGACATCCTCTAGTGCCGGGGTCCTCAATAGGCGGACTCCGGGCCGCCTCCGGACCCACACGAATTAAAATCTGGACCGCCGAAGTGGTCTCCTTCCTTCTGTCTCAGCGGGGGGCAGAATGGAGAGGATCGGAGTGGCTGTGTTTAGCGCTGCATGATTACAAAAAGCCGAGTACAAGTTCTTACTCGGCGGAGAGGATGTCCTACAAAGTCCCGCCTCCTGGGCCGGCTCTTACCTATGATAGACAGAACACTGGTGACGTGTATCATAGGAGCCGGTGTCCAGGAGGCGGGACTTTGTAGGACATCCTCTCCGTCGGGTAAGAAGAACTTGTACTCGGCTTTTTGTAATCATGCAGCGCTAAACACAGCCACTCCGATCCTCTCCATTCTGCCCCCCGCTGAGACAGAAGGAAGGAGACCGCTTCGGCGGTTCAGATTAATGGGGGCACGCACACTGGTCACTGCATTATTGGGGGCACACACACTGGTCACTCTGCATTATTGGGGGCACGCACACTGGTCACTCTGCATTATTGGGGGCACACACACTGGTCACTGCATTATTGGGGGCACACACACTGGTCACTCTGCATTATTGGGGGCACGCACACTGGTCACTCTGCATTATTGGGGGCACACACACTGGTCACTCCGCATTATTGGGGGCACACACACTGGTCACTGCATTATTGGGGGCACACACACTTTTCCCTCTGCATTATTGGGGGCACACACACTGGTCACTGCATTATTGGGGGCACACACACTGGTCACTGCATTATTGAGGGCACACACACTGGTCACTCTGCATTATTGAGGGCACACACACTGGTCACTCTGCATTATTGAGGGCACACACACTGGTCAATCTGCATTATTGGGGGCACACACACTGGTCACTCTGCATTAATGGGGGCACGCACATGGTCGCTCTGCATTAATGGGGGCACGCACATGGTCGCTCTGCATTAATGGGGACACGCTCTGCATTAATAGGGGCACACACATAGTCGCTCTGCATTAATGGTGGCACGCACATGGTCGCTCTGCATTAATGGAGACACGCTCTGCATTAATAGGGGCACACACATGGTCGCTCTGCATTAATGGGGGCACGCACATGGTCACTCTGCATTAATGGGGGCACGCACATGGTCACTCTGCATTAATGGGGGCACGCACAATGCTCGCTCTGCATTGGATGGGGCAAGTTTTGGGGAATGCCTTTTTTTGTTGTTGGCGTTCTGTATTTGGAATTTGATGGTCACTTTTCCGGACCTCGGACTGAATGGAAAATTTGTAAGTGGACCTTTCAAGTTTACATTTGAATACCCCTGCTCTAGTGGGCCCTGTGCTCACTGCCCAGCACCATGGAGCTCGATTGGCACTTGCCATTGAACATCAGAATTGGCAGGTCCGCCACTGGCGCCCGAGAGCAGGTTCACCCTGAGCACATGTAACAGATGTGAAAGGGTCTGGAGAAGCCGTGGAGAATGTTATGCTTTCTGTAACATTGTTCAGCATGACTGGTTTGGTGGTGGGTCAGTGATGGTCTGGAAGGCATATCCATGGAGGGATGCACAGACCTCTGCAGGCTAGAGAATGGCCCCCTGACTGCCATTATGTATCAGAATGAAATCCTTGGACCCATTGTCAGACCCTACACTGGTGCAGTGGGTCCTGGGTTCCTCCTGGTGCACGACAATGCACGGCCTCATGTGGCGAGAGTATGCAGCCAGCTCCCGGAGGATGAAGGAATTGATACCATTGAATGGCCCCCAGCTTGCCTGACTTAAATCCAATAGAACACCTCTGGGACATTATGTTTCGGTCCATCTGACGCCAGAAGTTTGTCTGAAATATTTGCAAATTTATCAAAACAAAAGAAAAGTAAAAATCACATGTACATAAGTATTCACAGCCTTTACTCACTACTTTGTTGAAGCACCTTTGGCAGCAATTACAGCCTCAAGTCTTTTGGGTAGTTCTTAGGGTAGTTGTCCTGTGGAAAATGAACCTTCACCCCAGTCTGAGGTCCAAAGTGCTCTGGAGCAGGTTTTCATTAAGGATATCCCTGTACATTGCTGCATTCATCTTTCACTTCTCCCAGTTCCTCCTGCTGAAAAACATCCCCACAGCATGATGCTGCCACCACCATGCTTCACTGTGGGGATAGTATTGGCCAGGTAATGAGCGGTACCTGGTTTCCTCCAAACATGACGCTTGCCATTTAGGCCAAAGAATTACATTTTGTTTTATCAGACCAGAGAATTTTGTTTCTCATATTCTGAGAGTCCTTCAGGTGCTTTTTGGCAAAGTGCAGGTGGGCAGTCAGGTGCCTTTAACTAAGGAATGGCTTCTGTCTGGCCACTCTACCATACAGGCCTGATTAGTGGAGTGCTGCAGAGATGGTTGTTATTCTGGAAGGTTCTCCTCTCTCCACAGAGAAACACTGGAGCTCTGTCAGAGTGACCATCCTGTTCTTGGTCATCTCCCTGACTAAGGCCTTTCTCCCCCGATTGCTCAGTTTAGCCTGGCAGCCCGCTCTAGGAAGAGTCCTCGTACTTGCAAATTTCTTCCATTTATGGATGATGGATGCCACTGTGCTGCAGAAATGTTTCTGTACTCTTCCCCAGATCTGTTCCTCGATCCAATCCTGTCTCGGAGGTCTACAGACGATTCCTTGAACTTCATGGCTTGGTTTGTGCTCTGACATGCACTGGTAACTGTGGGACCTTATATAGATAGGTGTGTGCCTTTCCAAATCATGTCAAATCAACTGAATTTACCACAGGTGGACTCCAATCAAGTTGTAGAAACATCTCAAGGTTGATCGGTGGAAACAGGATGCACCTGAGCTCAATTTTGGTCATGGCAAAGGCTGTGAATACTTATGTAGATGTGATTTCTTGTTGTTTTTTATTTTCAATAAATTTGCAAAGATTTCAACAATCTTCTTTCACTGTGTCTCTATGGGGTATTGTTTGTAGAATTTTGAGTACCGTATTTATTCGAGTATAATGCGCAAAATTTTCTACCAAAAAAAGAAATCAAAGTTTGGGTGCGCGTTATAAACGAGGGCTGGGGTGGGGTGGCAGTGGCGGCTGATCCATTGAGGGCGTAGGCGAATTGTAAATTCGCACTGCGCCTTTTCCGGGCTGCAGCCGCCCACTGTACGCGAGCGCGAAGAAAAAAAAAACGTCCCCTCGTCGCGTACAGTGGGCGGCCCGAACTGGGGGTGAGAATTCTTATTATCCGCTGTACGGTCGCCGCTTCATTTCCTCGCCTCGCTCACACGTTACGGTAAGCATTGCTTTTGTACAATTCAGTGTTTTGCGTACCGTAATTCAGTGTTCTTCATATTTTAATTGATATACTGGTACCCGTTAGATGGCAACTCAGGGTATCAAGAGAAAACGTTCTGCATAAGACGCTTCATTCAAGCTCAAAGTTGTTGATCATGCTGAAATAAATGATTTTTATCATGGCCGCACGTGTTCAACAATGTTTTTTTGTCAATTACAATGCTTGGTGTGAAACAAAATTTTATACCGATTTTTAATCGAAAATCAGGGGTGCGCGTTATACACGTGTGCGCGTTATACTCGAATAAATACGGTAAAATATTGAATTTATTCCATTTTGGAATAAGGCTGTAATATAACAAAATGTGTAAAAAGTGAAGCGCTGTAAATACTTTATATATATATATATATATATATATATATATATATTTATATTTATATATATATTTATATATATATTTATATACTTTGTACATATATAAAGCAATATAATTTTAAAATCGATCACATCACCTTGTTCTCAGCTGCATAAGGGGCTTGGGAGGGGTGGAGACTGTAGGGGAGCATGTCAGCAGGAGGCGGAGAAACAGCAGTACACTAATCTCTCCAGTGAAGAGCTGGGCAGGGGGTGTGTCAGCACAAGTATTGGAGGACAGACAGATTGTGTTCCTAAGTATAGTGCAAAGAAGAAGAAAAAAAAACTGACTATGCTGGGAAATACTTAGCATGGTCAATTTCAAATAGGAAAGCAGGGGCAGGATCACCAGGCATTTCACACAAAGGCAGCAATACAAAGAGAACAGGATGCTTTTTCATACAAGTAAATGGTACAACAGATACATCAGCAATATGAAATATTGTGTGATTCCTGTACCAGGCAATCCTACGTGTTAGCATACAGCAATGAGCAGCAGCCTGTACAAATCAATGACAGGCTGACAGGCGCACACACGTCCGAGTGTTCACATTCATACAGTGACAGATGAGCAGACCTGGACACAATGGGGTTGATTTACTAAAGGCACATAGACTGTAAACATTTGCAGGCCCCACCGCACCCAAGTAGGCGTCTGATCACAAATGGATACAAAGAAAGGGTGGAAAGAAGAAAGAGAGAAAAAAAGAAGAGTCAGAGGGGAGAAAAGGGTGCCACCGGTAGGGACACATAGGGGTCGAATTACTTAAGGCATATAGAATGTGCACTTTGCAAAGTGCAGCTGCACTCTACAAGTGGAGTTGCTCCAGATCTTAGTAAATGAGGTAAAGCTTCACTTTACAAAGAGTACCCAATCCCATGTAGGGAAAATGAAAAAAAAAAAAAAAACAGCATTTTTGCTTGATTGTGATTGGATGATGAAAATCAGCAGAGATCTCCCTCGTTTATAGAGCTCTGGGTCAAAGGCACTTGCAAACGTGCACAGGCTATTTGCCTTTAGTAAATCAGCCCCAATCTGCCTCTGTTCAGGGCCACTCAGCCATCTCTGTATGCATGTAACTGCTCAGATGTCCTGGTATATACATACAGCTGCAGCACCTGTCAACCTGTCATTGATTTGTAGAAGCTGCTGCCTGCGTCTGTAAGAAAATACCTGTCACTCCCGTGTGCAGAAATCATGTTCCTTTGCACGTTGTACAGCAGTCGTGTGAATGGGGCATAATATTATTATTATACAGGATTTATATAGCGCCGACAGTTTGCGCAGCGCTTTACAATGTTACGGCAGACAGAACAGTTCCAATACAATTCAATACAGGAGGAATCAGAGGGCCCTGCTCGTTAGAGCTTACAATCCAATAGTACATTTATCTATACAGGTTTCAGACCTAGAAGGAATGTATGAGAAGGAAGGAGGGACAGAGGGATTCGGTTACAAACAAGGGACTATTCTTCCAAAAATAGCATTGTAAACTAAGCTGACTCACTAGGGAATAGGAGACTTTTTAGGAGGCACTTTAACCCTGTTCAACTTAAACAAAGCTATTATTAGTTTATTTTAGACATCATTAGAAAAAAAAGGAATCATTTTGTATAGCACATTGGAAAAGCAGAACTGTGACCTAACACTGGCTCCTCAAATCTCTGGTATAATGTCCAAAGGGAACTTAGATGCTTTGTTATTTAGAGGAAAGGAAGTGGTATGCTGAAACAGCGAAAACAAGATGACCCCTGGTAGAATTTCTTCATTTGTCATTTGTCAGAAGAATGACACTTTCTGGATGATGAGGTTTTATTAAAAAAAATGCAAAAGATATCTGATTATAATTCACGTAATATTAAAGTATAAAGCCCCACACAGGGACCATATAGGATGCAGAGCCTGCTAAACCCCTTTATGACCGCCTGGCCCATATGTGTCCCCGGGTGGCCTTTGTTTACCTGCTGAGAAGGTGCCCACTGCGCGCTCTAAGCACAAAGACCGAGCTGTAGAAGTCAGCTATCGGTTTAGGTCAGTGCTTTAAGTGGCCCAAAAGAGGTGCCGGTACTCTATTATAGCCTATAAATTTTGTCGCCCCCCCATCCCACACAGAGCACCCTCCCCCCTGGCCTGGGCTGGGACTCCGGAGCAGGGGGACTCACTGGTAGTGACTGGTCTGGCTCTGGAGTGGGAAATATTCTTGGGGGGCAATTGAGGGCGCAGATGTCCAAAATGAGCGTACTGGTACGCTAAGGCGCACGGAGAGGTGGCGGTATGCTCAAAGGCCATATTTGGAAGTGGCGGTACTGAGTACCAGTGAGTACCGGTCCACTTAAAGCACTGGTTTAGGTAATAGATCAGTAGCTGGTGGGACTAGCTTACGATCATTTACCCACTGAGTGGTCACATGATCGCCCATCGTTCCCACCCCCAAACACGTTCAAACCATTTAAAGGGACATCAGGGTGGGTGGGAAGGAGTTGATCGCTCTTTCCTTGGACCGGCTGATGCGTACAACCGTCCATGGGTAAGAATTACAAGATGTGGCTATACTGTACATGATTACGCACTGGGGGTTGCGTAAAGCACCTGCATGTACATGGAAGTACGGTCCAATCGCATCTTCTAATTCATCTCAATGGGCGATCGTACAGGGAAGCTGCGAGTCCCAGGAGAGTGATTACGCAGGCTCTGTACAGTCGTCTGCGTGAAGCCTCTGAAAATTTGAAGACGTGTCATGGAACCCAGAATCTTCACACTGAGCATATTACTTCCCTAATTTATACTTCTGCGATAAGAACGCAATAGCTGTCATCAGAGGCGTAACTAGAACCTTCAGGGCCCTGATGCAAGAAACCATGAAGGGCCCCCCAGACCCCTGGCCGGGGCCCTTACCTTCAAGCCCAGGGCTCTTCCCACTAACCCTGGGGCTCTTTACACTCGTTGCATGGCCTTTTATTACGGTCCCGCAGCAGGATTCTTTCATAAGTTCTGCAGTGGGCCCCCTTTCTGCAATCTTGGGGCCTCCCCACAGTGGTGCAATGCCAGGGTCCGGTCGCAAGTGTGACCTTTGCAATCCTGGAAGTTCACCCACTGGTTTGCTACCGGGCCCCCTGGAGCATGGGGCCCGGTAGCGATTGCAACCCCTGCAACCCCTGTAGTTACGCCCCTGGCTGTCATTGGACACTGCATGCTGTAATCTCTGTTAGGAAACACTTCAGTGTTATTGTCTTGTTAGACGGATAATAACTACACAGTATTTAGTACAGTGTAAGTGGCAGGATGTCGTTTTTAATTAAAGCTGCACTCTAGGCAAACAGCTAAATACACTAAAAAAATATATACTGTATATCCACTTGCCAACCGTTTTACTGTGCACAATCAGGTACATATTCGTGATTCTGCTTTTCCAGGTAGGAAGCGCGTGCGCCACTGGCACGCCACGTGCATAGTTGCCAACATTTAAAATAAAATTCCAGGGACGCTTTGCAGCACAGCTATCAATTACCACACCCACTTCCCTGAAGCTCCGCCCACTCTGCATAATTTATCTCGCCTTCTTATCAGATTATAGAGTCTACTCAATATAGAGAGAATTACAGGAGATTAACCACTTTAATACAGGGCACTTCCCTCCCTTCCTGCCCAGGCCAATTTTCCCCTTTTAGCGCTGTTGCAATTTGAATGACAATTGCGCAGTCATGCAACACTGTACCTACACCAAATTTATGTCATTTCCCCCCCACAAATAGAGCTTTCTTTTGGTGGTATTTGATCACCTGTGCGATTTTTACTTTTTGCTAAACAAATAAAAAAAGACCGAAAAGTTTGAAAAAAAAAAAAGTTTTTTTGTTTATGTTATACAATTTTGTAAATAAATAAGTTTTTTCCTGCACTGATGAGCACTGATGAGACTGCACTGACAGGCACTGATGAGGAGGCACTGATGGGGTGGCACTGATGGGGTGGCACTGATAGGCGGCACTGATAGGTGGCACTGATATGCGGCACTGATAGGCACTGATATGCGGCACTGATAGGTAGCACAGATATGCAGCATTGGTGGGCACTGATAGGCGGCACTGCTGGGCACTGATAGGCGGCATTGATGGACACTGATAGGTGGCACTGATGGGCACTGATAGGTGGCACTGACGGGCACTAATGGGCACTGATAGGCGGCACTGGTGGGCACTGATGGGTGGCACTGATGGGCGGCACTGATGGGCACTGATAGGCGGCACTGGTGGGCAATAATGGGCACTGGTGGGCGACACTAAAGGATAGCAATGATGGGCACTTGTGGGCAGCACTGATAGGGAGGACACTGGTGGGCATCACTGATGGGGAGGGCAATGGGGGGCTCCCTGAGCCCTGATTGCCATCCCTGGTGGCCATAGTGGGCATCCCTGGGGTCATAGTGGGCATCCCTGGGGTCATAGTGGGCATCCCTGGTGGATCTAGTGGCACCCCCCCCCCCGAGGGTCTGCACTGGTAATCAATGATCTGATTACCAGTGCCGACCCCCCCCCCTGTCAGGGGAGCCGCCGATCGGCGCTCCTTTGCTCGTGATTGGACACGGCTGATCACATGGTAAAGAGCCTCCGTCAGAGGCTCTTTACCGAGATCGGAGATGCAGGGTGTCAGGCTGACACCTCGCATCACTGATCGCCGCTCTGGGCTCTGGACCATCAGCTCTGGACCGATCCGGGCGCCCAGAGCTGTGTTATCCTGCCGCCGTCATATGACGTCCGGTCAGGATAACACAACAACCACATTTGTAATAGGGCGGGCGGGAAGTGGTTAAAAAAGGGAATTTCAAACTTAAGGCCACAGTAGCAGAGTTGGAATAAGTCTCCTATTCAGCTGCACTACTTCTGCGTAACATTTATGGGCGGCCCGATTAAAGAGGAAGTAAACCCTCCTCTGACACTTTTACCTATAGGTAAGCCTATGATAAGGCTTACCTATAGGTACTGTAAATATCTCCTAAACATGTACCGTTTAGGAGATATTTACCTTACATGCAGCCAGTGACGTCACTGGCGCATGCGCTCTGAAGGAACGGCCGCTGGGGCCTTCCTTCAGAGTCCCGTGCCGTGACCGGCGGCTCCCGCGCATGCGCGGGAGTGACGTCACCGCTGCTCCGGCCAATCAGATGGCCGGATGCCACAATCCCGGAAGATGGGCGACTGGACATGTCGCCCGTCATTCAGGTAAGCGAGCGGCATGGCGGGGCTCGTTCTAAGGTAAGTATTTAGTAGTGTTTCTCTTTCAGGTTTGCGGAAAAAAAAAAAATCTATGGGTTTACAACCTCTTTAACAGGCGTTTCCAGGAACAATATAAATTACCTGGGACAGGCTCCTATTTGCAGGGACTGTCCCTGGAAAAAAGGGACAGTTGGCAAGTATGCACGTGTGATGTGATTAGTCACAGCACAAGCTGATCTGTGGGTGCTGCCAATAGAATACCGCCAGCACCCGCTGATAAGCAAGGAGGAAGACAGAAAAGAGCTCTGTGTATATAAACAAGGCAGAGCTCTGTCCTATCAGCAGGGATGTGTTGTTTTTTGTTTCCCTGCAAATCAGGGAACAAAAACAGGACATCTCTTTTTGAAAACAACCTCACAGCTCACACATAAACACTGGTTAGGCACACATTTAAAGGGTAACTCCACTTTCGTGGGGAAAAGAAAAATCAGCAAATAAAGAAAAAACAATATAGCGTATACAATTGTGACACAAATTATCTTGTAATTGAATGTTATTAAAATGACCTTTCCTTTTTAATCTGCAACTGTTGTAATTTTCCCTGAGAATTCAATATGGCTACCAGTAGCTGTTCTGTACATAGAATGTGTACTGACCACACCCAAGAAACATAATTTCCTGCTTATGCGATTGGCTCACCAATTTCCCCAGAAGTCTGCCTAAGATACAAGTCAGATTTCAGGCATCCCCTGCAACAAAAATGTCATTTTTGGTGAGATACTGCCAATAGGAACACGTCTAAAGGGATGAAGGCCCAGCAGCTTTCCTCTTTTGAGCTCTGCAACTGTCACAGCTGATAGATAATTATGAAACCACTCCCATTAGACCCACTCAGCACAGAGGAACACAGAGGGATTTCTTCAGAATAACAAAAGGTTGGGCTCTGCAGCAAAGTTTGTTAAAATCCCTGCAATATACAGAGATCACCCAGAGGGGAATGTTTTTTTCTCAAAAAAAGTGGAGTTACGCTTTAACCTTTGCTCGCCCTAGATTTTTAACCCCTTTCCAGCCAGTGCCATTAGTACAGTGAAAGTGCATATTTTTAGCACTGATCGCTGTATTAGTGTCACTGGCTCCCACAAAGTCATCCGCAACATTGCAGTCCAGCTATAAGTCACTGATTGCCGCCATTACTAGTATAAACAAAAATTCCAGTATATACCATAGTTTGTAGACAAACCAATCAATATATGCTTATTGGGATTTTTTTTAACCAAAAACGTGTAGCAGAATACATTTTGCCTACATTTATGAAGAAATTCGATTTTTTTTTTTTATTGGATATGTTTTATAGCAGAAAGAAAATATTTTCTTCCCCAATTTTTGGTCTTTTTTCATTTATAGTCAAAGAATAAAAAAAAAAACAGTGGTGATTAAATACCACCAAAAGAAAGCTCTATCTGTGGGGAAAAAAATGACATAAATCTCATTTGTGTATAGTGTTGCAACGACTGCGCAAATGTCAGTTAAAATAGAGCCGTGCTGTATAGCAAAAAATGGCCTGGTCATGAAGAGGGTAAATCTTTCAGAGGTCAAGTGGTTAAATTAAGTGTTTTACCTGCTACACCATACAGCCCTGGTTTTTTCTGCTGCAGTTAAAAGAGAAGTGCAGGATTAAATGAAAAAACAATCATACTCTCTGCATTTGGCAGCCAAACAAGCTGCTGATAAGGCCTGTGCTTGTATTTTACACTGGAAAAAATACCACTGTAGGTTCAACTCACTTCTGACTTGTTTACATTGTTGCCAGTCAAACCCTGATGAAGGGGGTGCTGCGACCCTTAAAACGCATTGGCTACTTTTTTGGATGGTACCCCTGACTTTAAGGCTGCATTCACATGTCAGCGTATGATCGCGGGCAGAACCGCCGCGGTTCCGCCCGCGATTTGGAGATTTATTGCAAATCGCGGGACACCTAGCGTTGCCCGTTGATTTGCAATAGGCCCCCAAACGCCGAGCGATGTTGCCGCGATTTACACCCGCCGAATCGCAGCAACATCGCGCAAACAAAATCGCGGGACGCAATACCCTCCAAAGAAGCTCTTGTACTTTTTTGGAGCGTATTGCGTCCCACGATTTTGTTTGCGCGATGTTGCCGCGATTCGGCGGGCGTAAATCGCGGCAACATCGCTCGGCGTTTGGGGGGCTATTGCAAATCAACGGGCAACGCTAGGCGTCCCGCGATTTGCAATAAATCTCAATACCACAGATTGGTTAGAAAACTACAATTCCCCAGACAGAGAAATTAAAGGTGAGGAACTGGAGTGATTTTCCTGGGCTGAAGGAGGAAGAAGACTCTCTTTCTGCTGGGAGACAAGTAATGACACATACCTTAACCCACCAGTGTACAGTGAAAGAAGTGAGTGGGACATCTTTATCTTAAAGCAGGGGAAGCAGAACGGACACTATCCTGGAGCCTTGTACCGCGACCTGGACTGTGGGCAGCCTGCTGTGCCTGCAGCAAGGAGCTACATGCTGAGGATACCACCAACGAAAGTGGGAACCTGGCACGGTAAAGGAAAGCTTCTGCTTACACAGGATTGGTGAGAGGTCATATACTGCAGCTTAACAGAAGAACAGACTTACTGGCTATGAATACTTTATTGTTTCATTTATCTATTATTAAAGTGACACTACCTAGAGTGCTCCAGCAAAAGATTCTTGGGCCCCTACAAGCTGGCCAGCAGAAGGTTTAGAATATGTGGCCTACTGACTGCTGACTGGTACTGCGGTAACCATTCATAAGTCCTATCCACCCCCCTTAGCTAGTTCACCCTATGAAGTTTAAAGTGGATGTAAACCCTTACATATACCCAGTGAAATGAACAGTCTCAGCTTAAACACAGAGATGAAACAAATCTCCCTACATAAGTTTTTATTTGTATGTCTTCAGCTTTCTACACTGTTTAGAAAGTGAACATCGTGAAGAATTTTTTCTTCCTGTTCCAGCACTGGGTGTGGAGTATTGGCATACACTGTGTGACAGCTGATTGGAGGAAAGGCACACATCCCCCCTCCATATAGGCAGAGGAAGGAAGAAAAATGCAGAGCTGTGCTGTGAATAGACCAGCTCACTGCTAATCTATCTCTATGCACCCACCCCGATACAAATTTCCAGCTGCCTTTATCTCCTGTGTCAGAGAACTTGTCAGAAGTTATCATGCTGATAACAGAGGAACAGAGCAGCAGAAAGACACTGGATTTAGGGCTTTGGAGAAAGATAAGTAAACACTACAGATATATGTGCCCAGGTCAGATTTCATGAATGGGGTTTACTTCCACTTTAAGGAAAGAGGTGGATTATTTAGTGTTCTTTTTTTGCAGCTTGCTAATCATCTCAGTTAAACGCTACAATGTTACGGTTTGCTAATGTTTGATTGGTAACTGCTGTGTTATAATCTTTAGTGGTGGGCCCATTGCAATATAATCTTTCCTTCCTGATATACCCCGGTATAACCTATCCTTGCTAAACAGGTCTGTGTCATTTTCTGGTGTATATGTGTTGCTGTGTTTGTGGGTATTTATATGCACAGGCGTCTGCATCCATATCCCCAGCCCAACCAGGTGTGTCAGAGAGTACAGAGCTGTTAGCAGAGGTGCGGGGACAAGAACACGGGACCCAACACATCCAACGGCTCCATCAAGGGCAAGAGCAATATTTAGATTTACAAAAACTATGTAATATGAGGACCTACCTATTTATCCAATCAATCTGCATCCAGGCAGACAAGTTCTTGCACTTCATAGTTGTTGGTATATCCATAGGAAATTGCACAAGCAAATTGTAATGTGTGTGGTATGATTGACTTAACTGTACAATGCAATGCAACCTGACAGCCCTACTGCACGCCCTCCAGCTGCTGCACAGGGAATTACAGGAAGCTGATATAAAGATATATTCTGGTGTTTATACAAGCTGTGTTTATATTTACAGTTAACGACTAATTCTTGGTCGTTTGACCGTTTAATTTTGGAAGTTCCAACATTTTGGTAACTGATCCTATAGAGCAGGCATGTCCAACCTGCGGCCCGAGGGCCGCATGTGGCCCAGAACGGCAGGCAATGCGGCCCATTGCCCCCTGACAATCTTTTTTTGCTAGTGAGGAAGGGGTTCGAGGGCATGGCCATATCAGCTTCCAACTAACGATAGGCAGAGGCAGAGGCTGAGGGGAGGGGGGGGGGGGAGGCGAGCATGTGCAGTATTTCTGACTCCTACCACCATGACCACTTCAAATCACTCTGAAGTGGTCAGGGTGGTTAGAGTGTTCCTTTATTGTCTCTCAGAAGAAGTAAACCTCTGTATACTGATTCCATTTAATTTGATCATCCACTAGTTGTGTTAAATTAGTGCGGGGGGCTTTATTACATGCCTTAACTATAGTATATATTTTATATGCGGCCCGAGAAAATTTCTCTACACTCAATGTGGCCCAGAGAGGCCAAAAGGTTGGACACCCATGCTATAGAGTTTTGCTTCTCCAAACAATTAATCATCTATGACTAATATGGTTCCAAACTGGAAAAAACTGCTCTCAGTGCTTTACCATACTGAAAGACGTCTCAGTGTTTGCTGGATAATTCATTCTTTTACACTTTGTAAGAAGAAATGACAAATAGAAGAAAACTTCAAATAAATTCACTATAGAAATAAATAAGAGTTATAATGGCTGCAGCTTACCTGTGCATCCAGTGCTTCATACCAAAATGCTCCGCATGACTGATGGTATTACATAATTACATAGTTGGTTAGGTTGAAAAAAGACACCAGTCCATCCAGTACAATCTATGATGTGTGTGTGTGTGTGTGTGTGTGTGTGTGCTTTACAATAGTACATTGTCTATCCCTGTATGTTGTGGTCGTTAAGAAGCCCATCTAATAGTTTTTTAAACTATTGATGCTCCCTGCTGATACCACTGCTTGTGGAAGAGAATTCCACATCCTTACTGCTCTGACAGTAAAGAACCCTCTATGCCAGGGATTCCCAAACTCCGGACCTCCAGTTGTTCAGGAACTACAATTTCCATCATGCCTAGTCATGTCTGTGAATGTCAGAGTTTTACAATGCCTCATGGGATGTGTAGTTCTGCAACAGCTGCAGGGCCGTAGTTTTGAAATCCCTGCTCTATGCAGTTTAAGGTTAAACCGTTTCTCTTCCAATTTCAGTAAATGGCCGCATGTCTTTTTAAATTCCCTTTCACTGAAAAGTTTGTTCCCTATGCTAGGGTCACCAGTGTGGTATTTGTACATCGCTGTCATATCCCCTCTCAAGTGTCTCCTCTCCAGAGAGAATAAGTTCAATGCTTGTCATCTTTCCTCATAGCTGAAGTCCTCCAGTCCCTTTATTAGCTTTGTGACCCTTCTTTGGACTCTCTCCAGTTCCAGCATAAAGCTAGGTTCACACATATGCGGCCGTGGTTTCAGTGCAGCACTCCAGGGCATTTCTGTTCACTGAGTTAGGTGCGATTCAGATGCAAAATTTTACCTGAACCAGACCCAAAAACGCACAGGACCCTTTTTGAAACGACACCGCGGCTGCTCTGCACATGTGTGAACCGTCTGCATTGAAAGCCGTTCACATTCACATGTTATGAGAATGGGATGCGGTTAAAAACGCATCCAATTCGCATATATGTGAACACAGCCTTACACAACAACACACTTCAGCTATTGCTATGCTTATCCTAAACCTTGTATGTATATTCTGAAATTGGCCCCTGCATTATTGGTCTGTTGTTACAATGGGCGGCCTTACTGGTCAACACTGTGATACAGGCAGAGCCAGATTTAGACCTTGGGGGGCCAGGGGCACTTCAGGTTCAATGGGCCCTTTATACACAGAAATGAAAACAAGGCGAATCATCAAATTACACATCCGTTTCCATTAACTGTACATCGTTGGAACTAATCATTTATATACTGTACTAGACATTAAGCCAGTTAAATTAACGGGCGCTAGAACATATGTGGTCAAACTTTGTAAAAACAGACTTAGCAGTAAGTCCACGCGAACGTGCACCCGCCGCGTGCCCACGCACACCCGCCGCTTCAACAGTTTCGCCCGGTCGCCAGAAGTCTCTACGCTCCAAGTCCCAATGGCTGTCCGTGGGGCACATGCGCAGTAGCGCAATCCCACGGACACAGGGACTGGACGCAGAGACACTTGTACTTTATATGTATAGATACCACTGTACATAGAAAGGTAAATGAGTTATGTTTCATGTAAGTACACGCCAGCAAACCTCCAGGGACATTTTTAGGTGAGAAAAATTAGAAAGAACGTAGCCATGCTGCAATGTACTCTTTGATTTCCATAGATAAGAATGACTCTTAGAAGTCACAGGGCCCCACACAGCATATCTGACAGGGCCCCGCTCCCCCACCTCCGAAAATATCAAATTATATTTTTACTACAATGCCATGGCTGTAACGCTATGCTTCTCAGCCATGGCAGAAATTATACTCTTATCGATTAATTCCTATTCAGTTGAATAGTGCTGCTCTGCAAGTTCCCCGCAATCACTTGCAAAGCATGCAGTTGTGGTGTGCTAGTGTGTGGTTTAAAGCAGGTGGTGAGGAGGCAACATAAAACATTTTAACAAGTTCGTAATGTTTTTAACCACTTGCCGACTGCGCACAGTATATTTACTGCGGCAGTCGGCCCCAGCCAGGCAGAGTGACGTAGGTCTACGTCGCTCGCCTGTCACTCCTTCTAGAGCCAATAGCGGGCGAGCGCCCGATGTCCGCCGGTCACACTACGATCGCCGGTACAGCGGGAGAAAGACAGAGCGGCTTATGTAAACAAGCCGCCTGTCAGTTCTCCCTGTGTAAAAATGAAGATCAGACGGTTCTACTATGTAGAACCATTGATCTTTTTTTTTACACCAATAGGAATATCCCACTACAGTTAGAATCACGCCCCTAGGACACACTTAACCCCTCCCTGTCCAATACAGTTAACCCCTTCCCTGCCAGTGTCATTTTTGCAGTAACAGTGCATATATATAGCACTGATTACTGCAGTAATGTCACTGGTACCCCCAAAAGTGTCAAAAATGTCAGTCAAGGGTCCGATCTGTCCGCCGCAATGTCGCAGTACTGCAAAAAAAATCACAGATCGCCGCCATTACTCGTTAAAAAAAAAACACCAAAAATGACAAAAATCTTTCCCTTTGTTAGTAAACGCGATAACTTTTGCGCAAACCAATCAAAATACGCTTTTTGCGATTTTTTTTACCAAACATAGGTAGCGTAAAACAAATTGGCCGAAAAAAAATTTTGATTTTTACATTTTTTTGGGGGGGGAATTTCATATAAAAAAAAGTGAAAAATATTGTTATTTTTGCAAAAATTACGCTATTTTTTTGTTTATAGCGCGTGATCAAAAAATCGCACGGGTGATAAAATACCACCAAAAGAAAGCTCTGTTTGTGGGAAAAAAAGGACGTGAAATTCGTTTAGGTACAGCATCGCACGACCGCGCAATTGTCCGTTAAATTCACGCAGTAAAAAATCGCAAAAAACCCCCTGGTCTTTTAGCAGGAAAATCCTCCGGTGGTAAAGTGGTTAAAATGTATTTTTAGAATTTTACATTTTTTTTTTAGAATTTTAATTTTTATTTATTTTTTTTACAATTTTTTTAACGTCCCTATTGGGGGTGGGTGGCTTTGGTGAAATATCAGGGGTCTAAACAGACCCCTGATGCCTCACATTTGAGGTAGAGAAATGGATTGAGGACACAGATTCATCAATCCCTTTCTCTGCAGCCTCAGCTACACTGGATCCACAAGTGTTAGCAATAAGGCAGTACAGCCGACCCTCCTGCTCAGCAGGTCTCTGGGTCCCCCTTTTGAACTGATGGGCCCAAGCCCAGTACAAGAGAGCTGGCTGTACTGCCTTAATAGTGGCCCTGACAATTTACACAACAAAACTTAGTAAAACAACCCATTCAGCTAAAAATAGAAATTAAAGTCAAATCATTTGTGTGTATATATATATATATGTGACATTTTAAATACCTTTTTTTCCTTTCTTTATAAGTGATTACATACCCTCTGTTCTTAGCTGCACAATGAGATCAGAGAGAAAGGGAAGAAGAAACAGCAGCACACAGGTTTTCCCAGTGAATGGCTGTGAAAAGTGGAGGGGGAGTGTTAGGACGAGTCTGATCATTGGAGGAGAGCAGGCTCAGTTCCCAGCACAGCAAGAAAACTGACCATGCTGTGTTTAGTGTGGTCAGTTTTTGATTGGGAAGCAGAGGGTTTGGTAGGAACACCAGGGATTTCACACAAAGGAAACAATAGAAAGAGTACTTTTTCATACAAGTACAGGGTACAGCAGTCACATATCAGGAATATGAAATTCCAAGTTGACATATTCTTTAAAGTGATTGTAAAGTCTCGTTTAAAAGAAAAAAAAATAACAAACATGTTATACTTATCTCCTCTATGCAGTTGGTTTTGCAAAGGGCAGCCTGGATCCTCCTCTTCTCGGTCCCTCTTCGCTGCTCTTAGCTCCCACCTGTTGAATGCCCCCACATCAAGCAGTTTGCTATGGGGGCACCCAAGCCGAGCTGCAGCTCCATGTGTCCATTCAGAGGCCCACGTCCTCTCTCCTGATTGACTAACTGGCTTTGATTGATAGCCGTGGGAGCCAATGGTGCCACTGCTGTGTCTAAGCCAATCAGGAGGGAGAGTCCTGGACAGCTGAGGGACTTGTGGACATCGCTGGACAGAGAGGGGGCTCAGGTAAGTATTAGGGTTGCTGGGGCAGCTGCTACACACAGAAGGCTTTTTATCCTAATGCAAAGAATACATTAACCACTTGCCGACTGCCTAACGCCGATCTACGTCGGCAGTCAGCCCCTCACAGGCAAAGTGACGTAGGGCTACGTCACTAGCTTGTGAGGGTCTAGGGAGCGAGCGCGCGCCCCCGGAGGCGCGCTCCCGCTCCCGCGTGGTCACGGACCCCCCCGCGCGTGTGACCGGCGGACCCGATGTCCGCCGGTCACTTGGCGATCGGCGGGGGAGAGGGAGAATGTCGGGCAGCTTGTGTAAACAAGCTGCCTGTCATTCTCCTCGCTGTAAAGACACTGATAAAACGGATCTGGTATGTAGATCCGTTGATCAGTGTCCATACAGCTCAAGCCCCAGCCAATCACAGTAGAAAGCACGCCCCTAGGGATACACACAGCCCCTCCCTCCCAAATAAAGTTAACCCCTTCACTACCAGTGTATTTTTACAGTAACAGTGCATATATATAGCACTGATTACTGTAGAAATGTCACTGGTAACCCCAAAAGTGTCAAAAATGTCAGTCAAGGGTCCGATCTGTCCGCCGCAATATCGCAGTACCGCAAAAAAAATCGCAGATCGCCGCCATTACACGTTAAAAAAAAAAACAACAAAAATGACAGAAATCTTTCCCTTTGTTAGTAAACGCGATAACTTTTGCGCAAACCAATCAAAATACGCTTTTTGCGATTTTTTTTACCAAACATAGGTAGCATAAAACAAATTGGCCGAAAAAGTAAAAAAATTTTGATTTTTAAATTTTTTTTGGGGGAATTTCATTTAAAAAAATGTGAAAAATATTGCTATTTTTGCAAAATTGACGCTCTTTTTTTGTTTATAGCGCGTGATCAAAAAATCGCACAGGTGATCAAATACCACCAAAAGAAAGCTCTGTTTGTGGGAAAAAAAGGACGCCAAATTCGTTTAGGTACAGCGTCGCACGACCGCGCAATTGTCCATTAAAATCACGCTGTGCCGAATCGCAAAATACCCCCTGGTCGGAATGGGGGTAAAATCTTCCGGGGCTTAAGTGGTTAAGATAAAAAAAAACTTCTGCCTTTAAAACTCTTTTAAAGCTGAATTCCAGTTATAGATTTTATTGCAAAGTTACAGTTAGATGGGACTTTGGTTCTTTACCTTACCTTAATCATAACCCTTTACAGTTAACATTTAAACCTAATACATAACCTCTAGTCTAAACCATAACCCTTAACTTTAATACCTAGCCCTAAACACTAACCTCAAAGTAGATGAAACACTAACACGATGACTTTCAGCCTATTAAAGCACTGTGCATCATAAACAACTACCATGTTAAAGGGTAACTCCACTTTCGTGGGGAAAAAAAATAGCAAATAAAGAAAAAAAAACAATATAGCGTATAAAATTGCGACACAAATCATATTGTAATTGAATGTTATTAAAAATGACTTTTCCTTTTCAATCTGCAGCTGTTGTAATTTTCTGAAAATGCAATGCAATATGGCTACCTGGAACTGTTCTGTACACAGAATGTATACTGAACACACCCCAGAAACATCATTTCCTGCTTATGTGATTGGCTCACCAATTTTCCCAGAAGTCTCCCTAAGATACAAGTCAGATTTCTGGCATCCCCTGCAACAAAAATGTCACATTTAGTGAGATACTTCCAACAGGAACATGTCTAAAGGGATGCAGACCCAGCAGCTTCCCTCATTAGAGCTCTGCAGCTGCACAGCTGATTGATAATTATGAAACCACTTCCATTAGACCCACTTAGCACAGGGTCACAGAGGAACAAACAGGGATTTCCTCATTAGAGCCCTGCAGCTGCACAGCTGATTGATAATTATGAAACCACTTCCATTAGACCCACTCAGTACAGAGGAACAAACAGGGATTTCTTCAGAATAACAAAAGGTAGGAATCTGTAACAAAGTTTGTTAAAATCCTTATAATGTACAGAGATCACCCAGAGAGGAATGTTTTTTTTCTCAACAAAAGTGGAGTTACGCTTTAATGTTTCCATAAAATCCTTTTTTTTTTACAATTTTAAACCTTTTTAGCCCTCAGTTCTGCTGATCTTCTCCGGTCTCTTTAATCCACTTCCTGCTAACATGCACTCACTCTGGCTGATTTCTAATAGTGAAAATGGTGAACACCACCTACACAATGTGTGCCGACATGACAGCTTGTTGTCCTAATCAGGGGTGCATGTGACCAGGTGACAATGCCAAAGCCCAGTTGGGAGACAATTGTCACCACATGACATGAAAATCTCAGCATTTTTTAAATAGGATTTGGATTCCAGTTTAATTTAAACCTTTACTTAGTGTGAGTACTACAAAAAAAGACCTTATTGGTGCAAATACGGACTTCCAAAAAGAAGTCAGTACTGTGTCCTGCCCCTGTGTTCCCCTACTTCTGTGCCCTCAGCTTCACTGACCAACAGTGGTTCATGGGAGGGAGGATGGGACAGGCCAATCAGTGACTTACTAGTAAGAATTCGTTATCTGCACACTCTAGGGCAGTGTTAATTACGTCGACTAAAACGTTTTCGTCGACTAAATTAACACAATTTTAGTCGACTAAATACGACTAAAACTAAAAAAATTCAGATGACTAAAATACGACTAAAACTAAAATGGTATTTTAGTCTTAAAGAGGAAGTAAACCCTCCTCTACAACTTGTACCTATAGGCAAGCCTATGATAAGGCTTACCTATAGGTACTGTAAATATCTCCTAAACATGTACCGTTTAGGAGATATTTACCTTACATGTCGCCAGTGACGTCACTGGCGCATGCGCTCTGAAGGAACGGCCGATCGTGCCGTTCCTTCAGAGCCCCGTGCCGTGACTGTCGGCTCCCGCGCGCGTGCGCGGGAGTGACGTCACCGCGGCTCCGGCCAATCAGATGGCCGGATGCCGCGATCCCGGAAGACGGGCGACTAGACATGTCGCCCGTCATAGAGGTGAGTTAGCGGCACGGCGGGGGCTCGTTCTGAGGTAAGTATTGCAGAATGAGCTAATATGCGATGCATACTAGCTCATTATGTCTTTCTTTTGCAGGGTTTAAAAAAAAAAAAAATAAAATCAAACGAGTTTACAACCTCTTTAAGACTATAACTAAAACTAAATAAAAAATTGACATCATCAAAATGAACACTCCTCTGCTGGCCATTTCTATATCGGCAACACAATTCCATCCATAGCCGGTAATAATAGCACATTAAAGTTTAACCATGTATTGCACCACCGCATACGCATAAGTAAGGAGCATCTACTAAGCTGCTGAAAACTAAACAATTAAGAAAAAGGCTTTTCTTATATTTTTCCCTAATATTTAATGTTGGTGATATATTCAGTTAATATGTGCAATGACATTACAGCCAATGGAGTTTACAGTTTTTTGGTTTTTTTTATTTTAAAGTTGCACTTCGGTTTGTCAAAAAGCAATATTTCTGTTTGTTTATAAAACTTGGTTTTATTTATAGAGATGTTATATTTCACAATGGCTGAATCTGTGTCTGTAGTGCGTGTTCAAACCTTATAATAATATATTATTAGATTTTTACTCCAGGAGTATACAATTCGTTTGGAAATGCTAGAGAAATATTTAAAGAATGCATTACAATTAACCTAAACCTATTCGATTTGTAGTTGACTAAAATGTATGAGATTTTAGTCGACTAAAATATGACTAAAACAATTCAGATGACTAAAATACGACTAAAACTAAAATGGCATTTTAGTCAAAAGACTATAACTAAAACTAAATCGAAATTTGCTGCCAAAATTAACACTGCTCTACGGGCCACTGAAAAAGAACTGAGTATTCAGGCATAGTAGGTGGGCGCTGTAAATCTGGCTGGTCCTTTAAAGAACTTTAATAGTTCTAGTCCCTATCATCTATTAAAGCACAGCAAGGCAGACAACAAATCATTTCTGGAATCTGGTGTAGGGGATTAACAAATATGCAAATCAGATTACATTGAAGGATTTAGCTCTGTTATATGAAGCTACAGAAAAGAGTTTTTAGGGCAGCGTTCTTCCTTCTAATAGGTTCTTCTGAATCAAAGCATGCCTAAGAATACTTGGATATGCGGGCTAAACAAGCTGTTACTATCGTCCTAGTCCACCACAATATCATCATTTATTTATTGAGAACACTGCAAGACTGTCTTGGTGCTAATTATATCCCAACTACTATTTCCTGCGGATCTACCAGAAGTTGTCAGTCCAGAACAAGAGACAAGGTTATGGATATCATCTCAAATCGATCAGTTACTGTTTACTTATGTTCCTGTTATTTCTTCCTTCAAAGCAGTCCTATCACCTAAATCTTTGCCAAACAGACAGGTAATAGACCTAATAACAGGATATGGTTCACATCACAGCTGATAAACTCCAGATATATTGCAGGTCATATTAGTTACACAATTTGGACATATTATATATACACACACACGTAAGATTACTCATTTCAGAGTGAACAGCCAATTAACCGGAACATAGTACTGACCACTAATATATTTGCATATCACCAGAACACATGCATAGTCTAGTGCTGGGATCTTTAAAACCTTTCGGTATGGGAACAATATCATAATACTTACAAGATTAGCAGATTAAAAAAAAAAACAGTTTTATAAATTAATGAATTGAATTTAAATTAATTAATACAATCTAAACTGTGATTTTTTGTAATCAGCAAGATATGATTCAGAAAAACTTTCAGTAAAACAAGACAAATAAAATTCCAAACAAATTTGGGACCATCAGCATCCCACTTTAATCAGAATCCTCATCAAAGTCCCCTCTTAGATTAGAGTCACTATCAGGGTCCCCCTTTCATGAAAGTCGCCATTAGCGTTCCCCCTTACATCAGGGTCCTCATCAGAATCCCCCTTACATCAGGGTCCTCATCAGAATCCCCCTTACATCAGGGTCCTCATTAGAGTCTTCCCTTACATCAGGGTCCTCATCAGAATCCCCCTTACATCAGGGTCCTCATCAGAATCCCCCTTACATCAGGGTCCTCATCAGAATCCCTCTTACATCAGGGTCCTCATCAGAATCCCCCTTACATCAGGGTCCTCATTCGAGTCTTCCCTTACATCAGGGTCCTCATTAGTCTCCCCTTACATCAGGGTCCTCATTAGAATCTTCCCTTACATCAGGGTCCTCATTAGACTCTCCCCTTACATCAGGGTCCTCATTAGACTCTCCCCTTACATCAGGGTCCTCTTTAGCATTCCCTTTTACATCAGGGTCCTCATTAGACTCTCCCCTTACATCAGGGTCCTCATTAGACTCTCCCCTTACATCAGGGTCCTCATTAGACTCTCCCCTTACATCAGGGTCCTCATTAGACTCTCCCCTTACATCAGGGTCCTCATTAGCATTCCCTCTTACATCAGGGTCCTCATTAGCATTCCCTCTTACATCAGGGTCCTCATTAGTCTCCCCTTACATCAGGGTCCTCATTAGAATCTTCCCTTACATCAGGGTCCTCATTAGACTCTCCCCTTACATCAGGGTCCTCATTAGCATTCCCTCTTACATCAGGGTCCTCATTAGCATTCCCTCTTTCATCAGGGTCCTCAAGAGTCTTCCCTTACATCAGGGTCCTCATTAGAATCTTCCCTTACGTCAGGGTCCTCATTAGAGTCTTCCCTTACATCAGGGTCCTCATTAGACTCTCCCCTTACATCAGGGTCCTCATTAGCACTCCCTCTTACATCAGGGTCCTCATTAGAATCCCCCCTTACATCAGGCTCCTTATTAGAATCCCCCCTTACATCAGGCTCCTCATTAGACTCTCCCCTTACATCAGGGTCCTCATTAGCACTCCCTCTTACATCAGGGTCCTCATTAGAATCCCCCCCTTACATCAGGCTCCTCATTAGAGTCCCTCTTACGGGGTCATCATCAGAATCCTACTTACATCAGGATCCTAATTAGACTCCCACCTTATATCAGAGTCCCAGTCACAGCCTACCCTTACTAAGTGGCTTGGACCCTGGAGAGCATGGGAGCGTGGCTGTATCAGCAGGTGGAGAAGGTCAGGACAGGAGAAGCGGTGTCCTCCTGTGTATCCTGGGGTAAGCATGTGATTAGTTGTTCAGATGACAGCAGTCCTAACGACCCATGAGGGTACAATGACAGCACATTCAGGGTTATCTGCTCCGGAGACCAGAGGAGGAAGGTGGAGGGTTGTGGATGTTGGGGAGAAGCAGAGACTATAGGCTGACCTGGAAGACCACTGACCCTAGCTGGTTCTGGCCCATGGGCTGTGGTTTGGTCCGTTGCAGTACAGCTGATATTTTTATTTTTTATTTTTTACATGAAGCCCTCCTACATAATAACTGAACTAAAGAGTGACTTAGCAAACAATGAAGGAAGGAAGGAAGGAAGGATAAGGTATAATGGTAAGAACTAAACACCTAGTAAAATGTTTTAGCACATGCATGTCATTTTTCCTATTTTAGTGTGAGAAGGCATAGATGATCAGCTATGCAGCCACTTCAATATTATCTCCACTTTCCTATCCTGGAAAATAAAATAACATTGGACCCGTACTCTTCCTACGCCTAGCATTCCGGTAACAGCAATAAACTGAGTTTACTATTACAAAATACACATCCAAGAGGTAATAAAATGACTGGAGATACATCAAATGATGTCCACTCAGAAGCTGTACAGAGGAGAAGTAGCACAAAGTTCTATGAGGACATTAATACATTTACCCCATGATCAGACAAGTGTAAATCTTTTACTGGTGACATGCACAATACTGTAAGGCCTCGTGTACATTGGGCACTGAGGCCGTGTGTGTAGTCCCAGCTTTTTCACACGCCTGGGAGGTACAAGTCCTGCGTCTAGGCCTGCTGCCTGCAGCCTGTCCACATCTATGACAGGATGAAATACACTGCGGCTGGATGCTGTACTGAGTAATACTTGTGTTTAGGGCTCTGTGCATTCAGGGACACGTAAACACAGAGAACCCACGTTCTGCCCTCCCCCTACACCACTAAAAAACTCTATTTTGTTTCACTTTGTGTTGCTGTTGGAACTTTTCACTCACTTCTTGTCTGGCAAAACTGTTTCACCGATAAGTATGGGGAAATCATTCTAAAGGTCACAATACACATTTCAATCTGACCGTAAAATATCAACTTTAATTTAGATTTACCAAAATAATGTAATATGGGGACCTACATAAATCACTCAATCAGTTTATATCCAATCAGGCAGGCACTTGAATTACATTGTAGATCTAAAAGAGATTGAACAGTCAGATTGTAATATGTGTGGTAAGGTTAACAGATCTCAGGAAGGCAACATAGACTGAACGGGGGTTCTAATACTCTTCCTCTAGATTAAAAAAAAAAAACGTTTTGGCTTGGCTTACACTTTAAGATACAGGGAACGTAAACGCTAACTGGATGACATTTGGTTTGCTACATCACCAACAATCAACATTAACAACATTAACAATTGTCATTTTCATTTTTAATAAAAAACTATTTTTATGTTGTTTATGCATCTCAGTGCTGCTGATCTCCTGCAGCCTCTTTCTGTCTACATGCATACACTCCAGCTATAGCTGTATGGCATATATCCGGATGGCTTTCCGGACAACCGTCTCCATAATAAACGAATGTGCGACATATCATGTGTGACAATGCGGGAATACAACTGACAGAGTGTTGTCACCCAATAACAGGAAGTACCTGAATAAGTAACTCAATGGCAGGATCACAGGGTATTGTTTTAATAAAAGCTGCAGATTTTAAAATATTATAAATTACTTTTGAATTTATAATATACAATCATATGCAAAAGCCTATAGGAGGCTTTAGTGACTGGGTACACATTAAAGCGGAGTTCCCCCCTCCACAAATTAAAAATAAGCAGCTACACACGCTGTAGCTGCTGATCTTTAATATTGGGACACTTACCTACATTGCCTACTGCACATGAAGCGTGCTGCGCTCTCTTACTGGCCCAGCAGCAGGGGGAAGAAGGGGGCCAAACTGCTGACGTACCTCGCCGCACGAGGTCTGACGAAAGTGGGGACAGGGTAACTGTCAAAACCCTCTACCCTCTACCCCCTCCCCCCCCCCCCCCCCCGAAAGGTGCCAAATGTAGCACTGGAGGGGGTGAGGAATCAGATAAGAATAAGTTCCACTTATGGGTGGAACTCCGCTTTAAATAAAGTTGGCAAACACCGATCTGGATGTCTGGGGACTGTATGTCAGGCAGGGTTACAGCTGTGTGTCATGGTTTAAGCAGTTTTAAAAAAGCTGCTTATCCATACTCCAAAGTAGTCATATTTGAAACAGTCTGGTCATTGTAGTCACTAGGTGACCCCACCCCTTTCTCTACTTCAGTGGCAGGGCCGAATGACAGCTCCTTCTCCGGTGTTCCGTGAAAAATCCATACCCGTGAGAAAACCATACCCTCGTCACTTCCGGTTCCGCTACGGAGGGTATAGATTTCTCACGGTAGTTAAACTTGCGGCGCTTACATTAAAACAGCTCCTCTGAAACGTAAATCATCTCCGATCTTCGCCCTGTCACTGCCCTCATCTCCGGTAATAAATATAAAAGCGGCTCACGGAGCCGCGATCGCCGTCACATTTACATCACATACTCCCGCCGCCGCTTTTATATTTATTACCGGAGATCAGGGCAGTGACAGGGCGAAGAGCGGAGATGATTTACGTTTCAGATGAGCTGTTTTAATGTAAGCGCCGCAAGTTTTACATTAGACACAGTGCCGTGAGAATTTCATGCCCACCGAGCATGCGCACTTGTCTAATTCTTTAATGTTCAATCACGTATCCGGGGCTCTGAGCATGCGCACTGCTGCGCTGCTCAGCTGTTTCAGCCCGGAAGTGACGAGGGTATGGTTTCTCCACGGGGTATGGTTTTTTAACGTTACACCGGCACTAAAGAAAACAAGGGAGCCGGCACTGCACTCGGAGCCGGCAAGTGACATAGCCTGTATTATGTACACACTACCCCCTCATTGTAAACATTGTTCCTTTCTTTGCACATACTGCTGCCCCCTGTAGCCCAGTCTGGCTTTTTTTTTTTGAAAATTTATGCTTTGTTTACATTCTGCTGTCAGTGGGAAATCCCTGCTGACAGCAGAGATGAGTCACTGGTTGTTAGGATGCCGGCGGGTGCCGGCGGGTGCCGGTGGCTTCTAACAATAAAGGCAAAAACGGATGCAGAAACAGAAACGTTTGTCTGTTTACATTCATTTGGTTCAAATCCGTTTTTTAACGGAACAAAAGAAGAGCTATGATCCATTTCAAAAAAAGGATTTAACAAATGCGGATGTAAACAGATGATCATCCATTTACATCCATTTGTCCATAGACATGCATTGCTCTCTATTTTTCATACGTCAACGGATGGATGAAAAGTGGACAAACGGTCTGCCCGTGTGAAAGGTGCCCTCAGTGGTTAGCATTTATGCCTTGCAGCACTGGGGTCCCCAGTTTTATTCTGGCCAGGACACTACAGTATTTGCATGGAGTTTGTATGTCCCTTGTGCTTGCATGGGTTTCCTCCCACACTCCAAAGACATGCTGCCAGATTAATTGGCTGGGCCTAATAAGTGTAAGCATGTAAAGTATGAACTTAGGATTGTAAGATCCTTGAGAGCAGGAACTGATATGAATGTACAGTATGTAAAGCACTGCATAAATTGTCAGCTCTATATACAGTAATATATATGTGAGTAAATATAATAGCAAATTTAGCCAAAACATTTTTTTTTCATTTTGGATAGAGTAAGGGAGGGTTATAACCCCTGTAAGGTTTATTTTTGCCCTGTTTGTCCCAATGTAGAGATTTACATTCACTTCCTGTCCCATAGCAAAACAAAAGGTAAATCTAGGCTTTAGGTCCCTTTCACGCGATCGGACTGATCGGTCCGCCTATCCATTTTTCAGGCGGACTCGATCGGGCCCTTGTTGACCTCTATGGGGAGGTGGATGTCAGCTGACACCCGCCTGGTATACGATCCGACAAGATCCGCTGAAAACAGATGGATGGCGATACGTTCGCCATTTGTCCAGGGGGTTGAATTGGATGCAATAGGATGGATAGGGACAGGCGGTTCCTTTTCATCCGATCTCCCCATAGAGGAGAGCGAGACTCTAAAATGGGATTTCACATGTCATGCGACTTGGTGTCTCACAAGCCACCACAAGTCATTGTGAACTGAGCCTTCGTTTTTGCTCTGGTCCTCATCAACCACCAATAAAGAGAACTCAGGATATCCAATGAGTACCTGACCAACAGGCTTGTCTGTTTGCTCATGTCCTATATAAAGGTCTAACTGTCTCTGACTTCTGTCTGAATTTCCATGACTTGGATTCTCCTGTGACCTGTTTGGACTGTGTTTGTACTCAGCTTGCCTTTGCTTATTTGGATCATCCATCTTCCACCTCTGCTGTTCGCAGTCTGTGTTCTGTCTGCCTGTCTGGAGCCTGTACTCACACAAAACACAGTGGACCAACACCAGCAGATGACATGGCTCCCCAAATCATCACAGACTGTGGAAAACTTTGCATTTAATTTAGAAATCAAGGTCCCAGGGTTCCAGAGTCTGAAGGAAGAGTGGAGAGGCACAGAGTCCAAGTTGCATGAGCAGGGCCGGGGCAAGGGGTGGGCAGGAGGGGAAGCTGCCCTGGGCACTGTTGTATCATGTAAGGTTTGGGGGCATACAGGGCTTGGTCAAGGGGTGGGTAGGAGGGGACTCTGCCTTGGGTGCAATAGTTTATTGCAGGGATGGGGGCACCCTGAACCTAACCCTAAGGGAAGGGGGGGGGGGCGCAGTTTGGCATCTTTGCCCTGGGTGCTGGATGGCCTTGTCCAGGCACTGTGCATGAGGTCCAGCATGAGGTTTCCACAGTCAGTGATGATTTGGGAAGCCATGTCATCTGCTGGTGTTGGTCCACTGTGTTTAATCAAGTCCACAGTCAGCGCAGCCCTCTACCAGGAAATTCTACAGCACTTCATGCTTCCCTCTGCTGACCAGATTTATGGAGATGCTGATTTCATTTTCCAGCAGGACTTGGCATGTGCCCACACTGCCAAAAGTACCAATACCTGGTTTAATGATCATGGTATCACTGTGCTTGATTGACCAGCAAACTTGCCTGACCTAAACCCTGTAGAAAATCTGTGGGGTATTGTCAAGAGGAAGATGAGAGGCACCAGACCCACCAATGCAGATGAGCTGAAGGCCACTATTAAAGAAACATTGGGCTTCCATAACACCTCATCTGATCGCCTCCATGCCACGCGGCATTGATGTAGTAATTCATGCAAAGGCAGCCCTGACCAAGTACTGAGTGCATACTATACTGTACATGAACATACTTTTCAGTAAGCCAACATTTCTGTATTAAAATAATTTTTTTATTGGTCTTTTATTGGTCTGTAATATTTTTATTTTCAGAGATACTGAATTTTGGGTTTTCACTAGCTGTAAGCCATAATTGAAAGAAAGAAATGCTTGAAATATATCACTATATGTGTAAATATATGAGTTTCACTTTTTGAATTGAATTCCTGAAATAAGTTATCTTTTTGATGATATTCTAATTTCATGAGATGCACCTGTATATTGCCAGGAGCCGCAATGCTGTGCTTCATAGCATCACAAAAAATAGGAGATGCCACATTCAACAGGCAATACTGTCTGCCACCATGCCCCACAGAGGTGAATGGGGCAGCGCTGCAACTGTTTTTGTTAGACATGGCTGCGACACAATGAGGAGGGATTGAGGTGGGATTTCATACCCTCTTCAAACTGCTGTGCAGAAGGCGGTATATCCCCACCCAGTTGCCTGCTCTTGGTGTGGCAGCCACTGCTGATGACTTTCAATCCACCAGGGATCAAAAGTCAGCAGCTAGGCCAATGGGAAAGAGGCCAAACTTTTACCACTCTAGCATCTGTCCTGCTTGTTGTTGTTGGATGTTGCTCCTGGCAAACTCCGTGCCACTGTATCCAGGGGAGGGCTGGGCCAGGGGGCAGGGGGGCAATTGCCCCCTGGACTGCTCTGATGACCCATAAAAAGGCTGCACTGCTTCTGCCACAAACATGCCTAAAGGATTCCTGGTGAAGAGAAGTAAAAAGTCCCTGCCACTGACCTACTGAGTGTGGGTTGAAGACAAGGACAAAGCGCAGGCCTCCTCCCCCAACATGGATGGTGTCAACTGTGTCTGAGCAGAAGCCCGCTCCATGCCCTACTGGAGACTCTTCTGCATCAACCAGCCCCAACCGAGCTGTCCCAGCAGCCCCAACCTCTCCCTGCTGGCCAGGTCGGGAACCCAGATTCAGCTGGTAAGTAGAGAGTATCTGGAGCAGGGCTTCAGCTTGTAATGGGGCTCAGGAGGAGGATTGGGAGAGTGGTGTGGGGGTGAGGGAAAGTGGCAGGGGGCCGAGTCACTGCACCATGGGCCTCTGGTTTGTACTTGTCCTCTGGGCTGAAAGTTGCCAGTCTGCCCCTGACTGTATCCTACCACGTGAGATGGTAATAATCAATCAATACAACTTTAAGACTCCGTTCAGACAGGGGCGACGCGACTTGCTGGGGCGACCTGTGAAGTCGCGGTGCACAGCGTGCACGGACTTCATATCATTGAAGTCAATGCAGGTCGCCTCCAGGTCGCCCCAAAGTAGTACAGGACCCTTTTTCTAAGTCGGACCGACTTGTGTCGCTCCTATTAGAACGGGTCCTGTGCTAATCGATGGCAGGCGACCCACCGCGACTTGTCAGGCGACCAAGTCGCCTGACAAGTCGCGCTAGTGTGAATGGGGTCTAAAAAAAGGTTTGTATAATGTAGTTACAAGCAATGGTACCACATTTATAAATACAAAGGGTAGTATGGCAATTTTTTGATCCAGAGAACCTATCCAGATGTCCAGATAGAATTGGGAAGAAACTTTTTTTTTCAGACACAATATACAATAACAATTGCCCATGCGATTTTGTTTTGCCTTTTTCTGTACCAAGCCTGCTAACGTGTGTGAGAGGAGGACATTTGCCTTTTCTCAGTCAAATTATCTTTGCAACGACACCATATAAATGAATGCAAGAATGGAAACCACAAAGAGCATGGCCTCAGAATGTGTAGCATGGGTTATACACCAAATGATATAAAGCTGTACTGTTTTATTTAATTATACAAGCATGATTAAAACACTATATAAATCTGAGAGTCCAATTTTCAACATCACATAAATCCCCCCTTTATACAGAAATTGCACCTCTCTATGACAATACCCAGACTATGACACTGCAGTTTAGTACACGATTTTACTAGATAATCTGTTCAGAATCTTCTCTATGAGCAACCTCCAGCACCAGCAAGCAGATTTATAATATCTTTTCAAACAATCTTAAATAAATTGTTACAGAAAAACACTAACCTGCGTCCTAACAGTGATTCTTTTTAAGCCCAGATGCAAGTTCCTCTAAATCATCAGCTCAATCAAGTAGCTCATTTCCTGTACAGGCTGCACATGACGACAAACTTCCTCTTCTCTGCACCTTATTCTATAGCTTTTATAGCTGTGTTAAACAGACTGTGACCCTTTGACGATCATAGCACCTAAATAAGTGTCAGGCTTTACCAAGAAGGAAACATATATAAACCAGAACATCTACAACGCTGAAGAGAATTTTTAGTACTTTATCATTAAAGTCAACCTAAAGTATAACATTGACGTTAGGTCTGTTGGTGACCCTTACTGTGCTTATGGTAAGAGTACCAGTTATCTGGTGCATATTTCCTGTGGTCTGACCGACTACTGCTTTATGGTCTCCTGTAGTCACGTAGCGTGCCATGTGATGTATTTTATGCTGTTCATACTCACTCAGCCACTATTAGATTCGTTTTCTGCAAAAAACCTGGTTGATCCTGCTTCTCTCTATCTTCACCTTCTGTTCATGTCCCCAATTCAGCTAGGGACTTTGCAGCTGTAGTGGAAACTCTGCACATGCTCAGTTTTCAGGGTATTTGTACTGTATTAATTTCCTCCATATCAAATCTGAGCAGCCCATGTGACTATAGAGTCACACATGTGGGCGTATACACAGTGGTTAATGACACTCCCTTCCCTCCCTCCCTCCTCCTCCTCCATGCCTACTAACCAGCTGGATATGACATGTAGATTAATAGAGGCTTCACCTTCCTCTTATTCTAGGGCCGGCCATACATGGTTCGATTCAAAGCGTTAATAGGCGGCTGAATATACCAAGTTGATCGATCGATCATCTTGGGTACAAACAGCCTACCGGATTCTCTTGCCATTATTGCTAGTGGCTGCTTTAGTCGCTAGCAATAATCACTGCTTTCTCCCGGGAGGTACGGCTTTCCCCGCCCCCCGCTGGAAGCAGACAATGGCTCAGCAAGACGGATTCCCCTGTCAGCACTGTCTGGGGGAAATTTCTTTCCTGCAACCCATGGAACCAAGGAAATAAATCTGCACCGAGTATGATTGGTTTAAGTCACAGGCTGGAGGGGAATGACACAGCCTGGGACTGTCAGAAATCCGCTCACACCATGTTATTTCCACAAAAATAATAAAGATTTGATTTCAAATATATATTTGTATGCCAATTTAAAACAGTTTACTGATAATAATATTATTTTTTTTACTTTGTATTTAAAAGGCTGTTTTTTTAAAATTATTTTGAACATGTGACCAGCAGCATAGAACTAGAGGCTCCTCCTGCTTATGTTTCCCTGCAGACAGGCTGGGAAAGAGCTGGGTCAAGGGACAGCTGAATATCGATTGGAAAAAAGGTACTTAGATATTTTTTTTAATAAAATGATTAAAGTTCCATCATCCACATACAGAAATAGAAAGGATAATATAAATTAAACAGTGTGTGTTTAGTATCACTTTAAGGTTTCCTCTTGAGCTCAAATGCTCTAAACATAATCTAGACTGGAAAGGAAGTTAACCTGGGTGTTAAAAAGGAATATATCCTGCAGTATCCCCTGGGCACCCGCTGAGACCATATGACAGTGTGACAGAATCCCCTCTATTTTCAGATGTTAGATGTATAATTAATGTGCCACACAGTGATGTTAAAGTCCATATACCGATTTATTCCAGTAAAATTTTAGATGAGAGCTGTGCTCAAAGCCAATATGCTGTCCCTTTCATCGGGGCTTCAAACAATGGAAAATAGTATATGTGGTCTCAATGAGCAACAATTAGCCTCTGATGAGTGTGTGCCACTAAAAAATACAAAATTCCATTGGGTTTGTCATTGAGTCTAACTATACTATACTATTACCTATTGTCTCAAGTCTCAGGAATTAAAATGTTTTCTTTGGCCATCAAAATGCATTGTCTTAGTGACATAAATCTGTATTTGGACTTTAGCCCAACCCTGATCACGGTAAACAGCCAATGAAATTGGCTGTTTACCACGTGATCGGCTGTGTCAATCACAGCCGATCACATGAGCGGCTCCAGCGCGAGCCGCTCGTTCCCTCCTCAGCGCGGAGATCGGGGACGAGGCTCGTCCCTCGGACAGAGCCCATCCCAGATCTAGGTAAAGAGCCACCAATGAAATTGGCTCTTTACCACGTGACCGGCTGTGTCCAATCACAGCCGGTCACAAATGTCAACAGAGAACACGGTAACTAGCCGTCACCGTGTTCTCCTCCTCACACACTGATCCTGTGTGAGGAGGAGATTGTGGTAATAGCTAGTTACCAATTACAGTGCACACCTAAACACACTGATTGCCCCCCCCAATAAAGAGCACCTGTCACTAGCCCATCAAAGTACCTGTCACTAGCCCATCAAGTACCCGAGTACCTGTCACCAGCCCATCTGATGACAGGTACTCTGATGACAGGTACTCGGTTACTTTGATGGGTAGGTGACAGGTACTCGGGTACTCTGATGGGATACAGAGAGGTACTCGGGTACTCTGATGGGCTGGTGACAGGTATTCGGGTACTCTGATGACGGGTATTCGGGTACTCTGATGACGGGTACTCGGGTACTCTGATGACAGGTATTCGGGTAGTCTGATGACAGGTACTCGGGTACTCCGATGACAGGTACTCGGGTACTTTGAGTACCTGTCACCGGAGTACCCGAGTACCCGTCATCGGAGTACCCGAGTACCTGTTATCGGAGTACCCGAGTACCTGTCACCTACCCATCAGAGTACCTGACACCTGAAGTACCTGAGTACTTGCCACCTGCTCATCAGTACTCATCACTACTCATCAGTACTCATCAGTACCCATCAGTACCTATCAGTATCAGTACTGATCATCCGTACCCATCAGTACAGTATCAGTATCACCTATCAGTATCAGTACCCATCACCTGCCTGTCACCTGCCCATCAGAGTACCCGAGTACCTGTCACCTGCCTATCGGAGTACTCGAGTACCTGCCACCTGCTCATCAGTACCTGAGTACCTGTCACCTGCCTGTGACCTGCCCAGCAAAGTACCTGAGTACCTGTCACCCTTCATACAGCCACCATGTCCAAGTCCAAAAAGGTTTATATACGTCCTCCGTTTAAACCTAAATACTGGTGTTATGGCAGCAGATAGCTGCCATAACCCTGGTATTTTTTTAAATGGTGGACAGTTGGCTTTCCGATAAGGGTGGTCCCAGCGGCGGATTCGCTGCGGGATCACCCTTCCGGGATGGCGGAAGAGGTGCCCCCCCTCCCGCCGCGTTCTGGTCCTTCTCCCCGCTTACCGGACCCGCTGGCAGCGGGGAAAATGATCCGTCCCGGATCCTCACAGACAGGATGTCAAGTGAGGGCAAGCTTGCCCTCACTCGACTCTATGGTCTTGTAGGACCGGAGCTATGGCAAACGTCGTTGCCTAGCAACCGGTTTAAAGGTCCCTTTTTTTTTTTTTCATTTTATTTTATTTATTTATTTATTTTTTCTTTTAGTGTACTTGTGAGATCTGAGGACTTTTTGACCCCAGATCTCAAAAAAAGAGGTCCGGTCGTGCCTTTTTCTATTACAAGGAATGTTTACATTCCTTGTAATAGAAATAAAAATGATCAATTTTTTTTTTTTTTTAAAAACGGTGTAAAAATAAAAAATAATAAATAAAATAAATAGTAAAAAAAAAAAAAAATTAAAGCGATCTGTCCCCGTGAGCTCGCGCGCAGAAGCGAACGCATACGGAAACCCCGCCCACATATGTAAATGGTGTTCAAACCACACATGTGAGGTATCGCCGCGATCGTTAGAGCAAGAGCAATAATTTGAGCCCTAGACCTCCTCTGTAACTCTAAGATGGCAACCTGTAGAAATTTTTAAAGTGTCGCCTATGGGGATTTTTAAGTATCAAAGTTTGTAGCCATTGCTTGAGCGTGCGCAATTTTGAAGCATGACATGTTGGGTATCTATTTACTCGGCGTAACATTATCTTTCACATTATGGAAAAAATTGGGCTAACTTTACTGGTTTCTTATTTTTAATTCAAAAAAGTGAATTTTTTCCATAAAAATTGCGTTTGGAAGACCGCTGCGCAAATACGGTGTGATAACAAATATTGCAATAATCTCCATTTTATTCTCTAGGGTCTCTGCTATAAAAAATATATAATGTTTGGGGGTTCTAAGTAGTTTTCTAGCAAAAACAACTGATTTTAGCTTGTAAACACCAAATGTCAAAAATAGGCCTAGGCAAGTGGCTAGGATGCATGATGGTGCTCCTTGGATGTTGGGCCCCTCTATATGGTTAGGCTGTGAAAAAGTCTCACACATGTGGTATTGCCATACTCAGGAGGAGTGGCAGAATGTATTTTGGGGTGTCATTTTTGCTGTGTACATGCTATGTGTTAGGAATATCCTATAAATTGACAACTTTGTGAAAAAAAAAAGTTTTTATTTTTTTCCCACATTTTCCAAAAACTTGTGGAAAAAAATGACATGTTCAAATGACCCATAATGCCTCATAGAATATACGTTGGAGTGTTTGCTTTCCAAAATTGGGTCATTTTGTGGACTTTTCCATTGTATTGGTGCTCTAGGGCCTTCAAAAGTGTGATAGGTAGTAAGAAAGTTTTATGTGTAATTATGCTCCTAGAATGCCTGAAGGTGCTACTTGGATGTGGAGTCTCTTTTTGTGGCCAGTCTGTGTAAAAGTCTCACACATGTAGTATCACCATACTCAGGAGGAGTAGTAGAATGTATTTTGGGGTGTCATTTTTGCTGTGTACATGCTATGTGTTAGAAATAGCTTATAAATTTACAACTTTGTGGGGAAAAAAACATTTTTCTCAATATTCCCAAGAATTGTGGGAAAAAATTATAACTTCAAAAAACTCACCATGCCTCTTACTAAATACTTTGGACTGTCTACTTTACAAAAAGGGGTCATTTGGGGGGTATTTGTTCTGTCCTGACATTTCAGGGCCTCAAGAAAGGAGATAGGCCGTCAGTACATCTGGTGTGATCAATTTTCAGTAATTGGTACCATAGCTTCTAGACTCAATAACTTTCACACAGACTAAATAATATACACTAATTTGGGTTAATTTTACCAGAGATATGTAGCAGTATAAATTTTGGCCCAAATGTATGAAGAAAAATATTTTTTTGCAAAATTTTATAATAGAAACTAAAAAAAAGTGTTTTTTTTTCAAAATTTTTGCTCTTTTTTTGCTTATATCATGAAAAAAAAAAACCCAGTTGTGATCAAATACCACCAAAAGAAAGCTCTATTTGTTTGAAAAAAATGATAAAAATTTTGTTTGGTTACAGTGTAGCATGACTGAGCAATTGTCATTCAAAGTGTGAGAGTGCTGAAAGCTGAAAATTGGTCTGGGCAGGAAGGGTGTCTAACTGCTCTGTATGGAAGCGGTTAAACCTGCAAAAATGCACCTTTAGGAAACATTCATTACAATAGCAGAAAAACATAGCATAACAATATACTCTTAGCAGCCAATACAATGCAACTATTTCTTGTTTCTCAAACTGATTAAAAGAGTGTAAAGCTCAAGCTTACTTCCCTTTATTATTATAATATCTAACTGTTCCAATAAGGTCAGCATATATTTATAATGTGGGGATTTTTTCTTGTTCTCTATTTTTGTGTATTGTATATGTGTATTTGTATATGTAAATATTAGCAACACTTTCAACACAAGGCTTTAGCAGAATGGCTTAGCATGACTGCCCTGCTGAGAACCATTTCTCTCTTTTACTATTTATTATAGGTATTTATATAGTATCACCAATTTACACTTCGCTTTACATACTCATCAGTCCCTGTCCCCAAGGAGATTACAGTCTAAAGTCCCCATCCCACATGTACAGTATACATAGACATGCTAGATCCAATTTATACTGTAGTCAAATAACTTGCCAACATGTTTTTAGAGTGTTGGGAGGAAACCAGAGTACTCAGAGGAAACCCAAGCAAGCACAGGGAAAACATGCAAACTATATGAAGAAAGTGTCCTGGCCAGGATTCAAACCAAGGACCCCAGTTCTGTGAGGGCAGAAGGGCTAAATACTATCTGGATGAAGCCTGCATGCTCTCCTGTATTTTGTGGCTTCTTACAAAGTACTCTACTTTCCTCTCGCAGTCCAAAAAAACATCTGCAGCTAAAAATTGATCCCCTCTGGTTTTTTTGGCTACTTTACATGTTGTGTTAATGAAAAGGGATCAACCCGTTAGTCCTCTCACTACTAGTGGACTCCCTGTCCTTAATCAGCCACAAGACTATTAGAGGTAACTACCGGTACGCAGTTTCTTTCTGAGTTAAACAGGGTCCATTAACTTTGTGAAAGGAACCATGAAGAAATAATCGGGGCTTGAATGTCTTCTGGTAGTATACTAATTATTTTGGGCCATGGCACTTAAAGAAGTGGGATTGGCTGTCAGCCTGACAGTGGAACTAATCCCCAGTGTGCTCTCATAGATAATATCTACCCCCTTGATATTATAAATATGGGTGCACTTTGACGACTTTGCCTTGGATGCCAGAGGACCTTGTTCCAGAATTGATGCTCAGGTTCCCAGTGGAGCAATCTGAAACAAAACTCCTTTGACCACATATTTATATTGGATCAAATTATGACTATATATCAAGGAGCCAAGAATATGCACTGCCAATCATTTGTCAGGTGCAATCATAACCAAATGGTTCACAGCAGAGCAAGGCAGTGAGCTATCACATAAAATACAGAACCATCCTACTAATCAATCAGGTCAATTCGTATCTCATCCTAATAATCAATCCGGTCCATTCATATCTCATTCTACTAATCAATCTGGGCAAACATATCTCACCCTACTAATAATCAGGTCCAATCATATCTCATCCTATTAATCAATCAGGTCCATTCATATCTTATCCTACTAATCAATCAGGCCCATTCATATCTCATCCTACTAATCAACCAGGTCCAATAATTTCTCATCCTATTAATCAATCAGGTACATTCATATCTCATCTAACTAATCAATCAGGTCCAATCATATCTTTTCCTCCTAATCAATTAGGTCAAATCATATCTCATCCTACTAATCAATCAAGTCCATTCGTATCTCATCCTACTTATCATTTAGGTCAATTCATATCTCATCCAAATGATCAATTAGGTCCAATCATATCTCATCCTACTAATAAATCAGGTCCACTTATATCTCATCCTACTAATTAATCAGGTCCTTTCATATCTCATCCTCCTAATCAATCAGGTCCATTCAAATCTCATTCTACTAATCAATCAGATCCATTGATATCTCATCCAAATCAGGTGTGGTGGCGTAGGTGGTAGAATACCAGGCTTGTAATGATATCTCATCCTAGTAATCAATCAGATCCATTGATATCTTATCCTACCAATCATTCGGGTCCAGTCATAGCTCATCCGCCTAATCAATTAGGTAATTTTATATCTCAACCTACTAATCAATCAGGTCAATTATATCTCATCCTACTAATCAATCAGTTCAATTCATATTTTATCCCACTAATCACTTGGGAACATTCATATCTCATCCTACTAATCAATCAGGTCCTTTCATATCTCATCCTACTAATCAATCAGGCCCATTTATATCTCATCTTACTAATCAATCAGGTCCAATCATATCTCATCCTAATTATCCATCAGGTCCATTCATATCTCATCCTACTAATCAATCAGCCCCATTTATATATATAATCCTTCTAATTAATCAGGCCCATTTATATATCATCCTACTAATCAGAGGCATAACTAGAACCTTCAGGGCCCCAGTGCAAGAAACCATGAAGGGCCCCCCAAACCCCTGGCCAGGGCCCTTCCCTTCAAGCCTGTGGCTCTTCCCACTGGTCCTGGGGCCCTTTACTCTCGTTGCGGGGCCCTTTATTACGGTCCCGAAGGGGGACCCTTTCACAAGTTCTGCAGTGGGCCCCCTTCCTGCCCTGTTTGGGTCTCCCCGCGGTGGTGGAATGCCAGGGCCCGGTCGCAAGTGTGACCTTTGCGATCCTGGATGTTCACCCACTAGTGTCAGTAGTTTTTATTTTTTGGTATTTTAATTGTATTATTTTTTATAATTTTATTACATTTTTTTTACAATGTCACTGACTATGACTCTGACCATTCAGAAAAGGAAGGAGCTGGTAAATTACATATTTATCAACCCCTTCCTGGTTCTCTATTGTGACACATCCCCTGCAGCAGCCGGCAGCAGAGGGGAGGGAGGAGGCCGGCAGCACAGTGAGGGGGGGACCAGGGGAGCACACAGGGGCCCAGAGACAGCAGAACAAAAATGAACTGGATAGGAGGAGCGGCGGGGGCAGCATACAGAGGAACCAATCTCCTCCATTTTCCTCCTGCAGCTACGGGAGGAAAAAGGTGGACAGTGATTTTTCTACATGCTTCCCCTCCTATCCAGGTGTACAGGGGAGCCGCACAGGCCCCCTGGAGCATGGGGCCCGGTTTCAATTGCAACCCCTTCAACTCCTGTAGTTACGCCCCTGCTATTAATCACTCAGGTCCATTCATATCTCATCATACTAATCAATCAGGTCCAATGATATCTCTTCCTACTAATCAATAAGGTCCAAGCATATCTCTTCCTAATAATCAATCAGGTCCATTTATATCTGTGCAGCTCTATGAATTTATTTTACTTTGATAACATGCATTTTGGGGGCCCATACAAATTCACACATATACTGTATAGTGCATTCTTCTGCACAGTAGGCCATATTACCAGCAGCCTGGGATTTTTTTTCCCAGGCAATAACATGCAAAATGTACATTTACTCACAAAGCAAGTTAACCAAGAAAAATGCATTTACTAAAGAGTATACAGTATATTTTCACAACACTATGGGATCTATTTATTAAAAAAAAAAAAAAATCACTGTACAAATGTTCTAGTATTCACACAGCCAAAGTAAATAATTACTATAATTTGTCTATTATGTTTATTTCCTATGACTGCCCGCTCCATCTAGTGCCCAAAATGTGGTACTTCAATTAAGGAAAATATTTCAGGACAATACAGCATTATGGCCACTAGATGGAGCTGATAATCATAGGAAATAAATATATTAGACAGATTACGTGAACGTCTGTGCGAATGCTGTGACAACTGTACCTCTACTGAATACTACAGGGGAAACATGAGTCTGACACTCCTAGAGGTGTCAGTTTCCCAGCAGACATTAGATGGGTATTTCTCTTTAACAGAGCCCCGTTCAGCAGCGAAAACAGCAGCAGTAATCATATTCTTCACATGTTAAGTTATATAGACACTGTACTATCAAACATCATTATTATAGTCCTATCGCCATCTGTAACATTTCTTCTAAATATGACTGCTCAGTCTAATAAGAGCCATAGGGATCGATGCACTAAAAGTTAAATAACGGCAAATAAAATGTGTTAAAATACCGCATGCGGTAAATATGACATAGTTTTTAGGGCTTGTTCACACTGCCCCCAAACTGCAGGCACCTCTCAGTTTTTAGTGACAGTAAGCTGCCATGAGGGGGTGCTGTAATGTGCAATTCAGTGAATCACATCTGATACTTAATTCATATCTCTATAGCGCTCTGCTGTACGGTGACGGAATAGCAGTGGCTAGCAGGCATTCAGGAGGCACTACTGACGCTTCCTGATGCCTCATGGTTGCAGTGCGGTTTCACTGATCTCAATGAGTGAATTTGACAGCCAGGCCACCTGTCAAACTCTGTAGTCTATCATCACAGATACATCATGTGTACAGTCCTGTTAGGGGAATGCCAGAATTCCAGTGGGCTCAGCCACCTGTTTTTATTGCCCCCACTCCCCCCCGTGGCCAACATTGTGAAAGGGTCCTAAATGTGACAGAGCCCTGTATGTAACAGATCTAGTCAGATATGCCTTTCTCCTAAATAGTACAATTCCTCATAAGGATACTTGTGATATCTGCCATGTCACTATAGAGCATTGGAGTGGGCTCATTTCCACTAAGACAAAAATACATTTTTAAAGCAGTATTAAGCCCACTTTACACACAATACACATACTTAGCAGTGGCATCACTAGGGGGGGGGTGCAGGGTGTGCGGACCGCAACCGGGGGACACCCACAAGAGGGGTGAAGCCCAGGGCCAGGCTCTACCACTAGGCCAACTAGGCAACTGCCTAGGGCGCGCTGCCACCTAGGGCGCAGCCATGGCCTGTCACCTCCTCATCCCTGGTGGATGACACCTCTGGAGCCGCTGTCCATGTGGCCAGTCTGCAGGAAAGTACCGGCGGTCTGGAGGAGGAGAGGAGAGGGAATGTCAGCTACAGAGGATCGTGTAGTGGCGCGGGGTGGGAACTATCATATGCGGTACATTCACAGATCCCTCCTCTGGCTCCGCCAGCTGCAGAGCTGTTCAGCGGTTTAGGTCTCTGATTGATGTCGAGGAGCTGGCCCACCTCCTTCATTGTCACTGGTCAGGACTTGTGAGGGGTGGGGGGCGGTGCGGCTGGCCTCAGGGATGATTGTACGGTTCTTCTGGTGCAGAGTGACATGGAGGTGAAAAAAAATGGCTCTAAAAAATGCAGTTTTTTTTTTTTTTTTTTTAATGCTGCCAATAAACTGTGAGAAATTGGGTTGAAAACTGCTCTGCCCAATTCCTCACAGTCAGGACAGTCCTACATGGGAAACCAGATACAATCTTGATCTTTGTTAGCTTTTTTACTTCTATCTTTAAACTTTTAAATAGAAACAAAAAAGTGCTGTTAGCTGACAAAGATCAAGATGGTATCTGGTTTCTCATGTAGCACTGTCCTGATTGTGGGGAATTGGGCAGAGCAGTTTTCAACTCAATTTCTCACAGTCCTCTGCCCTGCTTTCACACATTCCTCTGCCCTGCTTTCACACAGTCCTCTGCCCTGCTTTCACCCAGTCCTCTGCCCTGCAGTCACCCAGTCCTCTGCCCTGCAGTCACCCAGTCCTCTGAGGTCACCCAGTCCTCTGCCCTGCTGTCACCCAGTCCTCTGCCCTGCTGTCACCCAGTTCTCTGCTTTCACCCAGTCCTCTGCCCTGCTTTCACCCAGTCCTCTGCCCTGCTCTCACCCAGTCCTCTGCAGTCACCCAATCCTCTGCCCTGCTCTTACCCAGTCCTCTGTGGTCACCCAGTCCTCTGCCTTGCTCTCACCCAGTCCTCTGCGGTCACCCAGTCCTCTGCCCTACTCTCACCCAGTCCTCTGCGGTCACCCAGTCCTCTGCCCTGCTGTCACCCAGTCCTCTGCCTTGCTGTCACCCAGTCCTCTGCCCTGCTGTCACCCAGTCGTCTGCCCTGTTTTCACCCAGCCCTCTGCCCTGCCCTCACCCGGTCCTCTGCGGTCACCCTGTCCTCTGCCCTGCTGTCACCCAGTCCTCTTCCCTGCTCTCACCCAGTCCTCTGCGGTCACCCAGGCTCTGCCCTGCTCTCACCCAGTCCTCTGCCCTGCTCTCACCCAGTCCTCTGCGGTCACCCAGCCCTCTGCCCTGCTGTCACCCAGTCCTCTGCCCTGCTCTCACCCAGTCCTCTGCCCTGCTCTCACCCAGTCCTCTGCCCTGCTGTCACCCGGTCCTCTGCGGTCACCCAGCCCTCTGCCTTGCTGTTTCATGCAAACCAACCCAATCTGCCCTGCTCTCACCCAGTCCTCTGCGGTCACCCAGGCTCTGCCCTGCTCTCACCCAGTCCTCTGCCCTGCTGTCACCCAGTCCTCTGCGGTCACCCAGCCCTCTGCCTTGCTGTCACCCAGTCCTCTGCCCTGCTCTAACCCAGTCCTCTGCCCTGCTTTCACCCAGTCCTCTGCACTGCTTTCACCCAGTCCTCTGCCCTGCTTTCACCTAGTCCTCTGCCCTTCTCTCACCCAGTCCTCTGCCCTGCTCTCATTCAGTCCTCTGCCCTGCTTTCACCCAGTCCTCTGCCCTGCTCTCACCCAGTCCTCTGCCCTGCTCTCACCCAGTCCTCTGCCCTGCTCTCACCCAGTCCTCTGCCCTGCTCTCACCCAGTCCTCTGTGGTCACCCAGTTCTCTGCCCTGCTGTCACCCAGTCGTCTGCGCTGTTTTCATCCAGTCCTCTGCCCTGCTCTCACCTAGCCCTCTGCCCTGCCCTCACCCAGCCCTCTACCCTGCCCTCACCCGGTCCTCTGCGGTCACCCTGTCCTCTGCCCTGCTGTCACCCAGTCCTCTGCCCTGCTCTCACCCAGTCCTCTGCGGTCACCCAGGCTCTGGCCTGCTCTCACCCAGTCCTCTGCCCTGCTCTCACCCAGTCCTCTGCCCTGCTCTCACCCAGTCCTCTGCAGTCACCCAGCCCTCTGCCCTGCTGTCACCCAGTCCTCTGCAGTCACCCAGTCCTCTGCCCTGCTCTCACCCAGTCCTCTGCCCTGCTGTCACCTAGTCCTCTGCGGTCACCCAGCCCTCTGCTTTGCTGTCACCCAGTCCTCTGCCCTGCTCTCACCCAGTCCTCTGCCCTGCTCTCACCCAGTCCTCTGCCCTGCTTTCACCTAGTCCTCTGCCCTGCTCTCACCCAGTCCTCTGTGGTCACCCAGTTCTCTGCCCTGCTGTCACCCAGTGGTCTGCCCTGTTTTCACCCAGTCCTCTGCCCTGCTCTCACCTAGCCCTCTGCCCTGCCCTCACCCAGCCCTCTGCCCTGCCCTCACCCGGTCCTCTGTGGTCACCCTGTCCTCTGCTCTGCTGTCACCCAGTCCTCTGCCCTGCTCTCACCCAGTCCTCTGCGGTCAATCAGGCTCTGCCCTGCTCTCATCCAGTCCTCTGCCCTGCTGTCACCCAGTCCTCTGCCCTGCTGTCACCCAGTCCTCTGCCCTGCTGTCACCCAGCCCTCTGCCTTGCTGTCACCCAGTCCTCTGCCCTGCTCTCACCCAGTCCTCTGCCCTGCTTTCACCCAGTCCTCTGCCCTGCTTTCACCCAGTCCTCTGCCCTGCTTTCACCCAGTCCTCTGCCCTGCTTTCACCCAGTCCTCTGCCCTGCTCTCATCCAGTCCTCTGCCCTGCTTTCACCCAGTCCTCTGCCCTGCTCTCACCCAGTCCTCTGCCCTGCTCTCACCCAGTCCTCTGCCCTGCTCTCACCCAGTCCTCTGCCCTGCTCTCACCCAGTCCTCTGCCCTGCTCTATAAGTTGTTGATCACCACAATTAGTAGTATAAAAAAATTAAAATGTTAGGTGCTTTAACTTTCATGCAAACCAATCAATATTGTGTGTTGTTTATATGTTTTATAGCAGAAAGTATAAAATATTGTTCTATTTTCAATATTTTGTCTATATTGCAAAAAATAAAACACCCAGTAGTGATCAAACACCACCAAAAGAAAACTCTATTTGTGTGCAAAAAATTATATAAATTTTGTTTGGGTACAGCATTGCTGTGCCATTGCCAGTTAAAGTAGCGCATTGCCGAATAGCATAAAGTGGCTTGGTCATGAAGGGGCTAAAATCATCCAGGGCAGAAGTGTTTAAACTCAAAAAGAAAGATGTAATATATTTCAGCTTGCCAATCCAATATAATAAATATTTGCTTTTGGGTTTAATACAATTTTTTTACTTTTTTTAAAGCATTCCAAACAAAAGCAGCAAACAATTATATATACAGTCTATAAAGAGAAAAAAAGGTGTGAGCATTTAAAGGAGCTTTAAACAATGCTGACCTTGACATCAAAACTAAGCTGCCGAGTATAATTCTGCATGTGAGACTCTAATTACTCGCCACCCAATATTAAATTATCGGCTTTTGAATAAAGATTTTCCCTGAGATCAAATAGTTTGTAGCTTTGAGCTGTTCTGTATTAACTGCTACTATACGTCATGGCAGGAAATTCGAGCTAACTCAAAACTTTCCAACTTTTCCATTTCAAACTCAATGCAGACATCTCCTGAAACAGTGTACTGTAGAGCGAAAAGATACTTTAACTAACAAATACAGTCTAATGTGCTTATCCAATGCAGTTCACTGCACATTTTCAGGTCATCTAGAGAGATAAAAAAAAGATGCTTTATTCTTTTTTAGGCAAACCTGCACCTAGTATGATCAACAAAAACTAGTGAAAGCTGAACTCCAGGGAAAATAAAATCCATTGCAGTGGAGCCTCCCAGACACTGCAAGAATTAATTGATTGTTTATGCCTAGGATACCAGGAAAAATAATTTTATTTATCTTGTTCCTCACTCCAGCAGGCTCCCTCTACCTTATAAGACCGGCTCCTGCAGCTTCTTCTGAGGCGTTTTGGCAGTGGCAGTAGTCCTGACATTAGTCCTGCATTAAACAACAGGACATGGGGATCGCCAACAACCCTAACCATCAGAGAGAACAGATGAGTGTTGGTTGCTGGGACAGTGAGGAATAAGATAAGCAAAAGTCATTTTTACTGGTACCCTAGACATTAAAGTGGTGCTCCACCCAAAAGTGGAAGCTCCCTTTGTTTGCTTCCTTCCCTCCTCCGCCAGGGCCATCTTAACGCATGGCCACGCTGGGCAATTGCCCGGGGGCCCCACTTGCCTGGAGGGCTCAACCTGCTCGGCGACCCAGCCCCAGCCAAGCATTAGTCCCGACTCCCGTGTGCATCCCGCCGCCAAACTTAGCAGGTCACAATCGCCTGTTGTCCCTGCTCTGCTCTCAGGCCACTTGGGCCGCGGAGGGGGAGCCCACAACTGCAGGAATGCCTGTCCGCCTCCATGGAAACAGGCACATACAGGACAGTAGAGTCTGACTCCTATCCGTGTGTGTGTTTACCAGACCTAGCCAAACCGAACTTGGAAGCGGACATAAGCCTGGCACTGCTGTACCAATAAATATCGCATTATCCATAATTTATTTTTTTATTCTCATGGGTGATTGTTTAGGCGGGCCCCAGTTCACTGCATTGCACGGGGGCCTATAATGCACTTAAGATGGCACTGCCTTCCGCTGCCACATTTGCCACATTTGGCACCCTTCGAAGGGGGGGGGGAGGGAGCGGGTACCTGTTTTTGACAGGTACCCTTCACCACTTCTGGGAGATCTCATCACAACAAGGTCCCCCAGAAGTTTGGTCCCCTCTCCTCCTTCCCCCGCCACTCACAAAGCTCAGGGCGCATGCGCAGTAGGGCACCGGCTGTGAAGTATGTGTCAGCCCTTTGCAAAGAGGCCACTGCTTTCCAAGTGCCACTTCACAGCAGTAAAAAGGCTTTTAAATTCAGGCTGCGGCTGGTTTTTAAAGGAAAAAATTTACAAGACTAAAGGTCCTTTCACAGGGGCGGGCTGATAAGGTCCACTGTCAGTTTTTCAGGCGGGCCTGATCAGACCTTCCATTCACCCCTCCATGAAGCGGCGGTTGTCAGTGGTGACATTTCTGATGACACCCACCACTATCCGATCCTGTCTGCCAAATCCAGATGGATGGTGACCTTTTTTCCCATCGGTCAGGAGGATCAGATCGGATAAGATCAGGTGAAAACAGACAGGCGGTCCATTTTCACCCAATTTCCCCATAGAGGAGAGCAGGACTCTGTTCATCTCTGCTCTGCACAGTGAGCAGAGACAGACCTGTCATCCGCCTGTTCAGCCGGGATCAGGGAAGCGATACCCCGCTGAGCAAAGCAGGGTCCGCCGAGCGGAGCGCCCGTGTGAGAGGACCCTAAGCAAACATTTTGTTTTGATGCATCTGGAATGTGTTAAGCCAAATTAGGCATTTTGCATGCTAGGCATTTAACCCTGTGCATAAGATTTGGGTACAGGCGGACACACAGGTGCCAGCCCCGCTGCTGGCAACCGGTAAAATTCTATGAGTGGCTGAAAGCTGCTGGGGCTGGATGGTGCACCAAGTGCCACTAATATTTAGGACAGTAAGCTACCAGGGAGGAATGCGTGAAACGCAAACTGCTTGTATTATGAGCCCTAATGTTTCTGTCCTCCGTCCATACATATACAATGGAATTTCATGCACCAGGACTAAATGCCCAGTGTGCACGAGGCCTAAATTGAAAGGTTCAGTTGAGCTTTAACATTCTTCTTTTGACTTGCCAGATCCCTTTTATGTATGGCTGGCTAGTTGCACCTGCATGGGAGACCTAACATGAACTCCGACTTCCCAATGCCTTGGTGTAGGATTGCTAAGGAGAGTCATATGGAAGTATGGATTCAGGAAAGGGGAAGAGACCAGCTAGCTATAACTACACTAAGAATAGGTGCTGATATTTCAGCACAATTTATGAAGGTAAACAGAACATCATTTAGACTAGAAGAATATTCTCAGTAAAGGCTACTTTCACACGTTCTGTTAAAACAATGCAGAAAAAATTGACTCCTAAGTCTAAAACTTGGACATGTGACAAAAGAAAAGCACCTTCAATGCATTTCTTTATGCATTTTTGATACATTTGCTATTGAATTCAATAGGAGATTCATTTTTGTTGCACTTTTGAAAAGCGTACAAAAGATGAAGCAGAACTTTTAAAAATGCACCATACCTGTAGCACACTGATGTGAAGAGTTCCAAAGGATTTAAAAGGGATACATTTTTCATGCATTTTTCTTAACCCTTTTGATTATGTTAATGGCCATTGCTTTCCTACTGGCTGACTTTAAAGTGGCAATCTGTCTATTTAAAGTTGAACTCCACACATATAGAAAAAACAATAAATGCAGTTATGTATTTATTAAAATGAACTGAATGTAGTTTTAAAGGGCATCTAGAAAAAGGTTCCCGATGGCGTCACGAGTGACAACACGCGCAGGGTGGAGTGACGTTTTGACGTCATTGCGTGTTTCAGAAAGTGCGTGGCGCTTTTACGTTTTAGCCTGTGATATATAAGTGCAATCAATCTTCATAATAAAGTGCTTAGTAAGGTTTTACACTATGTGGAGCTTCTTCTTTTATGTTTATTGTGGCTATATCTGGATACTATCGGGATTAAAACTTCAGTGCTTATCCATATCCTTTGAGGGAGGGAGAGTCCTAGTAACACCCTTACCAGGGTGTTTTATGACTCATCTGACCTTTCTTTAATTAGAAGGTCCACTAAAACTGGTAAAACTGGTAAGACTGCATCTTGACTACTGTATTGGTGATTTGATGCACTTTTATCTCCATCTTATTACCTATGAGGAGGGTTTGATAGACGCTATTCCCATCATATTATCTATGAAAAGGATTTGTGTTCAATTTTTTATGAACTTTTTTTTCTTTTGAGAACCTCTACAAAATATATCAGTGTATTTACACTTAGACTTTGATGCACATGGGTGTTATAAATTGTTTATTAGGTCATCTATGTTGACACTGAGATTTACAATATTTTGTTTTATTTGATTCCCATGTCTAATAACCTGATTATAGCACAGCTTATTTTCTCTTTATCTAGAATAAGATTATGAATTTATAGTGGCTTCCTGTAATTTCATGCACAGCAGGGCTCAGGAAAGATTGACGTCAGGACTCTGTGTAGGCAAGTTAAGTTCCTCCACCCCAAACACACTCATTCATATCTTTATGGACCTTGCTTTGTGCACTGGTGCGCAGTCATATTGGAACAGGAAAGGGCCATCCCCAAACTGTTCCCACAAAGTTGGGAGCATGAAATTGTCTAAAATGTCCTGGTATACTGAAGCCTTAAGAGTTCCCTTCACTAGAACTAAGGGGCCAAGCCCAACCCCTAAAAAACAACCCCACACCAGAATTCCCCCCTCCATTAAATGATTTTGGCCAGTTCACAAAGACATGGATGAGTGAGTTTGGGGTGGAGGAACTTGACTGGCCTGCAGTCCTGACCTCAGTCCAATTGAACACCTTTGGGATGAATTAGAGCCAAGCCTTCTCGACCTCAAAAAAAGCTCTTCTGGAAGAATGATCAAACATTCCCATAGACACACTCCTAAACGTTGTGGACAGTCTTGGAGTTGAAGCTGTTATAGCTGCAAAGGGTGGGACAACTCACTATTGAACCCTACGGGCTAGAACTGGGATGCCAATAAAGATCATGGGCGTGTAAAGGCAGGCATCCCAATACTTTTGGTATTACAGTGTATTGTACATTCACATCAGTCCCTGCCCTTAAGGAGCTTACAATCTAACGTCCCTCAGTCACATTCATATATGCACATGCTAGGGTCAATTTACCGACCAGCATGTCTTTGGAGTATGGGAGAAAAGCCACAAAGGCAGGGGGGAGAACATGCAAACTCCAGGCAGGTATTGCCGTGGGTGGGATTCAAACCAACAACCACAGTGCTGCCAGGCGGATGTTCTAATCATTAAAGCAACCATACTGAAAAAGAAAAAAAAAAACTGCATTTTATATTTTGTGCGTTAGAGCCTACAAAACATTGAAACTACGATCAGTGCGTTGTGTTTGTAATACACAGACTCTCTCAGCCCATTCCCCCAGCCCCAGGTCAGTACTGTATGTAGGTACGGACCTTTGTTTCTGGAGCGGGAGGAAGTAATCAATGGAGATGTCACCACACTTGTGCTCCACTGATATCTATGAGTCCCTGTGATGCTGTGGCAGCGGGTGGTAAAATGTCCACACTATCACCCTATTTACCATATCCTGTAAAAGAAATAAAAATAAAACCACAACTTTTGTTTGTGAAGCAGCTGCACTCAATGTCAAAACCGCATATCCATGCTACCGTAGCACTAGATTCATGATAATTCTTATGTACTAACCTAATATGATTGCATACATGCACATAATTAGGATACAAATGATTAAGTCATTACACTGTAACAGGCTCCTTTACAATTCAATCTTCTACAGGAAAGAAGATCACTGTGACATTTCATTTTATATTTATACTTTTTATATATATAATATATTTAATATATTTATATGCATTTATATATTTAAATTTAAATATTTATATATTTAATATATTTATATTTATACATTTATGCTCACTATGTGTATTATGCAATAACATAAGGTTAGCATGTAAGAAAAAATATGAATACAGTTCTGCTTATATATGGATAATAGATGGGACTTGTAGTCTTCCATTCACAGATAAACAGATCTGTGAATGGATGACGTGGCTCTGCAGGTGAAGTCAGGCATAGACTCTTCAATTAAAAGAAAATACAGGACGTTGCAAGGAGAAGCATCTTTCAAAGGTAAGGATTTCAGGGTGGGGGTGCTGTAGACAGGGCCGGTGCTTCCACTAGGCAAACTAGGCAGCCGCCTAGGGCGCATTGCAACCTAGGGGCACAGCCATGAGTCGGCACTCTCTGTCCATCATGAATGATCCTTGTGAGCCGAGGGGAGGGGGCGGCAGTGGGGGAGCAAGAATGGACAGAGGAAGATGCCAGGTGTCTGGGGCAGTGGCTGAACTACCAGGCCCTGGCTTTCCACCACTGTTGGGGGGGGGGGTGCAAGAGGCAGGAAGGGAGCCCACAGGAGTGCTGCCTGCATGATGATCCTCTTTGGCTGGAGCTGAGTGGTGTAAACCCTGGGCAGGAAGTGACTCTCTGCACTGAGCTGGTGGGCAGCCGTTCATTTCCCTGGGTCGGTATTAAGCAGGGAGCGGAGGAGAGCTGAACCTGACCCCAAGCTTGGCACTGGAAGGCGGCACCTTTACTGGAGCAGAAACGACGAGGCACCGGAATGGTCTGAGGAGGTTGGGGATTAGGGACGTGCAGAGTTCTCTGACTGCTGCTTCTCCCTTCACCAGGAGACGGTTGGAGCTGTGGTGAGCACTATGGTCCAGAAGAGGAGCATCCTAGGAGAAGGAATCAGCAGGATCACGGTGAAGGAAGGCAGAGTGCGGGCCACTCTCTTCATACTGCCCAGTGAGTATCCCCAGAACAGGGGATCAGGGTCCATGGGTGTGACATGGAGGTTCCCTGGTGTGAAAGGGAATCAGGGTCACCAGGTGTGCCATGGGGGATAGGGGTCCCCGGGTGTGCCATGGGGGATTGAGGTCCCCAGGTGTGACATGGAAGAACATCAGGGTCCCAGGTGTGACATGGAAAAACATCAGGGTCTCTGGGTATGACATGGAGGAACATCAGGTGCCCCTGGTGTGACATGGAGGATCATCGGGGTCCCTTGGTGTGGCATAGAGGGACATTAGGGTCCCCAGGTGTGACATGAAGGAATATGGGGGTCACTGTGTATGACAGCATAACATAGAGGAGCCATCAGATAAGGGTCACTGGGTATGACATAGAGGATTTTTTAACTCCTTCCCTTTTTATTTTATTTTTTTTTGGGGGAGGGGAGGGGGCGCAAGTAGCTGGTCTTGCCTAGGGCGTAAAATAGTCTAGCACCGGCCCTGGCTGTAGAATGCGACTATGTTTCAAGTTGCACCCTAAATATGGATGTAACATGACACATGATCAGAAGGATGGAATTAACCTTTAAAGCTTTGTATACACGGGCTGAATCGGTCGACATTCCGGCCGACATTCCTGTGTATGGTAACCTGTCCGATAGAAGCTGGGCGAAGGTCCGGCTTTTGTAGAAGGGGCAAGCCAGAAAATCATCTGCCATTCGGCATCAGATCAGAGCTCGCAGCCAATGACTGCAAGCACTGACCGGTGTGTTCTGGCGGGGGGGAAGACTCTCTGTCAGAACACAATAGCTCAGCGGGGAGATGGCTGTACTAACATCAGTACTAACAACCTTCTTGTGAGCTCCTAAGTTTTTTTTTTGGGCTGAATGAAAACAAAAACTCATAGTGTGTAGCAGGCATAACCCAATATAGGTTCAGACCTGACTATGTTACCTGGTAACTGCATCTTAAAGCGGAGTTCCGGCCTCAAAAACAACTTTGGGCCATCCGTTTGCTTTAAATCACCTAAGAAACAATTGGATACTCCCGATTTTTTTCTCTTTACTTACCTTGTTTCTGCTTCTTTCCCTCTGCGTCCGCGGCCCACGCTGTCTCTTCCTGCTTGCGTTGATTCCTGGGAGCTGAACGTCTTGGCTACCAGGGTTCAATGCGCCTGCACCGGCCCCGCTCATTAGTTCCAGTGCAGGCGCGTCATTCCCTGCTAAACAGCTTCTGGGCATGCCCAGAAGCTGTGCAGGGATGACGCGCCTGCACCGGAACTGATGAGCGGGGCCGGTGCAGGGCATTCTGGGACTGAAGAGGACACTGAAGAGGACGCCCTGGCTTCAGCTGCCCACACCTGAGATGGCAGCGCTGGACAATAAATTTTCAAGGTAAGTATTTCTTCTAAAAGGTAAGTGCAACCTGGGACAGTTCAGAGGCTATCCATTGTGAAATGCACTAGCCCTGACTGTCCCGGGGGTATTTTTATCTCAAAAATCTTTCCAAGGCCGGAACTCCGCTTTAATAACAATATGGACTGTGCAGAGTTACACATTATTTAGCAGTTCATATACTTAAAGCGGAACTTACCCATAACAAAAAAACAATGTCCATGAACATACCTTCCACAATAATAATAATGCTACCATAATTAGTGTGTGCTGTAAATTGCCTCCAGCATTTCTCCTGTTCCTAGCTAGCTAGCGGCTGCCATTTTGTTGAAGCCCAGAGCCCCTGAACAGCAGTAAATCATAAAGTGGAACTAAACCCATTGATTTAACGGTTTCAAAAAAAGTTACGACCCTGGAATGCCAGGATTGCTAGCTGCCGCAGTTGCCTGTGTCCTCAACCAAACTTTCAAATGGCTGGTGTCATAACTGATCACATGTACAGCACCATGGTAGTTTCAGATCAAACAGAAGCAGCTTCCTTAGCTGTAAAGATTAAGAGGGTTTAATTCAAGGCTGAGCGGCCTCAACAAACTCTGCAGTGCCTAAGAATGCCAAAAATGGAGAGTAACTGAGCATGTGCAGAGCAGGGTGAGACAGTGTATTACTGGATTTTAAACAGTATAGGCACTTATTTTTGACATTTTTCATAGCTATACCAAAATAGACCAGCCTGAAGTGATTTAGCAGGGCTTCCTTTTCTGACTAAAGTTAAACTTTCAGTTGTGTATATAGCTAAGATCTAAATAAGCCCATACAGATTTTACATGTTCAAAAAGGACAAAATCAAGAATTTGCTTTGTTTTAATATATATATACATTATATATATATATATATATATATATATATATATATATATATATATAATGTAAACTTTATCTGCAGTGTTTTTTTTTTTTTTTAGGTATACAAGGGAGAGCTTACCCTGTGTTTTCTCACTTCTTAGACGTTTACTTCTCGGCAAAGTTATGTGCAAATCCTTTCTCTTCCTGTTATGGCGACAGACACTTGGTAACCAAAAAGAAAGAAAAACGATGAGCAACAAAGTTCCTTTATGTATTTTTTTTAACTTACTTTGTATTTGCTACTTTGTATATTTAATACTGAATCTTTATATACATTAATTACTTCGTAGAAAACTCCTATTTAACACTTTCAGAGAGGGTAAAAAAAATAAAGTGATCCACCAATTCTATGCATAAAGTTAAAAAACTGTGTGCAGCACCCCACCCCCCCCCCCCCCCATCCTTTCCTGTGACCCAAGCAATGTTCACGATAGCCTAAGTTGTCCCGGGACTCTCCCTCCTCATTGGCTGAGAAAGCAGTGGGAACCCATTGGCTCCCACTCCTGTCAATCACAGCCATTGAGCCAATGAGGAGAGAGTGGGGGAGGTGGGGGCCAAGTTCCTAAGGATCTATAGAGAAGCAGAACGCCCAGGGCAAGCGGCTTTCTCTGAGGGCACTGCTCGAAGGTGAGGGAGCCCCAGCGGGGGACCCCAAAAGAAAAGGATTGCAGCTGTCCTGTGCAAAACCAACTGCACAAAGCAGGTAAGTATAACATGTTTGTTATTTTAGAAAAAAGTCCAAGTTTAGCTTATGGACACACAGACCCAGCTCAGGAGTGAGCAAGCACGAGTGCCCCCATAGCAAGCATCTTTCCATGCCTATGCATTACAATATAGTAGGATTGGCATCTGAATAGTGTTAGGAGAGTCATTATATTAGAGTTTTACTGCCTGCCAGTAGCACAAAGATGTCGTTTAGGATACCTTGGGGTGAGTAGAACTTTAAAGCTGAACTCTGGGCAAGAAAAATGTATTCAAATATATTCCTCAATAGCTGCAACAAATATAAATCCACTCTGCACTGAATGCTCTTGCAAACGAAATAATTACCTTGTAAAAGTAGCTGTGACACCATCACTGTGCTGCACATAGCGGAGAGCAGAACTGTGGGAGATACCACGTAGGCCCAACTCACATAACGGCAGAGGGCAGAGGGCAGGAGGCATGGCAGGGGGGATTCCTCTGTATTTTCCTACCTGCCACTGCCACCACTGCTGTTAAACTCACAGCAGGGAAGAGGGCGGGAGATACGGTAGTTCTATGAGGGGAACAGGAGCTGCCCAATCTTTTCAAATAACAAGCGGGTGATGGGTTGCTAGGACACGAGGCAGTCCTAGCAACCAATCCCTCGCTTGTTAACAAGAGTTGGTCAGCTCCCGCCCAGTGCAGAGCTGAAGCTGCAGTGGGGATTGTGGTTTAATGGGGAGACTGTGTTTGGAGGAAGCTGTGATGTGAGGGGGGGTCTATGATGTGAGAGGGGGGAGCTGTGGTATGAGTGGGGGGTCTGTGATGTGAAGAGAAGGACTGTGATTGCAAAGGGGGCTATGATGTGAGGATGGAGGAGCTGTGATGTGGGGAGGGGGGTGAGATTGCAAGGGGGACAGTGATGTGAGGGGGGAATCTGTGATTGCAAGGGGGCTGTGATGTGAGGAAGGGGTGAACTGTGATGTGAAGGGGGTCGGTGATGTGAAGAGAAGGACTGTGATTGCAAAGGGGGCTGTGATGTGAGGAAGGGGTGAGCTGTGATGTGAGGAGGGTTCTGTGATTTAGGGTGGGGGGGGGGTCTGTGATGTAAACAGTGTTTGAAATGTGAAAGAGGGAACTGAAGACACTGATGTAAAGGGGCTGTGAAAGGGGGGGGGGAGTGAGGCTGGGATGTGGGGGTGGGTGGGATTGCAACGGGTCTGTGATGTGAGGGGGGGGGGGGTCTGTAATGTAAACGGGGTTTTAGATGTGAAAGAGGGAACTGCAGACACTGATGTAAAGAAGGGGGTTGTGATGTGAGGAAGGGGTGAGCTGTGATGTGAGGGGGGGGGGGCTGTAATTTAGAGGGGGGGGTCTGTAATGTAAATGGGGTTTTAGATGTGAAAGAGGGAACTGCAGACACTGATGTAAAGAAGGGGGTTGTGATGTGAGGAAGGGGTGAGCTGTGATGTGAGGGGGGGGCTGTAATTTAGAGGGGGGGGGGTCTGTAATGTAAATGGGGTTTTAGATGTGAAAGAGGGAACTGCAGACACTGATGTAAAGAAGGGGGTTGTGATGTGAGGAAGGGATGAGCTGTGATGTGAGGGGGGGGGGCTGTAATTTAGAGGGGGGGGTCTGTAATGTAAACAGAGTTTGAGATGTGAAAGAGGGAACTAAAGACACTGATATAAAGGGGACTGTGATGTAAGGAAGGGGTGAGCTGTGATGTGAGGGGGGGGGGCTGTGATTTAGAGGGGGGGGGGTCTGTAATGTAAACGGGGTTTGAGATGTGAAAGAGGGAACTGAAGACACTGATGTAAAGGGGGCTGTGATGTGAGGAAGGGGTGAGCTGTGATGTGAGGGGGGGGGGCTGTGATTTAGAGGGGGGGGGTCTGTAATGTAAACGGGGTTTGAGATGTGAAAGAGGGAACTGAAGACACTGATGTAAAGGGGCTGTGAAAGGGAGGGGGGGGGAGGCTGTGATGTGGGGGTGGGTGGGATTGCAACGGGGCTGTGATGTGAGGGGGGGGGCTGTGATTTAGAGGGGGGGGTCTGTAATGTAAACGGGGTTTTAGATGTGAAAGAGGGAACCGAAGACACTGATGTAAAGGGGGCTGTGATGTAAAGTGTGGGGGGGGGGGCTGTGATGTAAAGGACCTGAGTCATGGATCAAAAATTAGATTTGGACCTCTGCAGAAAGGAAAGGTTACTGACTGGATCTCTCCATTAATTTGGATTCAGTACCCCAAAATACACAATGCACACACAAGATTCAATGTAGAATTTCTCCTGTATTTAGACAATATTTACTGATCCTGAAGTTCAGCTCTAAATATTAAAACAGCATCAATCAGCACAAGTCCACTTACAGCTGCCTGCGAGAAGCAGCTGTCAATTCCCGCACAGCTGTCTGTTGCATTATGGACTGTGACTGGTAACAGAATGATGTGCTGTGTTCTGCTACACCCATCAGCAGCTGTCTCTGCCTCATTCTACAGCGGGAGCCCCCGGCCCAGAATGCAAAGCCTGTTGAGTGCTCACTGCCCAATACAACAAGAATAAAGATTCCAATCAGCGGATTTATCATCTTGGCATCAAAATGAACATTTTACATGCCATTATATAAAATTCCACGGCCAGAAAGAAATTCCTTCTCTGCAGAATAAGTAAATGAATGTGCTTTGTAAAGCATGGCACTAATGCAAGCAGTCACTTCCAGCACTATGAGGTCTTCTTCTGTAGTGTAGGACAACAAGGACAACGGTAATTCCAGAAACTGAGCGGATGCTGCTCTTCTCAGACGGAGTAATCCATTAATACTCCTAAAACAAAATAGAGTGGAAGGCGCACAGCACGTAGCTTAGCTTTTAGGAAGGGGGTGCACCCCCGAAACGCACCAGCTGTATACCTCGTGATGTGAACACAGCACATGTGCGTATCCATTTTTTATTGATCTTCTCATTGAATTAATGACTTTTGGTAATGCACTAGGTGTGTGCGCCTTCCATTATTTGTTTTTGTACTAATACCCAGACATGGGAGTAAGCGCCGGTTCACACTGGCGCGACGCTACTTTCAGGGGCGACCTCCGAGATCGCGGTGCGAGCAGCGCGCCGCGACCTCGGAGCGGCCGCCACAGACTTCATAACATTGAAGTCTATGGCGGTCGCCTCCTGGTCACCCCAAAGAAGCTCCGGACCCTTTTTCTAGGTCGGAGCGACTTGTGTCGCTCCTATTAGAACGGGTCCGTAGCTTCCCTATGGGAGGCGACCTGTGAGGCGACCAGGTCGCCTCACAGGTCGCCCTAGTGTGAACCGGGGCTGAGTCACACATGTGCAAGTCACAAGCAAGTCTCAAGTCTTAACCTTCAAATCTCAAGCAAGTCCTAAGTTACTGTGGCGAAAAGCAAGCAAGTCAAGTCGAGTCCCTGCTAGAAGTCAAGCAAGTCAAGTCAAATAATTTATTTTGGTCAAGTCACAAATCAAGTCAAAATACTGATCTACCCCAATTTTCACCTTTAAATCAGTTAAAAGTCAGTGGTCAGGAAAGGTTTCTATTATTTTAAACATTAACAAAACTGCTTAGTGCTTTTTTCTTGGCATATTAAAGAAACACTTTGAATGCCCAAACAGCTCAAAATCCTTTGTCCGGTCATGTTTCAACACCACAGTCACTAAAAACATGTTAAGTATTTCCATTGTTAAACAGCCAGTGTCCTAAAAATCAGAACACACTGAGGTGTTTTAAGTGACTGTGGCGTCAGAAACATAACAGGCACATTAATTTTGCTTTAACACATCTTGAGAAAATGCAAATATTTAATAACTTAAAAAAGTAAAGTCATTTCGAGTCATATGTCTCAAGTCAAAGTCAAGTTTCAAGTTATGAATACCAAGTCAAAGTCAAGTCGAGTCTTTTATTAATTTTAGTCAAGCAAGTCTCAAGTCCTCAAACTGGTGACTTAAGTCTGACTTAAGTCAAGTCATGTGACTCAAGTTCCCCACCTCTGCTAATACCATACCTGGCTTACCTGGAATGTATAATAGGCAACATACAAGTGGACATTGGTAAAGGTGCGGGGACAGGGAAGGGGGCAGTACACTGTAATGTGCTTCTCTTTCTTTGCTTTGAAGCTTGAAATTCCCAGTCTGTTGACTTTCTGGGGCTCATGCCCTTTGTTTCTCCTGGATTTGCGGATGTCCACATTCAGGGCTGGTGCAAGGATTTTTGTCTAGCCCCCCCCCCCCCCCCCCACCGTCCTTCCACCACCCCCACCACAACGGCATTCCTGGAGCCATTTTTTAATTTTTAAAACTGCTTGCACCTGCAACACTTTAAAAGCCCCTATAGGTCATCAGTTTGGAGTACACAGAAGCACTGGTGCTAAAGTGTTTGCTCTCACTCTGGCGTTCATGCTAATATATAACATTTGTAGGACAATCGTCATTTTCATACGCAGGTACCCCAACGCATGCATGTGTGTGTGAGGGGGAGCTTTAAAAATGTTTTATTTTTATTACATTTTTTATATGTCTCCTTATATGCTTAAAACATTTTTGGTTTCATTTTTATTTATTTATTTTTACGTAACTTTTATTTCTATAACATAGGGGACCAATAGCCCCATATGTGATAGCATATAGGTGACAGGTTCTCTTTATGGAGACACCCGGGGTCTAATATACCCTGGATGCCTCCTCTCTAATCCACTGCAGCTAATGAAACACATACCGTGTTCCATCAGCTGCTTCCCCCAGCACATATCCTGGAGAATGACAGCTCCAGTCCAGGAAGTGACATCATACATGTCACTTCCTGGTTTTAACAGCACACCGTGGCGCTGGTGGAAGTTATAGGTGGCTTCACAGCTGCTTGTATCACTCCCAGCCGCTAGTGTGTAAAAAAAACATGTCTACAGCACTGTAAAAACCAGAATCCCCAGCAAGTGGCTGGAGATTCGGATTCAGATTTTTACCCCCCCCCCCCAAATTCTGGCGCCCTAAGGCAGCTGCTTAAGCCGTCTTATGGCCCGCTGGCCCTCATCTTGCCAGCATTTCCTGCTACTCCTGTCTCCATTGCAGCAGGTGAGAATATTTTTAGTGCTTGCGGGTACTATACGGGGGAGCATGTGACAATATCTGAGTCTAGCAGCCAATCATTAGGTCCGAGGACGCTGTAAAACTGGCTGATGTTTGTGCAGTAATCCAGGGTGAAACTTTGCATTTGTGCAAGAGCTTCCTGTAATAAAGACTGTTCATGGCTGTTCTCCCTTTGTGTCGGGTGACTGGTCTTGTATACGCCCCTTTGTGATTTTTTGCAAGCAGCCTGCTGTAAATGGGCCTGCTGGGCCCCTCCCACAGCTCTGCACTCTGCACAGGCTATGTACAGCATAGGGATGATATTACTGTTACTTGTACATGGTAATATCTGGGTTTTAAATGCCATTGGGTGCATACAAAGCTGATTTATATCCTCTGTAGCTATTGAGGAATATATTTAAATACATTTTATACAATATTTGATGCCTGAAATTAAACTTTAAGGATTACGTAAAAACAAGAACTCTATAATCAAATATGTTGCTATTTATGTCCAATACCACTAAACCACAATACAATGGGGCATGCTTTGCAACAGCCCATAGTTTCCCAGGATTCCCTTGGGCTTCAAAACATCTAAGGAATAGAACTCCAAGAGAATACTGCATGGTTCAAAAACAGCCATATGATATGGCTATTTATATATTTTAGGGCTTATGTATGAAAACTAGGGATGCACCAACTCAATTTATTTTACAACAAGTATGAGTACCAATACCTTTTTTTTAGTACTCGCTAATACCAATTACCAATACCTACGGCAACTGTTTTTGTCAGCAATGGTACAAAGCATTGAAATGTAATTTACAAATTAAATACATTTTTTTTACACTTAATTTTGTAAAGCATGTAAATATATGTTAAAGGTGTATAAATATTACCAAACAAAGCAAACAAAAAAAAGTTTTATTATTAATAGTTAATAAAAATAGTGAAAAAAAAATCAGCAGGGAAATAATAAATAAATTGAGGCAAATAAGGATTTAATTAAGGCTGTTTAGAGTAAATAAGGGTTAATAAGTGGTTAAACAGAGGAACATTTAATAAAAAACACAAAAAAATTTTTTTTTTTTACTTGACTACTTGCTTTAACCACTTTAGCCCCGCTCACTGTGCCTCTACTGCGGCACAGTGGCTCGTTCCCGTCCAGCGACGTAGACCTACGTCGCTGGACTCCTCCCCTTGTGGGCGGTGCTCGCGCGCCGTCGGAGGCTCGCTCCCTCTGTATTCAGTCACAGCGGGAGTCGGGCCAGGGGAGGAGCAGCGGCGATCGCCACTGCTCTTCCCCGATCGTCGGGGAATCGAGTTTGGAGATCCGCCCGCTTGTGTAAACAAAGTGGGCAGATCTGCTAAGTCAGTGGTCCTCAACCCTGGCCTACAGGGCCCACTAACAGGCCAGGTTTGTAAGATAACTGAAATACATCCCAGGTGATATCATTTGCTGCTCAGTGATTGCAGTACTCTAGTCTGCATCTCCCCAAGGTAATACTTAAAATCTGGCCTGTTAGTGGGCCCTGAGGACCGGAGTTGAGGACCACTGTCCTAAGTGACAGACAGAGACAGATTGCAGGGTTCAGCATAGCTGAACATGTGATCTGTCCCTGTGTCACCTCCCCCCACACACGTTAGTAAGCACCAGGCATACATTAACCCCTCCCTCTCCAATAAAATTAACCCCTTCCCTGCCAGTGTCATTTTTACAGTAAAAGTGCATATTTATAGCACTGATTACTGTAGTAATGTCACTGGTACCCCCAAAAGTGTCAAAAATGTCAGTCAAGGGTCCGATCTGTCCGCCGCAATGTCGCAGTCCCGCAAAAAAAAAAAAAAAAAATCGCAGATCGCCGCCATTACTCGTTAAAAAAAAAAAACACCAAAAATGACAGAAATCTTTCCCTTAGATAGTAAACGCAATAACTTTTACGCAAACCAATCAAAATACGCTTATTGTGATTTTTTTTACCAAACATAGGTAGCAGAAAACAAATTGGCCAAAAATGTAAAAAAAATTAGATTTTTGCATTTTTTGGGGGGGAATTTCATATAAAAAAATGTGAAAAATATTGTTATTTTTTCAAAATTTACGCTCTTTTTTTGTTTATAGCACAAAAAGTAAAAATCACACAGGTGATCATATACCACCAAAAGAAAGCTCTGTTTGTGGGAAAAAAAGGACGTAAATTTCGTTTGGGTACGGCGTCGCACGACCACGCAATTGTCAGTTAAAGTCGCACAGTGCCAAATCGCAAAAAGTGGCCTGGACGTAAGACAGCAAAATCCTCCGGTGGTAAAGTGGTTAAATTGACTTCATCTGCAGATCGAAGTTCATTCCTTTGATCTGTAGATGAAGAAACAAAAAGATACTTTATTTTAGTGTTTCAGTGGATGTTGTTAATAAAGATTGCCCAGCTTTTTTTTTTGACAGCTCCAATTGCTGGACTTCTTTAACACTTCAGCTATCAACAGGGGAACCCTACTGATAGCTGAAAGCATCATCCGTTGTGATGAACGAGGCAGCCCCGCTCCTTAACAACCAATGCTTTTTCTCTTTTTTTTTTTTTGACATTTCAGCTGTCAGTGGGGGAATCGTTTCAGGTATCGGTGCAATTGCATGAGTACCGATACTCGTGCAGATGCTTAGTATCGGTACCAATACCAATACCGGTATCGGTGCAACCCAAATGAAAACTATGCTAGCAGAAAATGTCTTGTTGCAAACAGAAAACTATTAAAAAAGGCAAAGTATGGAGGCTTAGTGGTTGGCACTTGTGTTGTGTAGTGCTGGGGACCCAAGTTCAAATCCAAACCAGGACATTACCTGCATGGAGTTTGCATGTTGTGCTTGTGGGGGGGGGGTTTTCTCCCACGCTTCAAAGACATACTGGTAGATTAATTGGCTCCTGTCTAAACTGGCTATATGTGATATAGGGACCTTAGAGTGTAAGCTCCTTGAAGCAGGAACTGATGTGATTATGCAGTATATAAAGTAGAGCTGCACGATTCTGGCCAAAATGAGAATCACGATTTTTTTGCTTGGAATAAAGATTATGATTCTCTCACGATTCTCTGTGTAACATCTTTTACATTATAAAAAAAATTGGGATAACTTTACGGTTTTGTTTTATTTTTTTACATTTTTTTATTCATTAAAGTGTATTAATTGCGTTTGAAAGACTGCTGCGCAAATACAGTGTGACATAAAAATTTACAACAATCACCATTTTATTCTGCAGGGTCTCTGCTAAAAAAAATATATATATAAATGTTTGGGGGTTCTAACTACTTTTCTAGAAAAAATAAACTGATTTAACTTGCAAGCAACAAGTGTAGGAAAAAGGTTTAGTCTTTAAGAGGTTAAACTTCCTTCCTCCGGCAGAGGGAAAGAAAAGATACAATGTAATCATTTGTGTTTACAGTTCAGTGCGAGACTAATGCTGATAGGCTTTTGCGGGAGGCTTTTTTTTTTGACAGCTGCTCTCTCATAGCTATGTAAAGAATCGAGCAAGTGTCATGTTAAGATCGTCAGGGGGAGTGAATCGCGATCTCGATTCTGTTACGATTAATCGTGCAGCTCTAATATAAAGTGTAGCATAAATTGTTGGTGCTAAATAAATCCCATATAATAAATAAAATAATATTAACATTCAACAGTCATGTCTACAGGCAGTCCATGGTTTGACATAGATAAGCCCCAATCTTGTTTGCACAGAATATTTGGTTTTCTCTTTGTCTATACTGGCATACATAGACTCTTTGCAGTGCAATCTTCCTTTAATAGTAATAAAATAAATATTGATTAATAAACTATAAACTACGAGGCTCAGTCAAATGTTAGCTGAGACTCATCTTTCAAAGTGTCAGTAATAAGAGCTGTTATTTGTACGGGTAGTCAGCATGCCTATCCAAACTTTCAGACTCCAGTGCTCATAGCACAGACTTTTTGATACAAGAAAAAACATTTGATCTGCTGCTGGTTATTGGTTCCAGCTCAGTAAATGAAAGCCATTCCAGTTAATCATACAGTTTGGGAACTGTGTAACCCTTCACAAGTTAAAGGCTAACTTTCCCACTCCCATAGCACTGCTTTCTAAGATGTGAGTTCAAATTCTAATTTGCACTTCTAAATGGGTTCAAACACAGGGCCACACAAGTAGGTCCAAAGGTGACCTTCAAGCAGGCCCCGGAAAACGTTTGAATTGAAAGCTAAGTCCAATAAAAACTGACACATTCGTTTTGGATGGACACCAGAGGATTGAATCATCCAACAGTGTTTTAAAATATCCAGGGACACTTTGATCACAGTATGTTCGTTTTCGGTGTTATTTTTTTCCACATAGAGCTTGCAGAGCTGGAAACAAGTAAAAATCCTGTCCTCTACCTCCCCTAAATGCCCTTTGTTCTAAACCAGGGGCCTCCAAACGTTTCATTTCGAGGGCCACATCAAATGTTTTACACATACTCACAAGCCGAAAAAAAAAAGATTTATCAATAAATTTGCAGCAGCAGAATAGAAAAACATTTTCCAGACTGCTGGTAGCGGGGCTGGATGGTGCACCTGTATCCTCCTCCTGCAGATAAATGTTGTAGCCTCATGCAGCAGGTTAAAGTGATATTAAAATCTATTTTATTTATTTATTTTTTAAATAACAAACATGTCTTTGTTATTTGCTCTGTGTTTTGCACAGAACAGCCTGATACTCTTTTTTTGGGTCCCCCACCAGCACTCCTGGCCCCTCCCTATTGCCAAGTGCCCCCCAAAGCAAACAGCTTGCTATGGGGGCACCTGAGCAGGTTCTCTCCTGCGCATCCATTCACACACAGAGCTGCAGCTTGGCCCTGCCCCCTCTCTGCTCATAGGCTCAATGGCTGTGATTGACAACAGAGGGAGCCAATGTCTGCTGCTGCTGTCTTAGCCAACGAGGAGGGAGAGTCCCTGGAGAGCCAAGGCTCTCATGCATATTGCTGAAGGAAGATCCGGCTGCTACACAGAGAAGTTTTTTACCTTCATACTTTGTATATAGAATGCATGAAAGTAAAAAACCTTTAGGCTTTACAAGCACTTTAAAGTTCTAGTGTGCATTAGGGCCTTACATATGTGTCATAGAGTCTCTCTGTAAATTTGTGTCCCCATCACTCATCAGTGCTTCCTTAGAAATTGGTGTCCCCTTTATTGCCCCCCACACATTTGTTTCCTCCCCATCAGTCTTTCTGTACTTTACCGCTGTACAGTGTGCCTTAGGTTCAGATCTTCTGCACCTCCGGGTCCACCCAGATGTTACACAGGTATGTGGTATGCAAAATTACAGCGCTAAAGGACACCAATATAAGCAGCGGGTGGGAGCCAGGAGGTGCAGCCAGTCTGCACTGAAATACCTCATTGGTTGAAGCCAGATGCCGGGAGTGGTTGCGGGACCTGTGCTGCATACTGCTGGGGTGGGGATGATTATGCATCACAGGAATCGCAACACGAAAAAGCTTTGGCAGAGATACTGTCCCTTCAGTGAGTCTGATGACTCTAGCTGCACGCCGGTAAAAACGTCCTAGTGGGCCGGATGTGGAGACCCCAGTTCTAAACTGTCCTTAATGATAGCAGTTAAAGTGGTTGTAAACCCTCACATATACCCAGTGAAGTGAACAGCCTCAGATGATACACAGAGATGAAACAAATGTTCCTACATAGGTTTTACCTGTTTATCTGCAGTCTTTTTCTTGCTACAACCCTCCAAAAGGGCAGATTGTGTTACAAATCTTTCTTCATCTGTCAGAAGCACAGAGGATGGGGCAGAGAGACTGCAGTTACAGTGTGTGAGAGCTGATTGGAGGAAAGGAACATACCCCCCTCAACACAGCAGAAGAACTGTGTTGTGAATAGACAAGCTCCGTTCTGTGCTTCAGCCCCCCCCCCCCCCCCTCCACACACAAATGTAATCTTATTTGTTGGGAAAACTTCTCAGAAGTGACTCATGCTGATAACTGAGGAAGGAAGCACCAGAGAGCGATGAAACTTAGATCTTTGGAGAGAGATTAGTAAACACTACAGGTATATGTGCTTAGTTCAGATTCCATGACTGAGGTTTTCAACCACTTTGAGCCTACAATTTTCTTTTCCCCTAATGCTGGTTAAATAGACTAGGGCCTTTTGCACTAGGTACTGATGTTTGAGCATCAGCATTTCTGGACGTAATTTCAGGTGTTTTTGTTACATGTATTCGAACACATTTACACGTCAGTAAAAAAAAAAAAAACGATGCACTGAGCTTTCTCAAGCTGCAGTGTGCAAGAGGCCTAACCTTACATGATGCCTCTGGGTGAGCACTGGCGCCATTGTCTAGGTGTTGGGTGACTCCTTCTTCTTCCTTTGTCCTACAGTGTCACCCTTGCATGACATCCCTGACATTGCCTAGAGTGGCAAGCTACTCTTCCACCCTCCTGTGTCTTCCAGTGTGCATGCTCCCCCCCCCTCCTATGTCCTCAGGTGTTCAGGACATTTAAAAAAAATAGGTCTGATCGTCAGGCACTTCAAACAGCTATACTGATTTTAGTTAGTGTCTTTGGAATGTGCATTAAGTTCCTCCCTCCTCATCAGTTGGTTAGAGCTGAATCCAGGTATGGATTTTATTGCATAGTTACACTGGGCCAGTTTAGACTAATGCAAGTATGCATATGCCACACCTGTTTGGATCCCCCTGAAGGAATCACTGAAGTAGTGGCCACTACTAAAATGATTGTTGCTGTCTTCTGGATCCCATGGCATCCCCGCCGCACCTTTCTTCCTTGGTCAATCGATAATTGCATTCATTGAGAAAAATAAAAGGTGTTCTGTGAAGAGACAAGACCTGGAAGACAGCGGGAATAACTGCAGTAGTGATGTTCGCTGTAGTATTTCTCCACTTCCACAGTAGTTCCACTGGTATGGTATAGGAATACTTACTTTGGTCCAAGCTGAACCAATGTAACTGTGCAATAAAATCCATACCAGGTATTTACCTTCAAAGAAAAATTCCAGTTATGGCAATTTTTACTTAAGCTTGAACCAAGGTAAGTATGTATGTGCCATACCTTTGGGATTCCCCCTGGAAGCTGAAAATCACAGTAGTGGGCTCTGTTACTCCAGTGATCTCCACTAGCTTCCAGGTCCCGTGCCAAGCATACACCCTGCACTGTAAACACAGGAGGTTGATTGCTCTGTATGGGCATTATTCAGGGAATATTTTTGCATCAATTTTACTCAATTAATGCAAAGCGTTCTGGGGCATAAGGAGGAAGGAGAGGAGTCACGAGTGAACCCAGGAGTCACGAATACATTCCCTGGTGGGGGAGACCACCCAAGACCGGTTGATCCCCTTTGTCGTAAGAAAAGAGAGGATCCATGTCATCTGGTGAGTTTTTCTGACATCCCCCGAGCCCTCGTGGTGTCCCTGGCCTCCATCTCTTGCATGAGTTAGCAGTGCAGTCTTCTTTTTCCTGGGATTCACATAATACCTGATCACCCTGCCTGAAACTCCAACCTGTTTTGGACTTGATAAAGTTATTCGGACTATCTCACCTTGTATAACACTTTAATTTGATTATTTCATTTGTCATATCTTTCTTGGATTTATTTGGTAAATTAGCACAGTTTGTGTCTTTGGCTATTCCTATCCCCTTTTTTAGGGTATATGTACACATTATTTTATTTGTATTAAGTGATTTAGTACACACACCAACACAATTTTTTATTTTTTTTTGTTATTTTACCATTGTGCACCCCCTCTTTTTTTGTATTGGGGGAACAACAATTTTTCAACACAAAAAATCATTTCACCATCCACTGTTTAATAATACACTTTTTATCATATATTTATTATGTTTTTTTTTTTAGGAGTCTATGAGGTTTTTCCACATACTGTATATTGGTTTAACTTTTAGCAAGCACAGACCCGTGGGGGTAGGTGCTTTCACCTTTCCCCTTTTTTCCACCAAGATACCTTGTCCATCAAGATACCTTGTCTAATCAGAGAGCACTTGCATTGATTGAGAAAATGAAAATTATCCGAAGGACACCCTTGCAGAGTAGGCAACCTCCTGTGTCCAGAAAGCAGAAGTACAGCTGCCCGCAATGGGATCCAGAAGCCAGTTAAGCACTTTGCAAAACTGTTGCCTCTATATAAATCCTTTATAAAATAATAATTGTTAAATCACTGCAGTAACGTTGCCTGCTACAGTGATTTCCAGCTTCAACATGGATCCCACAGGTATCACACATACATATCTACCCTGGTCCAAGGATTGCCATACCTGGAATGCAACCTTAAAGCGGAACTAAACCCATCGATTTAACAGTTTAAAAAAGTTACATTCCTGGCAAGTGCCAGGAATGTAACTGTCACAAAGGTTGTGCTCTCAACCAAACTGTCAAACCATCATAATGGCTGGTGTCATACCTGATCACATATGCAGCGTCATGGCAGTTGAAGATCAGACAGAGGACGAGATGGTAGCTTCCTTGCTGAAAACGATGGGACGGTTTAGTTCCATTTTAGGTTTTGTGTAATACAATACTTCGAAATATTAAGGACTATATATCAAACTGAAAAAGTGATAATTAATGAGTTAAGACGTTAAGTGGGGTTTAATTGGAAAAAAGGGACAGTCGCTCAAAGATAATTTAGAGAAAATGTAGAAATACTACTATACAGCAGAATAAATGCTATGATAGACTGACTGGCAGGAGTTCACCATAGGAAATGCAATCTAAGCAATGTACGGGAGCAGTAAGGATATTTCCTGCTAACAGAGTTCAATCTCTGAGTAAGGACATCCTATTTCGCAACCTTAGCAAGCAAGTTTGAAGATACTTTGCATTTAAAGCTGCATATAAAAGAACATAAAACGGCTTTCAGCTCAGATACCTCACATGACTCCACAAAGAAAACATTAGAAAACCACTTGTCCACCACAGGTCACTGTGACCACACTGTCTTGGGAGGCAGAACTGTCAAGCTTTGTTCATGGGAGTTTCAACGCCAACAAAAACAAAGTGAATAAAGAAACAAAGAGGTAATATAAACATAAAAATATGGGAAATTGAAACTGAAAAGTTTATTTTGTTAAATTTAGTAACATCTTCAGATTCATCGAAAGACCAGCTTATATCACTGACATGTTTCTTTCAATCTATAGCTACAGTGGAACTACTAGTTCCACCATGATCTAAAGCTAACCACAAATTACAATCTGATTGTACAATCTCTCAACACCTGTTTTCCAAATGAACGAGGTGGGGAGGTGGGGGGTTTGTGGCAGTTGGTGTCACAATCTACCCTTGTCCAATCAGACAGTGCCTTGTATTCACCTAAAAAATACAAGACGTTCTATGAATGGCGGCAGTCCTGAGCAAGCAACCTCTTCTTTCCATGTACTTCAGGGATTGGCTAGGTATGGCACATACAAATTTACATTGGTCCAGGCTAGACCTATGTAACTACTGTATGTAACAATTGCCATACCCAAACTTCAAAGATGAATTTCACACCATGGACCCATTTATTAATGTCATCTGCAGCCTTGGATCATGTCTGGTTGCCACAGTTTATATCTCCATCACATGAGTCGCCCCGTAAGTAAAGTAAGATGTTTTACAGTTATTGATGTCACCACCTGGCTACAGTAAAGCGGTCACACCACAGGTACAATAAAGGTTTGCTGGAGCGATTTACTTACAGAATGCAGAGGCGGCTGGTGCTCACCTCTTCTCTCTGACGCTCTGTTTTTGGTGAGTCCTTCGCATCCTAACATAGGCTCATGCATATGGTCATAAATATCCATAATGAGTGTAATGGGGTCATATGTTAGATTCCAGGAGTGAAAGGTGCAGCCTACAGCCAGTAGAAATCATTGGCAGGCAGCTGCTGTACATATATACACACATATATATATATATATATATATTATATATAACGCATGAATTATAATCAAATCAATAATATAATTTTATATATATATATATATATATGTGTGTATATAGGTATATATATATATATGTGTGTGCACACATATATATATATATCTATATATATATATATATATATACACACATACATACAAAAGTCCAAGGATTGCTGCACTTGTGATGGATTAAAAAGGAAAAAAATATATATTTACATACAAAATAGTTGCATAATGTTCCACAACAGTTTCGGGCTATATGCCCACGCCCTTCTTCAGGTAACAACAAACATACAATAACAACTCCTTTATATCCATTTATGTAGACACATTTTACACCAGGAACCAATTAGGTATTAATTATACAAATAAGTAAAGCAAGGAACCTGAATTAATTCATCCTAATTCCTAGAGTGATGGTTAAACGAGATGCAATCACCATCCAACATCTTACAATTAAGTAAGTGCCGGTTCACACTGGTGCGAAGCGGGAGCCCTGCGAATCACACCCGACTCGCAGGCAGTTCACACTGCCATATGCGAACTGCGGGAGTGTCAATACAAAGTTAATGATACCCCCCGAATAGTTCGCATATCGCAGTGCAAACTGTCAATTCGGACAGGAATCAGATCGCATAGGTGTGAATACCCATGCGATCGGATTCTGGTGTGGAACAAAAAAAAGGTACTGCACGACTTTGGTCCGAATGTGATGCGAATTCAGCCATACAATCTGTATAGCTGAATTTGCATCGCACAGACATCGCATGTGATTTGAAGAGCAGTGCGGTGCGAATCACATGGGATGTCTGACATTGCTATAGTGTGAACCGGCACTAAAGCTAGAAACCTGAATTAATTCATCCTAATTCCTAGAGTGATGGTTAAACGAGATGCAATCACCCTCCAACATCTTACAGAGAATAATCCGGTGTTAACCTATTACCAAGAAAGATTTATATACAATTAATAAATTGATAGTAAAAAACACATGCCCTGTACTTAGGAGCAAGATGTATAACTACAAATTTTAAAAAATGATCTTACATGCACAGATATGCCCTACAAAATATATACAAAAGTCCATTATTCATTTTTTTATCTTTTAATTGAAGAAATGACACCTCTGTCAGAAGAAATCTTCCAAGGAAATTCTCTCAGAAGACCTTCTCTAAATGTAAGGGGGTCAATTCATTACAGAGATGCAGATCAAAATCAGAGTTCAGGCCTCTGGGTTGTAATGTATCTAAACCATGTATCCACCGAACTTCCAATTTTGTAAATTTTGTTCCCAATTCCCTCCTCGTCTATTTTGGGGAATTGCATTGATAACCATATACCCAAGCAGTAACCCTACACTATGAAAGTTTACATCCCCCTGGGGTATTTAAATCTATCCCAAAAAGCCAACTAATAGGGGTTAAAAGAATTATCAGCAATCAGGCAGATGGAGAGAATAGTTAAATGAAATGGAGAATAAGATAATGCAGAGGGGTTATCCTGTACAAACCATCAGGGGAGAGAGGAGTAATGTGGATAATACAAGGAAAAAGACTAAAATAGAAAAAAGGATGTCTTTTGTATCACAATACCATCCTCACTCATATCGAGTGTATAATATCATTTAAAAAACATTGGCATATACGTAAAGAAAACTTTCCCCAAATCCCTGAATTTAAAAGTCTCCAGTTTTCTTCATATCGTAAAGCTGGCCATACACTAGCCGAAAAATCGTTCAAAAATCTGTCATTTGGTTCGATCGTTCGTTTTTCGTCTAGTTAATGGGCACAAATAGAATATCGTTTTTAACTTTTCAGAGCCGGAAAATCGTAGGAACACTTTGGAAAATTCTGCCGAACTAAGGATAAATTGAAAGGTTAATGTGTTTCACGACCGAACTGTTTGCACTAGGCATATGTGACAAACTGAACGAAAAACGTCCATAGAACGATTTATCGTTCAAATTCGGTCATTACATGGTGGCACGATCATCTGCTCTCACGCCTGATTTTTTGTGGAGTTCGAAAACGTTTTTTCGGCTAGTGTATGGCCAGCTTAAGGGTAGAACCATACACAGCAGACTTGTCAAATCAGATCTGTCAGAAAGTACCGACTTTAACCTTTTTGGGGCCACATTACAACGGATCATATCCATGTTTGAACTGCATACAATGCAGGTCAATGATAAAAGGAAAGCATTTCACACACCCACATTGAGGTACAAAAATTTAAGGCCAGGTTCACACGTATGCAGCCTCAGGTTCGTGCCTGGGGTCCGGTGCGTCCCTGTTCACTGGTTCAGGTGCGAATTAGGTCTGATTTTTGGCCGGATTTCGCACCTGATTTGGACCAGAAGACGAACAGGGCCCTTTTTCAATATCCCTGGACCTGAGTGAACAGGCTCCGTTGAGAGCCAGACACACTCCCCTCTCTTGTGAATAAGATGTGGGGAAACCTGCATCCAATTTGCATATGTGTGAACCCAGCCTCAAGACTATTAGGCTGCATTCACACTTGAGCATAGCGTTTTACCGCGGTTTTTTAACCGCGATTGTACCGCGATTTCAGGCGTTTTTGGAGGCAGGCATTGACATCTATCAAAAACGCTGGTAATCAGCCCAAAAAGAAGCTCATGTACTTTTTTCAGCTACAGGCGTTTTGCAAAACGCTCAGATGTGAACAGGGGCCATTTAAATGAATGGGGTTTTACTTGTTGGGCGTTTTCTCAAAAACGCCCAGGTGTGAATAGAGCCTTATACTTGCTAATCATTGTATGTGGTATATATAATTAGCTACCCATGTAGCCTGTTATATGTGGGGGAACAACACAAAAAAATAAAAGATCGTATTGCCAGGCACAAATACTCAATATGAGATAAATTGGCAAAACTACCACTTGCTCGACACTTTGTGGAAATTAGACACGGGAGTCTCACAGCTTAGGTGTATGGTTATCAATGCAATTTCCCAACATAGACGAGGAGGAATCGGGAACTAAATTTCCAAAAATTAGAGGTTTGGTGGAAACATTGTCTTGATACATTACAAGCCAGAGGCCTGAACTCTGAATTTGATCTACATGTCTTTCTTTAATGTATTGACCTCCTTGATTTTTTTCGGGCAGAGGTCTCATTTCTTTTATTAAAAGATACTAAATTAAGAATGGACTTTTGTATATATTTTGTAGGGCATATCTGTGCATGTAAAATAATTTTATAAAGTTTGCAGTTATATATCTTGCTCCTTAGTACATGTGCATTTTTACTATCTATTCATTATTTGTATATATATATATATATATATATATATATATATATATATATATATATATATATATATCTTTCTTAGTAATAGGGTAAAACCTGAATATTCTCTGTAAGATGTTGGATGTGATGGCATCTTGTTTAACCATCACTCTAGGAATTAGGATTAATTAATTCAGGTTTCTTGCTTTACTTATTTGTATAATGAATACCTACCGTAATTGTTTCCTGGTGTAAAATGTCCCTATATAAATAGATGTAAAGGAATTGTTATTGTATGTTTGTTTCTACCTGAAGAAGGGTGTGTGCATTATAGCCCGAAACTGTTGTGGAACATTATGCAACTATTTTGCATGTAAATATATATTTTTTGTTTCCAATAAATTATAAGTGCAGCAATCCCTGGACTGGTTTTTATACATGGCCCTTGGGAGGGTCTGATTGCATGCACTGGAAGAGCTCTGTAGTGCTGTTTATTTCACCTGTGGATCTATATATACAGCGGGTAAAATAAGTATTGAACACGTCATCATTTTTATAGGTAAATATATTATTCTAAAGCGGAGTTCCAGCCACAAAATCGACATAGTCGATTTTGGGCCATCCGCTTGCTTTTCGTCACCTGAAAAATAAATGGATAGTTACGATTTTTTTTTGTTTACTTACCTTGTTATTGAAGAAAAATATACTCACCTTTCTTGCACTTCCTCCCTCTGCGGCCGCGGCCCACGCCATCACTTCCCCTTTGCATTGCTTCCTGGGAGCTGAACGTCATCGCTCCCAGGAATCAATGTGCCTGCACCGGCCCCGCTCGTCACTTCTGGTGCGGCGCTGCATTCCCTTCTAAACAGCTTCTGGGCATGCCCAGAAGCTGTGGAGGGATGACGCGCCCGCATCGGAAGTGATGAACGGGGCCGGTGCAGGCGCATTCTGGGAGAAGAGGACACGGAAGAGGACGCAGAAGAGGACGCGCCGGCTTAACTGCCCACATCCGAGATGGCAGCGCTGGAGAAGAAATTTTCAAGGTATTTCTTCTAAAAGGTAAGTGTGACCCGGGACAGTACAGAGGCTATCCATTGTGGAATGTACTAGCCCTGACTGTCCCGGGGGTATTTTTATTGAAAAAAAAAAATTTGTGGCCAGAACTCCGCTTTAAAGTGCTACTGACATGAAATTTTCACCACATGTTGGTAACAACCCATGCAACTTATACATACAAAGAATCCAAAACAAGTTCAGAAATAAGTTATGGAATGGAATGACACAGGAAAAAAGTATTGAACACGCTAACTGAAATGTATTTAATACTTCATACAAAATCCTTTGTTGGTAATGACAGCTTCAAGATGCCTCCTGTATGGAGAAACTAGTCGCAAGCTTTGCTCAGGTGTGATTTTTGCCCATTTTTCAACACAAAGTCTTCAAATCTTGAAGGTTCTATAAGCTCTGATCTTTAGTTCTTTCCATAGATTTTCTTCTGGATTCAAGTCAGGTGATTGGCTGGGCCATTCTAGCAGCTTTATTTTCTTTCTTTAAAACCAATTGAGGGTTTCCTTGGCTTTGTGTTTGGGATCATTGTCTTTCTGAAATGTCCACCCTCGTTTCATCTTCATCATCCTGGTAGATGGCAGCAGGTTTTTATCAAGAATGTCCTGGTACATTTTTCCATTGATTCTTCCTTCAATGACATGAAGGCTGCCAGTACCATACACTGAAAAACAGCCCCGCACCATGATGTTCCCACCACCAATCTTCACTGTTGGTATGGTGTTTTGCGGGGGTTGTGCAGTGCAATTTGACCTCCACACTTGATGTGTATTATAGCATCCAAAGAGTTAAATTTTGGTCTCATCTTATCAGACTATATTCTCCCAGTATTTCACAGGCTTGTCAAAATGTTGTGCAGCAAACTGTAAACGAGTTTCAACATACTTCTTCAGCAATATAGTTTTTCATGGTGAGAGTGCATACAGCCAGTGCTGTATTTTGGCCTAGGCCAACAAGGCCCAGGCCTAGGGCGGCACTTTGCAGGGGGGCAGCAAAAAATCCACCCCCCCTCCACCTGAGACTTTATTGGCCACTGGTTGCTAGAGCCACCTCTTTCACCCCCCTCTCTCTCACCCCCCTCTCTCTCACTCACCCCCTCTCTTTCTCTATCTCTCTCCCCCTCTCTCTCTCTCACCCCTCCTCTCTCTCACCTCCTTCTCTCTCTCTCACCCCCCTCTCTTTCTCTATCATCCCCCCCTCTCTCTCTCTATCATCCCCCTCTCTCTCTCTCATCCCCCTCTCTCATTCCCGTTCTCTCTCTCTCATCCCCCCTCTCTCTTGCTCTCCCTCTCATCCCCCCTCTCTCTCTCATCCCCCCTCTCTCTCTCACCCCCCCCTCTCTATCTCATCCCCGCTCTCTCCCCCCCCTCTCTCTCTCTCTCTCTCTCTCTCTCATCCCCCCTCTCTCTCTCTTTGATCCCCCTCTCTCTCTTATTCCTCCTCTCTCTTTCATCCCCCTCTCTCTCTCCCTCCCTCTCTCACCCACCCCCCTCTCTCTCCCTCCCTCACGCACCCCCCTTTCTCTCTCCCTCACCCACCCCCGCTCTTTCTTCCACTCCTTCCCGTGAGATCTCAGGGGTTCATTCCAATTTTGGAGGGAGTCACATCCATTAAAAAGGAGTGGGGCAGATTTACATGGGGGGTGCCCAATTTTAGTCTTGCCTAGGGCAGCACAAAACCCAAATACACCACTGCATACAGCCCATGGCGGGTGAGTGCATTACTTTTTGTTATTTTTGAAATAATTGTACTTGCTAATTCCAGGTCTTTCTGAAGCTTTCTACAAGTGGTCCTTGGCTCTTGGACAACTCTTCTGATAATTCTTTTCACTCCTCTGTCAGAAATCCTGGGATGTGCACCTGGCCGTGGCCGGTTAATGGGGAAATTATGTTCTTTCCGATTCCGGATTATGGCCCCAAAAGTGCTCACTGGAACATTCAGAAGTTTAGAAATCCTTCTGTAACCAATGGCATCACTATGTTTTGCAACAATTAGGTTGGGAAGGTCTTAAGAGAGCTCTTTGCTTTTACCCATCATGAGATGTTTCTTGTGTGACACCTTGGTAATGAGACACCTTCTTATAGGCCATCAGTTGAGACTGAACCAGCTGATATTATTTGCACTGACAAGGATCAGGATTGCTTTCTAATTACTGATAGATTTCATCTGGTGTCTTGGCTTTCCATGCCTTTTTGCACCTCCCTTTTTTTATGTGTGTCTTTCTATTTTATTACACATAATTTCATTTCTGAACCTATTTGTTTTGGTTTCTTTGTATGTATGGATTCCATGGGTTGTTACTGACACGTGGTGAACATTTTATGTCAATAACACCTTAAGTACCGGTTCACACTAGGTCGCTTTGACTTAGGGGGCGACCTGTGAAGTCGCGTGCAGCGCGACTTCGGTGCGACTTGCACGGACTTCATAAAATGAATGTCTATGCAAATCGCTCCAGGTCGCCCAGAAGTAGTACAGGACCCTTTTTCTAAGTCGGAGCGACTTGTGTCGCTCCTATTAGAACGGCTCCTGTACCAGTCAATGGACCGCAACAGTGCGTGACTTGTCAGGCTCACCAAGCCGCCTGACAAGTCAGACTAGTGTGAATGGACACTTAGCAACATGTCTACCTATAAAAATGGTGATGTGTTCAATACTTATTTTACTCGCTGTATTTACAGTATACTGTATATATACACAAATGTACACAAATTTGATTGAATATATGTGTAGAGGGCTGTATGTGTATTCCCAAATGCAGACCCTCTGAGTTCGGGGAGGCAAATACAGCTCCTTACACAGGTGGCCATTCGGATTCATGTATATATGTGTACAACTCATGTCTGCCATTGATTTATACAGGCAGACTGGCGGTGACTGTACATTGCGCCTGTCACTCACAGCAGAGAACATATAGCAGTGTTGTATGCTATGTGCCCATGTGCATGAAGCCTTACAATGCAGGACTGCTAATACTTGTACATTGTAACTGATGATCAGAGCTGCCACTGCCAACCAAAACATCTCAGGGGGACCAGTAGCATAGAAGGAGAAGGGTTTAGGTAAGTATGGTAAGTTTTTTTTTTTTCCTGGTACCCTAGGCAAAACATTAGCATTTAACCATTACAGTGCGGGAAATCCCAACGTTTTTTTTCTTTTACCTGGGATTCAAACCTATAGTGACATTATCAATATCCTTTTTCTCCAAAAATAATCCATACACAGCCACTAATTAATGATCCTGTAATCTGTTTTTAATGAAATCTTTTCTTACTGTGTTTGCGTCCTCCATAAGCTCCTGTACCTTTTCTCTCCCCCTCACTTCTGCTTGTTTGGAATGAGTAGTGCATGTCAGTTACAGTCATCTACACTACAAATCCCATAGTCTATAGTCCATCTCGGGAGCAAGTAGGAGAGGCTGGCTATGTTCCTACATATAAAATACTGTATATGTAAAGTGCTGCGTAAATTGACGGCGCTATATAAGTACCTGTAATAAATAAATAAATAAATAAAATACTGTGGGAGAACAAATGTAGCCACCTTCTAACATGAAGATGGATCACAATTTAAAAAATAAATACATTCGGAGATCTGGAGGAGGCTGAGAGCAATAGAATGTACTTTTGGAAGTTAGGAATATATATTTTAACGGAACATTTTTCAAGGCTGATAAGTTGCAAAATATAACATTTATGTTTTTGGCTTTAGATACATCTTAAGCATCGTTAACCCTGAATGAGCATGCAGAAAAGGAAAGAATAACAGGGTCAAAAAGCAAGGCAGCCAGGCAACTAGCATTTTCATTAGCAGATAAGCAATCCTTACACATTTCAGTACAGGTTCCCTTTGCTAAGCCAGTGCAACACTGTCAGACCTAACTCCATCTACAGTAGTAAGGAAAGTGTCATCACACTGCCAACACACTCAGCGATTGGCATCCACTGCCAGCAGCACAAACTGAAGGGGTTAAAAGTCTCCACCGGATGCCGATCAATAAAGAAGATCTGTCTATAAATATAACATTCCAGCCGGCAAGTGCAGAGGGAGGACAGGGGGGAGGGGGAGGGGGAGAATACCTGCACTATCACCGCTGTCCCCAAATATTGTCCCTGCAGATGTTCAGATGACATGGCAGTGCGAGAGATCGGACAGAGGTGACATCCCAAAGCCACACCCATCCAGCACAGCAGACCAGGGACCCCTGGGGGCCACACAGTCTCTGCTTTGTTGTCACTTACTGGCACTGCGGAAGGTGCTGAGGACTTCTTCCAGATGTGGCTCTCTGATTGTCCCGGCAGCGATGTCTTGTTTTCCAGACTTCTCTCTGAGTTCAGAAGAAAAAAAAATCTGACTTCCCCTCAGTCCGGAAACATTGAAGTGATGCAACAGTTCCCACATGTGGCTGCTGCTGATCTGACTCTGTGCTCTGTACAATCTACTGCTTATATGTATACAACTGCCACTGTACAGTGTACTGCTATTTTATGTATACAACTGCCACTGTACAGTGTACTGCTATTTTATGTATACAACTGCCACTGTACAATCTACTGCTTATATGTATACAACTGCCACTGTACAATGTACTGCTATTATATGTATACAACTGCCACTGTACAATGTACTGCTTTTATATGTATACAACTGCCACTGTACAATCTACTGCTCTTATATGTATACAACTGCCACTGTACAATCTACTGCTTATATGTATACAACTGCCACTGTACAATGTACTGCTATTATATGTATACAACTGCCACTGTACAATGTACTGCTTTTATATGTATACAACTGCCACTGTACAATCTACTGCTCTTATATGTATACAACTGCCACTGTGCAATCAACTGCTCTTATATGTATACAACTGCCACTGTACAATGTACTGCTATTATATGTATACAACTGCCACTGTGCAATTTACTGCTATTATATGTATACAACTGTCACTGTACATGTACTGCTTATATGTATACAACTGCCACTGTACAATGTACTGCTCTTATATGTATACAACTGCCACTGTGCAATGTACTGCTATTATATGTATACAACTGCCACTGTACAATGTACTGCTCTTATATGTATACAACTGCCACTGTGCAATGTACTGCTATTATATGTATACAACTGCCACTGTACAATGTACTGCTATTATATGTATACAACTGCCACTGTACAATGTACTGCTCTTATATGTATGCAACTGCCACTGTACAATGTACTGCTATTATATGTATACAACTGCCACTGTGCAATTTACTGCTATTATATGTATACAACTGTCACTGTACAATGCACTGCTCTTATATGTATACAACTGCCACTACACAATGTACTGCTATTATATGTATACAACTGCCACTTTACAATGTATTGCTATTATATGTATACAACTGCCACTGTACATTGTACTTCTGTTATATGTATACAACATACTGCAACTGTACAATGTATCCATATATTTACACCGAAGAATACTTCCAATCATTATTATTATTAATATTATTATTATATTTATACAGAAGAATACTGCCACATCTATGTACACAGCTCTGTACAATGTATCATTGTATTCTAATAATACAGAAGTATACAACAGCTCTGTACAATGTATCATTATTATTATTATATTTATACAGAAGAATACTGCCACATCTCTATACAATTTATCATTATATTTATATAGAGGAATACTGCTCTGTACAATGTATTTTTTTTTTTATTTATACAGAATACTGTCACTGTCTTGTGCAATGTGCTATTATTATTATTATTATTATTATTATATTTGTATAGAGGAATATTGTCACTGCTCTGTACAGTGTATTATTTTTTTCCTTCCTGGTCCAATATGCACTGGTTACCCCTATACCTTAAAAACCCTCAGTGGACCCCACCTATTTGAATAACTTAAAGGAGTAAAGTCAGAACGCTTTTTTTTTAATGCATTCTATGCATTAAAATAAAAAAAACATCTGGGTGTAGCAGCCTTCCCCAGCACCCCTAATACTTACCTAAACCCCTTCTCTATCCAGTGATGTCCATGGGTCCGGGACTCTCTCTCCTGATTGGCTGAGACACAGCAGCGATGCCATTGGCTCCCACGGCTGTTAATCAAAGTCAGTTAGCCAATCAGGAGAGAGAGGGGACAAGGCCTAATGGCAGCTCCATGTCTGAATGGACACACAGAGCTGCAGCTCAGCTCGGGTGCCCTTATAGTAAGATACTTGCTGTGGGGGCACTGGATGGGAGGGAGGGGCCAGAAGCAGCAACGAGGGACCCAAGAAGAGGAGGATCCGGGCTGCTCTGTGCAAAACCAACTGCACAGAGAAGGTAAGTATAACATGTTTGTTATTTAAAAAAAAAAAAAAAACAAGACTTTACAATCACTTTAAGACCCATCTCCCTGCTATCGTTTGTTTCCAAGCTTCTTGAACGCCTTGTCCAAAAACCGTATGAGTTGCTACTTAACCACTTAACGACCAGCCACGTAGACCTACGTCGGCTGACTTTGCGGGGTTATACCGGGATGATGCCTCTAGCTAGAGGCATCATCCCAGTACCGTTGTTTAGAGCCGACGGTTGGCTTTCCGTCGGTAACGACCGATGCGGCTCGGGAGCCGCTCGATCGTTACCCGGGGGGGGCGTGGCTTTGCTCGGGGCTCCCGTCCCACCGGGAGCCCCGAGCACCCAGCCGGCACGTCCGCCGGCTGGATGGAGTCCCGATGAATGCCGGAAACGGCATCGATCGGGTCTCCGATGACGTAACCCGGAGGCGGCGTCCATGACGTCACTTCTGGGTTACTGTTCTGCAAAAGGTGGCAGATTTGAAAAACGGCTGTATGCAAAAATGCCGTTTTCGGCGTTTTGCATACAGGGAAGTGTAGTGGAGGGGTCTAGGGTCTTTTAGACCCTCGATCCCCCCATAAAGTGTACCTGTCACTACATATTGGTGTCACAAGGGATGTTTACATTGCTTGTGACAGCAATAAAAGTGATCAGATTTTTTTTTTTTTTAAAAACCTGTAATAAAGTTAAAAAAAAAGAAAAAATAAATAGGAAAAAAAAAATGTAGCCGCCCCGGTCACCGTTAGCTCGCGCACAAAAAAAACGTATACGCAAGTCGAGCCGCGAATTAAATCGCTGTTCAAACCACACATGTGAGGTATCGCCGCGATCGTCAGAGCGTGGGCAATAATTTAAAAAAAAGAACTACACTCTAACTCTAAACTGGTAACCGTTAAAAAAATTTAAAGCGTCGCAGATTGAGATCTCTATTGACCGTAGTTTGTCGCCATCCCACGGGGGGGGGCACAATTTTAAACCGTAACATGTTGGGTATCTATTTACTCGGCGTGACATCACCTTTCACAATATACAAAAAAAATGGGCTAACTTTACTGTTTAGTATTTTTTAAATGCAGTGAAATGTGATTTTTCAATTTTTTTCCAAAAAAATGGCGTTTTAAAGACTGCTGCGCAAATACCGCGTGACAAAAAATTTTGCAATGACCGACATTTTATTCTCCAGAGTCTTTGCTAAAAAAATATATATAATGTTTGGGGGTTCTAAGTAGTTTTCTAGGAAAAAATACTGGTTTTAACTTGTAAACAAAAAGTGTCCGAAATAGGGCTGGGGGTAAAGTGGTTAACTGACAACATCCTTCTCGATCCCCTACAGTCTGGCTTCTGTCCACAACATTCCACTAAATTGCCCTACTAAAACTCAACAATGACCTACTAACTGCTAAAATCAATGGCCGCTACTCCATACTTGACCACCCGCTTCTCCAAAATAGACTCATCTCCCCGTGATTCTGCTCTTTCCTGGTTCATCTTCTACCTATCTCAGCGCACTTTCAGGCTCTGCTCACATCTAGGCTTTGGTGGGCGATTTTCTGCTCTAAGCCTCAGCTATAAAAATTCCCAATAGGACAAATCCCATTCATTTCAATGGCCCCTGTTCACATCTGAGTGTTCTGTCGCCCAGGAGAGGACTGGGCCAGGGGGCAGGGGGGCAATTGCCCCCTGGGCCACTCTGATGCCCTGTAAAATGGCTGCACTGCTTCTGCCACAAGCATGCCTAAAGGATTCCTGGTAAAGAAAAGTAAAAAGTCCCTGCTGCTGACCTACTGAGTGTGGGTTAAAGACAAGGACAGAGCGCAGGCCTCCATCTAACCCCCCCAGCATGAAAGGTGTAAACTGTGTCTGAGCAGAGGCTGGTTTAATGACCCACTGGAGACTCTCCTCCTCTGGCTAGCCCCAACCAAGCTGTCACAGCTCCCCCCAACAGCCCCTTGCTGGCCAATTCAGCAACCTGGATTCAGCCAGTGAGTAGAGAGTACCTGAAGTAGAGCTTCAGCCTGGAATGAGAGTCAGGAGAAGGACAGGAAGAGGGAAAGTGGGAGGAGGGCCAAGTCGCTGCACCATGGGCCTCTGGTGTGTACTTGCCCCCTGGGCCAAAAGTTTCCAGTCTGCCCCTGCTGTCGCCTTAAGCAATACGCCAGTCACTCAAAAAAGGACGTTAGCTTCTTCATTGGCAGATTACAGGCGTTTTTATTTTTTTTCACTGGTCACTTATCAACCTAAAAACGTCTACATAAAAACTCTGCAAAAACGCCTGAAAAACACCTTAAAAAGACCTGTAAAAATAGCAACGCCTAGATGTGAACCCAGCCTCACTGTCACATATGACACCATCTCCTCCGCTCCTTTTCCTCTTTTTACTGGAGTACCCCAAGACTGTCCTTAGGCCCCTCCTATTCATTCTCTATACCACTTTGCTCGGCCAGTTGATAACCTCCCATGGCTTCCAATACCAAATCTATGGTAACGACACCCAGATCTATCTCTCAACTCCTCGACTCACCCCCTCAACCAACCTTTGTATCACAAATCTATTAAGTGGAATATAATTATGGATGTCACACCACTTCTTCAAACTCAATCTTTCTAAAACTGAGCTTGCAATATTTCCTCCTCCCCGATCCCTTCCCTGTGACTTTACTATTGAGATCAATGGCACATCCATTGGTCTTCTCACACATACCAGGGTTCTAGGTGTAATCCTAAACCTCTTCTTCAGCCCCCACATCCAATCACTGGTTAAATCTTGCCTCTTCAACCTCTTAAACATTTTTAAAATGTGACCCTTCCTGACTAACGACACCACAAAAAAACCTTTTCGGTCCTTGTTTTTTTCCCACCTTGAGTACTGCAAGTCCCTCCTCACTGTCCTACCTTTACACAGGCTACCCTACTTCAGTCTACTACAGAGGCGTAACTAGAACCTTCAGGGCCCCGATGCAAGAAACCATGAAGGGCCCCCCAGACCCCTGGCCGGGGCCCTTCCCTTCAAGCCCGGGGCTCTTCCCACTAATCCTGGGGCTCTTTAATCTCATTGCATGGCCTTTTATTATGGTCCCGCATCAGGATCCTTTCACAAGTTTTGCAGTGGGCCCCCTTCCTGCAATCTTGGGGCCTCCCCACAGTGGTGAAATGCCAGGGCCCGGTCGCAAGTGTGACCTTTGAGATCCTAGAAGTTCACCCACAGGTTTGCTACCGGGCCCCCTGGAGCATGGGGCCCGGTAGCGATTGCAACCCCTGCAACCCCTGTAGTTACGCCCCTGGTCTACTATGAATGCTGCTGCTAGACTAATACACCTTACTAACTGATCCGTGACTGCTGCCCATTCTCTGCCAATCTCTTCACTGACTTCCCCTACCCCATCATATAAAATTCAAAATACTAACCACAACATACAAGGCCATCCACAACATTGCCACTAGCTACATCACCAACCTCATCAGTGAATATTGTCCAAAGTGTCCTCTCCACTCCTCTCAAGACCTCCTGCTCTCTAGCTCTCTTGTTAGCTCTTCCCATGCCTTCCTCTATGACTTCTCCAGAGCTTCTTCCATCCTCTGGAACTCTCTGTCCTAGTATTTCCAGTCAGCTCCTAGTTTGTGCACCTTTAGGTGGTCCCTGAAAACCTAATTTATTCAGGGAAGCCTTCCCCACCACCACCTAAGAACTGTACCTGAGTCACCTCCATCAGATCATCCCCTCCAGCTATTACCTTTTGTACTACTACCTCTACCTCCCTTTAGGTTGGAAACTCCATGAACAGGGCCTCTTTTCCTTCTGTATTAAACCATATTGTAATTCTACTGTACATTATATTGTAAAGCCCTGCGTAAACTGTTGGCACTATATAAATCCTGTATAACAATAATAATAATTATAATTCATACATAACCTGCTAATAATTATAAATCCAGCTTAGGGTGCATTGGAGTGAACAAGAAAATAAGATATAAGAATAAATAAAAGAATAAGGAATGTGGTGCACTTTGTGTATTTAGAATTTCAGGGCAGCTCAGTATGACAAACTTATTTTCAGTAATAATACTGAAATGGTACATAATTATATTATTAATGTTAAGAAAAGAATCACAGACAGTGAGAATTGTGTTTCCTTGCATTGGTTGCATTGGTTGACCCTCAAAAACTGTCCCCCTCACACTGGTGGTCATTGAAGTGCCCCCTTATATTGTTTGTCAATAAAGTGCCCCCTTACATAGATGGTTAGTGAAGTACACCCTTACATTGATGGTAAGTGAAGAGCCCCATTACATTGATGGAAAGTGAAGAGCCCCATTACATTGATGGAATGTGAAGAGCCCCATTACATTGATGGTAAGGGAAGAGCCCCATTACATTGATGGAATGTGAAGAGCCTCATTACATTGGTGGTGAGTGGAGGGCCCCCTTATATTAGTGGTCAGTAAAGAGACCCCCTTACATTGGTGTTCAGTTGAGGGCTCCCTTATATTAGTGGTCAGTGAAGAGCCCCCCTTACTTTGGTGGTCAGTGAAGTGAAGTGCCCCTTAAATTGGTGGTCAGTGAAGAGCTTCTTTACATTAGTGGTCAGTGGAGTATCCCTTAAATTGGTGTTCAGTGAAGAGCCCCTTTACATTAGTGGTCAGTGGAGTATCCCTTATATTGGTAGTCAGTGAAGAGCCCCTTTACATTAGTGGTCAGTGGAATGCCCTTATATTGGTAGTCAGTGAAGAGCCCCTTTACATTAGTGGTCAGTGGAGTGCCCTTATATTGGTAGTCATTGAAGAGCCCCTTTACATTAGTGGTCAGTGCAGTGCCCCTTATATTGGTGGTCAGTGAAATTCCCCCTTTACATTGGTAGTCAGTGTAGTGACTTCTTATGGGTCATCGGTGAAGTGCCCCGTTACATTGGTAGTAGGTGAAGTGCCCCCTTATACTGGTGGTAAGTGAAGTGTCTCCTTACTTTGGAAGTTAATGAAATCCTCCCTTACATTGGTAGTCGATTGAGAAGGGGTCCCATGGATTGGTGGTCAGTGGGGAAAGGACCATCTTATGTTCATGGTCATTGGCAAAAGGCACTCTTACACTGGTGGTCATTGAGAGCAGGCCAACCTTACACTGGTGGTTACATTATATCACCTGTTGTTCTGCATTGCGTTAAGTTAGCCCTTTTATTATGAATAGGATGCCGATGTAACGAATCAAAAAACACACATGACCCTATTTAGGCAACATACACTATACTGTCAAAAGTATTGTGACGCCTGCCCTTTCACGCACATGAACTTTGAAGCAGAGCATCTTCACTTCATCTGAGCACCACAGACCAAAAACACAATTTAATTCATTTTTAATATTCATAGCCAATTCCCCCAACCGTCAGTGTCTCCATGCTTTATTTTGTTGAGAAATCACTTTGAAAAGCAACCCCCTAGCATTTCTAGTCGTGGCCATCTTGAGCAAGGGCAAATGATTTATGTAGCATTTACTTCCTGGTATTCATCTGCCCTTAGCTCAAGCATGCATGCAGGAGAGTGAGCTAAGCTGAGAAAACTTCTCCTTCTCTCCTTTCCTCCAGAAAGTAAAATTAAAGGGATTTTTTTTTATTTTTTAAAAATAACAAAGCTGGTATACTTACTTGCTCTGTGCAGTGGTTTTGCACAGAGCAGCTCCAATTCTCCTCTTCTCAGGTCCCCCGCCAATGCTTCTGGACCCTTCATCCTGTCCCCAGAGCAAGCAGGTTACCAAAAGGGCACCCAAGCAGGCTCACTCCTGACCTGCAGCTATGCATGTCCATTCACAGCTTGGCCCCACCCCCTCTTCCTATTGCCTCCTCCTGCTGTCTCAGCCAATGAGGAGGGAGAGTCCCTGGAGAATAAGGTTTATGAATGCAAAAAAACACGTAGTGACTTACTCTTAGGTAAGTAAAGGCCGGTACGGTAGGTGAATGGGATCATCCATCTTCTTCTCCTGGATACCGTTGTGTAAAGGAGGGGTGCGGGGTGCCGGTGGCGCGTGGAGGCTGTTGTCTGGCAGCCTAATGAAGGAGTATGGATGCTCCGAAGGCTAGCAACGTCCATCTTTCCCTCCGCCTCACCGGAAGTGATGTCAGGCTGGACCGGAAGTAGGAAGTGGAGCCTCCACCACCACAGAACCATCAGACAGGCTGCCAGACAACAGCCTCCACGCACCACCGGCACCCCGCACCCCTCCTTTACACAACAGTATCCAGGAGAAGAAGATGGATGATCCCATTCACCTACCATACCGGCCTTTACTTACCTAAGAGTAAGTCACTATGTGTTTTTTTGTATTAATAAACCTTATGCTTCACTAAGCTGGTGCTGCTTTCTTTCTGTTTGTACTCCTCAGAGCCTCTCCTTGCTCCCCAGCTAGCAGCCGCTTTTCGTGGGCTCCTCCCCCTTTTCCACCTCATCCTTTTATATATTTTTCTACCCATTTTTACTTTCTATATTTTTACCTTTTTTCCCTCATGGTGTGCCACCCACCAACATCAGAGAGCGCCATGTAATCATTGACTTTAGAGTCCCTGGAGAGCCGAAGTTCTTGTGCACATCGCTTGAGTAAGATTGGGCTAAGGTAAGTATTAGGGAGTACTGGGGTAGCTGCTGCACATGAAAATAAAAAAATACTTGAGCCTTTAGAACCATTTTAAGACTCCTGGGATGTATATAATTTGCCTAGGCAAGAAACCAGGAAGTAACTAAAGAAATGTAAAAAAAAAAAGTTTAAAACAACTAAATATAATATACTTTCCTATTTATTTACTAATGCTAGCAGCATAACGATTAAAAACAATCAATGTTGATTGGGAGAGTGAAGTTCCACTTACTTGGGACCCCAGTCTTAGTCCGTAGTATTCAATATTGAGTTGGCCCACCCTTTGCAGCTATAACACCTTCAGCGGGAAGGCTGTCCACAAGGTTTAGGAGTGTGTCTACGGTAATGTTTGACCATTCTTCCAGAAGCGCATTTGTGAGGTCAGGCACTGATGCTGGACGAGAAGCCTTGGCTTGCAGTCTCAGTTCATATTCATCCCAAAGGTGTTCTATCCGGTTGAGTTCAGGACTCTGTGCAGGCCAGTCAAGTTCCTCCACCCTAAACTCACTCATCCATATGTTTATGGACCTTGCTTTGTGCACTGGTGCGCAGTCATGTTGGAACAAGAAGGGGCCATCCCCAAACTGTTCCCACAAAGTTGGGAGCATGAATTTGTCCAAAATGTCTTGGTACGCTGAGGCCGTAAGAATTCCCTTCACTGGAACTAAGGGGCCAAGCCCAACCCCTGAAAAACAACCCCACACCATAATCCCCCCTCCACCAAATGTTTTGGCCCAGTGCACAAAGCAAGGTCCATAAAGACATGGATGAGTGAGTTTGGGATGAAGGAACTTGACTGACCTGCACAGAGTCCTGACCTCAACCAAATAGAACACGTTTAGGATGAATTAGAGCTGATACAGCGATCCAGTCCTTCTCGTCCAACATCAGTGCCTGACCTCACAAATGCGCTTCTGGAAGAATGGTCAAACATTCCTAAACCTTGTGCACAGCCTCCCTAGAGGAGTGGAAGCTGTTATAGCTGCAAAGGGTGGGCCAACTCAATACTGACTAAAGCTGGATACACACTATACAACTTTTGTGGTTAGATTTCCTTTAGATTTACCTTCAACTATGTAGTGCAAGGGCCTGCCTGATTGCATACAAATTAAAAGTGTTTAGATTTGACCCCATATTATATGATTTTGGTAAATCTAAAGCCTCGTACACACGCAACAAATTTCCGCCGACCGGTCGTCTGTCTTTTGTCCAGAGTGGTGTCTGTTGGTTGGAATGTGCTCTAGACTGCACATGAATTATTATACTTCAGAAGTGATGTCATGTGTTGGATTGCTTTCTTTGTGTTCTTTCATCTCTGAGCATGCCTAGTTTGCTTGCTCATAAGATTTTTCCCCATCGAAATCTGTACTAATGAGACGAAAATCGGATGTGTTTTGACAGTCGACAAAAATTATATAGCCTTCACACCAGGATTTTTTCGGCCGAAAAGTCGGAGTCGGTTTTTGGAAGCACCATACTAACAAGCCGAAAATCAGCAGATCGGTCGTCGGACGAAATTTCCCGGCCGAATTTCTACTCGTGTGTACGGGGAAAAAAATCTGAAGACAATTGTATAGTGTGTATGGCCCTTAAGACTGGGATTCCATTAAAGTTCATGTGTGTATAAAGGCAATACTTTTAAAAATATAGTGTAGTCCACAAGAATGCACAGATGTTAAGTGAACCATCTGTATGTTAAGTTTGATGCACTGATAGAAATGCTGCAGGTCTGTTAAAACCTTTAGCTGTGGTTCATGACAGCCCATGCAAGACTTGTGTTTTGCTTAAGGTAACACACAAGTCTTAATGGGCCCCTAAAGCATTGGGATACATTCAAAAAAGCCAGTTTAGGTCCCTGCAGCTGAGTGTGGTTATTATGACTGGACCCAGGCAACCACAGCTATTCACTGCTGTCCACAGAGCCAGCGATCACCGCAGTTCGGATCCAAAAACATATAGATCACAGATGTATGACATCAAGACAAACTGCTGTTATTAACCTCCCCCCATCCGCGCTACAGCCTATATACGGCTGCAGCGCGGACTTGAATTTTCGGGAGGCCGTCTTTATACGGCCTCCCAGTGACACGCCCCCCGCGTGCTCCCACGAGCTCGCAGCGGGGAAAATCTGTGTAGGCCGTGTCCCTTGGACACGGCCGATCACAGATCATGGTGAATGGCCAATCACAGCGGCCATTCACCACGTGATCGGGCCGTCCAATGAAAGATGATCTCATATGTAAACATATGAGATCATCTCTCATCGCCGGCGCTCCTTCCTCACACGGAGCCTGCAGTGTGAGGAAGGAGGGGGAGCCGTTAGCCGCCAGGGACACACAGGAATGTAATCAGGGCACTGATCACCAGTGCCCTGATTACTAAAGGTAAAAACATACACAAATTGCACCCCCATCAGTGCCCACAGTGCCCGCCATCAGTGCCCCCCATCAATGCCCACAATCAGTGCCCATAGTGCTGCCAGTCAGTGCCCATCAGTGCCTGCTCATCTAGGCACTGATGAGCACTGACTGGCAGCACTATGGGCACTGAGTGTGGGCACTGATGGTGCTGCCCATCAGTGCCGCTCATCAGTGCCACCCGTCAGTGTCCAGTGCCATCCGCCAGTGCCCATCAGTGCCGCCTATCAGTGCCGCCCGTCAGTGCCACCTCTCAGTGCCCAACAGTGCCACCTCTCAGTGCCCAGCAGTGCCACCTCTCAGTGCCCAGCAGTGCCGCCTATCAGTGCTCATGAGTGCCGCCTATCAGTGCTCATGAGTGCCGCCTATCAGTGCCGCCTATCAATGCCGCCTATCAGTGCTCATCAGTGCGGCATATTAGTACCTCCTCATCAGTGCCCATAAGTGCCACCTCATCAGTGCCCATAAGTGCCACCTCATCAGTGCCCATCAGTGTAGCCTATCAGTGCCCATCAGTGCCGCCTCATCAGCGCACATCAGTGAAGGAGAAAAATGTATTTTCAAAACTTACTCACAGAAAATAAGAAAAACTTTTTTTTTTTTCAAAATTTTCTGTCTTTATTCTTTTTTTTTGTAAAAAATAAAAAACCCAGAGGTGATTACATACCACCAAAAGAAAGCTCTATTTGTGTGAAAAAAATGATAAAAATTTCATATGGGTACAGTGTAGCATGACCGCGCAATTGTCATTCAAAGTGTGACAGCGCTGAAAGCTGAAAATTGGCCTGGATGGGAAGGGGGTTTAAGTGCACAGTAGGCAAGTGGTTAAGAAAGCCGTCCCCTTCCTTCATCACAACTGAGTATAACTGCCGGTTCACACTGATCCGACTTGTCAGGCGACTTGATTGCCTGACAAGTAGCTTCCAATGCTGTGCAATGGAACCGTTGTAATCAGAGCGACTCAAGTTGCTCCGACTTAGAAAAAGGTTCCTGCACTATTTCTTTGCAAAGTCGGAGCGACTTGCATTGACTTCTATTATGAGAAGTCGTTGCAAGCCGCGCTGAAGTCGCGCTGCATGGGCGACTTCATTAGTTGCCCGAAGTCGGGGCGACTTTGAGTCGGATTAGTGTGAACCGACTCTAAAAGAGAAGAGAGGCGCCTCTAAGTGTAGCAATATGGTTACATGTAATGAAGATACAGCATTTAGCAACTCGTGGTTGATGATTATAGCAGACACATCTAAGTATGCAGGGATCTGGGGTAAAGCTGTCCACATAGACCATCCTCCTTGCCACCATCCCTTTCACACTGCGCTCCACCAGCGCTTTAAGCCTCGCTTTCAGATCGCTCTGCTGCAGGGTAGTCATGACTGAAGACTGACGGCGGCGAGACCTGGCGGTGAGGAGGATGGTCTATGTGGACAGCTTTACCGGACCCCTGCCGGATTTTGCTTCTAAACCCCTTGTGGAGGCGCCATTTGTGGATGACATTTTATGGTTACACAACCTATTACATTGCTATAATCTTTTTATATGGACTAAAACTGAAGGACTTATGAATAAATGGTTGTGGAACGAATCATCTGAGTTTCTATTATTTCTTATGAGGAAATTCGCTTTGATAGAAGAGTGCTTTGGATTACAAGCATGTTTTTGGAAAGCATTATACTCAATCAAAGGTTTTACTGTTCTACATGTTCTTTGTCCAATAGGAGACACAACAGTAAGAAAAAGAAAATTATGGCACGTCTTCTATAAGGTATTAAAGCTTATTCATCATCCCCTATGCTAAACATACATTGAAACTTTGCAGTAGGGGGTGGGGGAGGGGGTGACTGCAAGAGTATTTTGAATCCCACATTTAGGCTTTAAGTGAAATATTTATTCTTTCATTAATGTAAGAAATTAAAAAAAAAGTGGCTGAAATTAATGACAGTAACATTTCCCAAATGAAACTGTGGTAAAATGAAAAATGTTACAACAAAAGCTACACCACATGTTATTGGATCCAAAGTGTGCTACCATTCTAGCCTGTGGTATGCTCTGAAATGTAAGAACTAAAGTTCTAATTATTATTCTGGTACTGAGAGTAATGACAATAACCAATCACAGATCAGACTTTATTCCCCAGGATACAGTGAAATGTCAGGCTTGATTTGTGATCAGCTGCTGTGTGATACAAAGCTATTATATGAAGTTTCTGCATCTAAAAATAACAACTGGAATGCCCTGTTGCAATTAATAGCACAAACTTCCCATAATATTTAATGACACATTTTTTTGATTCATTTAAACACTGTTGTAAGCAATTTTCAAAGTTCCTACGGATTTGTAAGGTTAGAGGGTTTGACAGATATTTGATGACTGTATTAAAGGCCCGTACACACGACATGAAGATCGGAAGTAAAATTTTGTCCGACGAACGTTCTGCCGCTTTTCGGATTGTTAGTATAGTGCTTTCGACAGCCGATTATGAATTTTCGGATGACAAAAACTGGATCTGCAGGCTATAACATTTTTATCATAAGTCAACACAACGTCCGATTTCCGTTTAATTAGTACAGTTTTCGTCTGAAAAAAAATCGTAAGAGCAAGACTAGGCATGCTCAGAAATGAAAGAACACATACAAGACAATTCAACACATGACATCACTTCTGAAGTAGAATTCTGTCGTACGGGAAAATTCGTATGAAAGTAACCTCTTCACTTTCCACATCAGACTAGCATGCCACAAAAAACGGACGAAATGTCGTCTGATAATCTGATCGTGTGTACGAGGCTTAAAGAAGTAGTAAACTCTACTACATGTTTTTTTAATTGAGCCCCAGCAGGTTTTTGCCATAATGTGCACTGAATATTAAGACAAAGTTACCTTACAAATGGAGCACTGAGCTGTCGCTGCTCCTGGCACTTCCATCTTCTTCAGTCTTACACTTTATGGCTGTTTAAATGGCCCAGGCCACTATGACATCACTTGTGCATGCACATGGCAGTTACTATTGTGGCACTCAGGGTGCCCTGACTACAGTGCGTACTGCATATGGCCAGTGATGTACACGGCTGGAGCTGATGTGAATATCTACTAAACGGTGTAAGACTTACCTGTAGGGCAACATATGTTTATTTTTTCAAATTAAATGAAATTTAAATTTAATTAAAATTAAAAGTTTAAATTTAATATAATTGTAAGGATAATTCTGTTTTACAGTGGGTATAGAACATACAGTAATCACCCCCCCCCCCTTTAAAATCACATTGAGTTGCTTTGCAGCCTGCAATGAAGACAAACACAGTTTTTGTTTTATCCAGCTGTATTTACTTAGTGCAACATATAACATCCAAGTGAAAGATATAACACCAACATGTCAGAAAAAAATAAAAAATTAAAAAAAAGCTTTACTGAGTTGGAAAAAGGATCACCCCCTCCTAAAAATGACTTGTAAACTCAATCGGGTGTCAGGTGTCAGTATTTCGGTAAACCACCTTTTGATTTAATTGCAGCCTTTAGTATGTTGGGATAAGTCTCTACTAACTTTGCGCATCTAGACTTTGCAATATTTGCCCACTCTTCTTTGCAGAATTGCTTAAATTCAGTTTAATTTGATGGTTGACCATGTGTGGACTGCAGTCTCCAAGTCATTCCACAGATTTTCAATGTTGGAAGAAGGATCACCCCTCTCCTAAAAATGACCGGTAAACTCTATAAGGTATAGCTAATCACCTTCTCAATGGCACACAAAGCCATTTGATTTTCAACTGTGATCAGATGTGAGCATTTTGATTAGCACAGCATGAAAAGAGCTTTCCTGGAGCATTTTAGTCCCTGATAGTGCAAATGAAGCAAACAATCAACTATGGGTGGCAAGGCACTGTCAAAAGATATCCAGGATAAAGTTGTGGACAGGCACAAGTCAGATGATAGATACAAAAAAAAATGCAAAGGCTTTATCAATACCTTGAAGCACAGTGAAGTCTATTATTAGGAAGTGGAAGGTATTTGGTACAACACAGACCCTCCCTGGGATCAGGACTCCAAACTGGATGAAAGAGCCTGGAGAAAACTGGTCAGAGAGGCTACGAAGAGGCCTACAACAACTCTAAAGCAGTTGCAGGAATTTATAACAAAGAGTGGTCATTGTGTGCATGTGACAACAATATCACAAATTTTCCACAAATGTGGCTTGTATGGGAGGGTTGCAAGAAAAAAGCCACTCCTCAAAAAAGGCAACATGCAGCCACGACTGAGCTTTGCCAAAAAACATCTTAAAGATTCTGAGGCCACATGAAAAAAGGTGTTATAGTCAGATGAGACTAAACTGGAATGAGTTGGTCTCAAAACCAAACGATATGTCTGCAGTCCATAAATAATCAACCATCAAATTTAACTGAACTTGAGCAGTTCTGCAAAGAAAAGTGAGCAAATATTGCAATGCCTATGTGTGCAAAGTTAGTAGAGACATACAGTATCCCAACAGACTAAAGCCTCGTACACACGCAACAAATTTCCGCCGACCGGTCGTCTGTCTTCTGTCCAGAGTGGTGTCTGTTGGTTGGAATGTGCTCTAAACTGCACACAAATTTTCCCGTACGACAGAATTCTACTTCAGAAGTGATGTCATGTGTTGGATTGCTTTCTTTGTGTTCTTTCATCTCTGAGCATGCCTAGTCTTGCTCATAAGATTTTTCCCCATCGAAATCTGTACTAATGAGATGAAAATCGGACGTGTTTTGACTGACGACAAAAATTTTATAGCCTGCACACCAGGAATTTTTCGGCCAAAAAAAATTTTCGGTTGTCGGAAGCATCATGCTAACAAGCCGAAAATCGACAGATCGGTCGTCGGACGAAAATTCCCGGCCGAATTTCCACTCGTGTGTACGGGCCTTAAGGCTGTAATTAAAGCTGAGTTCCGGGCACAGAATTGTTTTTTTTTTTTTAATCTCCCCCTAACAATCACCCTTACACATCGATACATCCGCTAATCCTGGTTAGAATGGTGAAATAATCAGTTTGCAAGAATAAAATCTTACTTTATATTATTTCTGCTGTGCGGCGCCATCTTTGTTGTGGATTGCCGAGTCCGTTCTGGGGAAATGTCTTCCCTTCTTCCTGATTCCAGTGGGCGTAGGCCTGTGAGTCGAGCGCGAATTCTCGCGCATGCCCAGTACTATGCGATCGGCATAGTACTGGTTTCCATAGGGACGGCAATGTTACAGGAAGTTGCCGCCCCTATAAATCCACCCACGCCTCCGGAAGCTCCAACAACATGCAGGAGAGGAGCATAGAGACAAAGAGACAAACAAACAGAGAGCGAGCGCCACCACCACCAATCATTTACAGGACACAGGTATGTTTTATATTGCTTGCCCAGCATCACAAATTTTATTAAAGGGGCACCCTGCTTATCTTTGTGTGAAATTAAGGTGGAACCCTCCATATATATTGACGAAATTTCGGGGGGCACCCTGCTTATAAAGTGCTGAATTTAAAGGGGAACCCTGCTTATATTGGGATCAATTTTAAGGGGAACCCTGCTTATATTTGGCTGTGTTTTAAGGGGAACCCTGCTTATATTGGGCTGTGTTTTAAGGGGAACCCTGCTTATATTGGGCTGTGTTTTAAGGGGAACCCTGCTTATATTGGGATAAATTTTAAGCTGAACCCTGCTTATATTGGGATCAATTTTAAGGGGAACCCTGCTTATATTGGGATCAATTTTAAGGGGAACCCTGCTTATATTTGGCTGTGTTTTAAGGGGAACCCTGCTTATATTGGGATCAATTTTAAGGGGAACCCTGCTTATATTGGGATGAATTTAAAGGGGAACCCTGCTTATATTGTGATCGATTTTAAGGGGAACCCTGCTTATATTGGGATCAATTTTAAGGGGAACCCTGCTTATATTGGGATGAATTTAAAGGGGAACCCTGCTTATATTGTGATCAATTTTAAGGGGAACCCTGCTTATATTTGGCTGTGTTTTAAGGGGAACCCTGCTTATATTGGGATCAATTTTAAGGGGAACCCTGCTTATATTGGGATCAATTTTAAGGGGAACCCTGCTTATATTGGGATGAATTTAAAGGGGAACCCTGCTTATATTTGGCTGTGTTTTAAGGGGAACCCTGCTTATATTGGGATAAATTTTAAGGGGAACCCTGCTTATATTGGGATGAATTTAAAGGGGAACCCTGCTTATATTGTGATTAATTTTAAGGGGAACCCTGCTTATATTGGGATCAATTTTAAGGGGAACCCTGCTTATATTGGGATCAATTTTAAGGGGAACCCTGCTTATATTTGGCTGTGTTTTAAGGGGAACCCTGCTTATATTGGGCTGTGTTTTAAGGGGAACCCTGCTTATATTGGGCTGTGTTTTAAGGGGAACCCTGCTTATATTGGGATAAATTTTAAGGGGAACCCTGCTTATATTGGGATCAATTTTAAGGGGAACCCTGCTTATATTGGGATGAATTTAAAGGGGAACCCTGCTTATATTGGGATCAATTTTAAGGGCAACCCTGCTTATATTGGGATGAATTTAAAGGGGAACCCTGCTTATATTGGGATAAATTTTAAGGGGAACCCTGCTTATATTTGGCTGTGTTTTAAGGGGAACCCTGCTTATATTGGGATCAATTTTAAGGGGAACCCTGCTTATATTGGGATGAATTTAAAGGGGAACCCTGCTTATATTGGGATAAATTTTAAGGGGAACCCTGCTTATATTTGGCTGTGTTTTAAGGGGAACCCTGCTTATATTGGGATCAATTTTAAGGGGAACCCTGCTTATATTGGGATAAATTTTAAGGGGAACCCTGCTTATATTGGTATCAATTTTAAGGGGAACCCTGCTTATATTGGGATCAATTTTAAGGGGAACCCTGCTTATATTGGACTGAAATTTAAGGGGCACATTTAAACCCCAAACAAAAACATGCACATAACATCTGTAAGGGCTCTACTCCTTCTAGATCTCCTATGTGTATGTGTGTGTATATATATATATATATATATATATATATATATAATATATCTCTATCAAAAATATAAAAGTTGAAAGGGATTTTAATTTTTTTTTTTCTTTTAGATTTTCTAACATGGAAGGTGAAAAGCCATCCTGCAGTGGTTCCAGGAAGGCAACTTGGGAGGAGAGAGTAAGCATAACTTTTAAAAAATTTTATAAAATTTTTTTATATTATAGATAACGAAATTATCAATATTGCTATTTCTCTATATTTTTCAATAAAGATGCTTATAATGTGTTATAAAACAAAATTTTATTAGAAAAAAATATTAAAAAAATCTTTACAAACATAATTATAAATTACACATCATATCTGAAATAAAAATTTAAATTATAAAATAAAAAAAATGTTAACCCTTTGTATTTTTTTTTTGTTTTTGGGTTAAAAAAGAGCAAAATGCTGATCGATGAAATCTGGAAGGAATATCCACCGATTGAACAGGATCCAGCGTTTCCAGTGAATCCAAAAAAGAAGATTTGCCAACACACATCCGAGAGTGAAGAGGAGGGCGACATCTCTCGTCTTGGCAACAAAGACTGGTGCAGGTGTGGGAACTGCATCCCAATGGCTACTCCTTTGGAATCTGTATGCTGCCAGGAGATAAATGAGGTGGAGGGCAGCATCCCGGATGGTGAAGATTGCATCATAGAGTGTGAAACCTTCAAACTTTTCTGCACCACTGAGAACATAGTAAAAATAAACTGCATAGCCATCCATCAATATCCACCGTCTATAGACCCTGAAAACAACAGGTATAACATTAAATTTTAATATATGTCAAATACAGTAAAACCTTGGATTGCGAGCATAATTGGTTCCGGAAGCATGCTTGCAATCCAAAGCACTCTTATATCAAAGCAAATTTCCCCATAAGAAATAATGGAAACTCAGATGATTCGTTCCACAACCATTTATTCATAAATCCTTCAATTTATAGTCCATATAAAAAGATTATAGCATTGCGATAGGTTGTGTAACCATAAAATGTCCATCCACAAATAGCCGCTTCCACAAGGGGATTGGAAGCAAAATCCAGCAGGAGCTACAGGGTATCAAAGAGAAGAGAGGTGCCTCTAAGTGTAGCAATATGGTTCCATTTAATAAAGGTACAACATTTAGCAACTCGCATGGTTGATGAATTAAACAGTCACATCTAAGTGTGCAGGGATCCGGGATAAAGCTGTCCACATAGACCATCCACTGCACCGCCGGCTGCCAGTCTGTAATCCTGACCGGGAAGACCACCCTGCAGTAAAGCGATCTGAAAGCGAGGGTCAGCATGGAAGGGATGACGTAGATGACGGTGTGGAGGATGGTCTATGTAGACAGCTTTACCCCTCATGCTGGCATCCTTAGATGTGCCTGTTCCAATCATCAACCATGTGAGTTGCTAAATGTTGTACCTTTATTAAATTTAACCATATTGCTACACTTAGAGGCGCCTCTCTTCTCTTTTATACTCAGCTGTGACTTGAGACTACTTGTATATCAAGACATTGCTTGCATATCAAGTCAAAATGTATTTGAAAATTTTGCTTGTCTTGCAAAGCGCTCTTAAACCAAGTTACTCTCAAACCAAGGTTTTACTGTATTTGCATCATAATATATCTTGTAAACTTTTTTATATATGATGTATAATGTAAATTAATTCAATGTTCTCTATGCACATTTATTTTATTTGTTTTTCATTCCATCTTTCTTCTATTTCATTTTTTTTTTTTTTTGAAAATAAGTAATTTAATTATTAGAGTGATTATTTTTTTTTTATATTTATATATTTTTTTTTTTTAGGAGACTAAGAAAGACTGCGTACAGGAGCTTCACTGCTTGGATATATGGCTACTTGGGCAAAGGAAACAGAAGAGTAGTTCCATCATGTGCAGTGAATGCCGTCAGACATGCTTTTCCTGATCCTGATGATTCATATGTGGGTTTCATGTGTAGTAATGACTACGATGCTTCTGAAATGGCATCTGAGTAGTTTTTTTATTATATTTTTCAAATAAATTGTATTTAGATTGCAAAGAACTAATTTCTAATTCATTATTGTTTCATTAATTTTTGCTATGGTCGTGTGTATATTATTCACTTTGCATTTCAACGTTGACATCACAGCATAATTGTCAACATTGCTTTAAATATTTAGTCCCAAAATTTACATACTTTTTTTTTTTAAATACATTTTTTTATTGAAGTGTTTAGGGTGTGTGGGTAGGTGGTGTTTGGTAGATAGATAGATAGATAGATAGATGTGGTGCATAGATATTAGTTACATTGTGCGTATTTACTCACCACAGATTATGTTATCAGATGTGGAAATCTTGTTCGATGTTCCTGGATGGCAGTAGATGTATCCGGTCTTTCTTCAGGTGCTATATTGCACGGCATTTCTTTATTTTTAGTAACCCATGTGGAATGAACATGTCCAGAAATTAATCTTATCATGTCCCCTAAAATTGGAATGACATGTGTTAAAGTCATTTTTTCGTACACATGTCTGGCTATCCACTTTTTCCGACCACGTGGAAACTCCAGGTTCATCCTTTGTAATTGAACTGTTTCGCCTGATTCCATTTTTTTTTCTATTAGTGCAGGTCTCCTTACAATATTTTTGTTGTGGCATAAAGCTGCCACTTTTGTCCGTGCCTCCATAGAGTCAAACCTGTAATGTATTCTTTTTGGTCTATATTTTAACATCATACTATGGAATGTCTCTATGGCTCCTGTTTGACAAAAATATGTAAGGTGAGGTATGTCCTTCTGGATTTGGGGATCTTTCACTAACTGAGATAGGGCGTCATAAGCTGGGCTCTTCTTTTGAAGCCATTGGAGATCCTCAGATTCAGGAAAACTTGCCTCATGTAAGCACCCATACTCCTCCTCTCCAACTTTCCATGTATGTACATTTAGGACATGATAAAGTATTGACTCCCATCTCATTTTAAAATAATCCCCATCTCCTTTGGACGTTCTGCTGCACCAATAAAAGTGGTTCAGAATAGGCCCAATCCACGGTGTTAGTGGTCTGTAGGCCTTTTTCTTGGTCAATTGAAGCAACTTTCTTTTTATATTTTTCACGTAGTGCCAAATGTCGAATTGGTGCTTGATAGGTTGATAACGTGGACCACTTAACACTTTTCTAATTCCGGTATGTCGATCTGTGCCGATGAAATGGACTTCCAAATTGTTCTCCAGTATTCTGTCTAAGCATTTAATGAACCCAAATTTCTCCATGGCAACAGATGAAGTGGTCTGTGTGACCTGAACCACCTCTAAATCGACAATTTTTTTGGATACTCTGTCCATAAAAGTGTATGTACAATATTTGGCTGAGAATCCAGGACTATCGCATTGCCCATCGCCCACCAGGAACAATGGGTTTTCCTTTACCAAGCTCTGGACCTCTTCTTGTTCCTTTTTCCATGCAATGTCTATAGCTGGAAATACAAAACGTTGCTGGCTGCTATGAAACGAAGACTTCCCAAACATAAGAATTCCAGCATAATCGCATAGTTCCTTAAATTTTGCGTAACTTGATCCTGAAAGAACTATTGATCCAGCAATGATGATGTTTCCAGCGGTTATATTCTTAATTTTTGGCTGACTCTGCCACAGCTTTAAATTATGTTGTGATTGGCATATGGAATGTACAATTACCATCGATCCCACATATTTTTTATCGAGTTTGGTAATTTTAGCTGAGCAACTTCTCCGTGGGCATCTCATTTCCATCAAGATGGGGTCGAGGCAACTTTCAAAGACAATGTATTTTTTTTCTTTTATTACTGTGTTTGGATCTTGACTTGCTAACAATTCCTCATGCTCAAATTTTTCTGGTGATTCACATGCGGAAATGTGAAAACTGGAGTCCTGCTCATACTTTAATTTCCTTTTTTTTTCAATCAAAATGCTTGGTAGGGGTGAATCACTCACTGACTCATTGTCTGACAAAACATTTATAGGTGTTTGTACAGAAGCAGATGGACCTTCAATGTCCATTGATTGGACAGGGACCTTGCATTTCGACGAAGAAGGAAACACATCTTTGAGTGGTGTGGACTCATGCAGAGGCTGTATAAAATATGTAAATTCTTAGACATATGGGTGATCATGAATTATGCTCTCCTCCTTTGCTACTTTGAAATAACTTTCCTCGGATTTTTCCCATTCCAATTCAAAGTCAACTGTTTGGGTACTCACATCTGTGCAGAGTTTGATCTTCTGTGAGGACTGATGACAAGGACATTTACACTGAGATGTGCATGGTTCACCGCTTTTGTCTTCAGTCCTTCTTCTTTTTGACAGTCTTTTTTCCCAGCTGTCATCAGAAAGTATACTTGAACTGGTTTGTGGAAAAATAGTCGGCACAGCATTTGCCAGTAAAAATTTTTTGGTTCCTTTGATGACGTAACAATCCCTATCAAAATGCATGGAACAGATTCTAAACTTGTCTCCTCTTTCATCTTCCAATATCAATTTTGTAAAATCTGGAATCATGTTTTCATCCATTCCAGCATTTGCTAACCAAACTTGGATGCGAGTAGGTTGTTTTGGAAATTTGAAAAAAGAAACATTGGCTGGTGTGGATTTACGTCCGGCGACATAACCGCATGTCTTCACAAAGCACTTTGGCATTTCTATAATCGAGAAAGTTTGTATTAGTTTGGACAATGCATCTTTTTGTTTTGACACTTACTTACCAAAACATAGATCTAGGTGTTTCTATTTTCCGTCACTTTAACTTGGCAAAATTTTAATGTTCATCCTTTGTTCCATAAAGAAAATAAAAATGGTTTAATTTGTAGATTAGTAGATTGCCGCTTTATTTAGGGTTGTATGGTTGATGTATATTTGTGTTATATTGTGATAAATCAAGACAGACTTTTCTTAGGTCATTCACCCATTAAAAATTTTTGCATAAGGTTTTCCCTTGTATCTAATTTATGAGCATTTGAAAAAAATTATATTAAATGCTTGAAAATAAAGGGGGGGAGGGGGGTCTTAAACTTTTATAAAGCATAGTGTATATATAATATCTCTAACTTTTTATATAGCCAATTGTTTTTTTTTCATGTAATTTTTAAACTTTTATTACATTTTATTGGGCCTTAAATTTTATGCTATAATAAATAAATATATACAATTTCATGTCATGTCTTCAGCTTTTTGTCTTCTGATTTTGTCTTCTTGGTAATATATATATATATATATATATATATATATATATATATATATATATACACACACACACACACATCAGACATATTTTTAATTATTTTTTTATTTTTTTTAGACTACAAAAAATAATTAAAAATATGTATGTATGTATGTATGTATGTATGTATATATATATGTATATATATATATATATACAGTAGGTACGGAAAGTATTCAGACCCCCTTAAATTTTTCACTCTTTGTTATATTGCAGCCATTTGCTAAAATCATTTAAGTTCATTCTTCTTCCTCATGAATGTACACATAGCACCCCATACTGACAGAAAAACACAGAATTGTTGACATTGTTGCAGATTTATTAAAAAAGAAAAACTGAAATATCACATGGTCCTAAGTATTCAGACCCTTTGCTGTGACACTCATATATTTAACTCAGGTGCTTTCCATTTCTTCTGATCATCCTTGAGATGGTTCTACACCTTCATTTGAGTCCAGCTGTGTTTGATTATACTGATTGGACTTGATTAGGAAAGCCACACACCTGTCTATATAAGACCTTCCAGATCACAATGCATGTCATAGCAAATGAGAATCACGAGGTCAAAGGAACTGCCTGAAGAGCTCAGAGACAGAATTGTGGCAAGGCACAGATCTGGCCAAGGTTACAAAAAGATTTCTGCTGCACTTAAGGTTCCTAAGAGCACAGTGGCCTCCATAATCCTCAAATGGAAGACGTTTGGGACGACCAGAACCCTTCCTAGAGCTGGCCGTCTGGCCAAACTGAGCTATCGGGGGAGAAGAGCCTTGGTGAGAGAGGTAAAGAAGAACCCAAAGATCACTGTGGCTGAGCTCCAGAGATGAAGTCAGGAGATGGGAGAAAGTTGTAGAAAGTCAACCATCACTGCAGCCCTCCACCAGTCGGGGCTTTATGGCAGAGTGGCCCGACGGAAGCCTCTCCTCAGTGTAAGACACATGAAAGCCCGCATGGAGTTTGCTAAAAAACACCTGAAGGACTCCAAGATGGTGAGAAATAAGATTCTCTGGTTTGATGAGACCAAAATAGAACTTTTTGGCCTTAATTCTAAGCGGTATGTGTGGAGAAAACCAGGCACTGCTCATCACCTGTCCAATACAGTCCCAACAGTGAAGCATGGTGGTGGCAGCATCATGCTGTGGGGGTGTTTTTCAGCTGCAGGGACAGGACGACTGGTTGCAATGGAGGGAAAGATGAATGCAGCCAAGTACAGGGATATCCTGGACAAAAACCTTCTCCAGAGTGCTCTGGACCTCAGACTGGGCCGAAGGTTTACCTTCCAACAAGACAATGACCCTAAGCACACAGCTAAAATAACGAAGGAGTGGCTTCACAACAACTCCGTGACTGTTCATGAATGGCCCAGCCAGAGCCCTGACTTAAACCCAATTGAGCATCTCTGGAGAGACCTAAAAATGGCTGTCCACCAATGTTTACCATCCAACCTGACAGAACTGGAGACGATCTGCAAGGAGGAATGGCAGAGGATCCCCAAATCCAGGTGTGAAAGACTTGTTGCATCTTTCCCAAAAAGACTCCTGGCTGTATTAGATCAAAAGGGGGCTTCTACTAAATACTGAGCAAAGGGTCTGAATACTTAGGACCATGTGATATTTCAGTTTTTCTTTTTTAATAAATCTGCAACAATGTCAACAATTCTGTGTTTTTCTGTCAGTATGGGGTGCTATGTGTACATTCATGAGGAAGAAGAATGAACTTAAATGATTTTAGCAAATGGCTGCAATATAACAAAGAGTGAAAAATTTAAGGGGGTCTGAATACTTTCCGTACCCACTGTATATATATATATATAAAATAATCTAAAAAAAGATTTATAGACACACATAATCAAACACATAAATATTTTAGGAAATATATATATATATATATATATATATACTAGTATGAAAAATATAAATTTATATATACACAAACATGCTAAAATATATATATATATATATATATATTTTATTCACACTAATAAAATATATTTATATACACACTCAAAATTTAAAAAATTATATATATATATATATATATATATATATATATATATATATATATATATATATATATATAAAATTTTCTTATGTATGTAGACAAAGAATGAAAAGGGTGCTGTTCAAAAACATATATAAATATATAGAAGATGTAAAATGACAAGACGCACAACAATAATTTGTGAACATATAATAATTTTATTTAATATGTTGACATTAAAATAACAATTAAAAGACACATAAAAAACATTTATAAAGAATATATGAAAGAGAACAAATACAAAGGAAAGAAAATTTAGAAATAAATGTATTTCCTTCTTATGTGTTGATAATCTGATAAGAAAAAAATAAATAAACAATTAAAATTTTTTAGATAAAATATGTAGAATAAATAAAATATTTCATTTACTTACCTGAAGAGGCGTATTAAAATCAGTGTATTTGTAGGATGGAAAGCGTGTTTCCCTCTAATTGTGAAAATAACATAATTAAAAGTAGTAAAATTTTATTACAAAAATTGACAATAAAAATTTGTGAAATAATTGACTCTATGGTTGTGTATTTAGTATTTCTGTGGGTGTGTACAAATTAATAAAAACATAGTGAAAGCTATATGTCTGGAGGTTCAATAATAATTGTATCGTAAATTTAAAAATGATATAATTTAATATTATATTTTTTATTTTAAACAGTCACTTTAAAAAAAAAAAATTGAATATTAAAATGAATTTTGTCTAAAAAAATGTTAAATTGTATTTCTTACCTGCAATGTTGTAATGAAAATAGTATAATGCTGACATTCAACAGCGTGCTTGATTGTCCTTATTTGGCAAGGTTAGCCATTTTAATATATAAGAAGGGGAGTGAGGTGGGTGTTGGAGGGGGGTGGGGGGAGGGTGTTGGGATGGCCATTGTTTTATTTCTATGTCCTTGTTACTTGTTTTCTTGGAGGTGGTCTGACAATTTGTTTGGGGTGTAGTAAATGAAGACAAAGAAAAAAAAAACAGTACCAATTGCTGTCCCCTTTAAAAAAATGTATAATACAAGTTGTTGTCCCCTTTTAAAAAAAAAAAATAGCAGTCGTTGTCCCCTTTAAAAAAAATATAAAACTTTTTTGTCCCATTTTAAATATAAAAAAATTACTTTTTTACACCTTAAAAACAAAGCAAAGTAACAGTTGATGTCCCCTTTTAAAAAAAAATAGCAGTCGTTGTCCCCTTTAAAAAAAATATAAAACTTTTTTGTCCCATTTTAAATATAAAAAAATTACTTTTTTACACCTTAAAAAACAAAGCAAAGTAACAGTTGATGTCCCCTTTTAAAAAAAAATAGCAGTCGTTGTCCCCTTTAAAAAAAATATAAAACTTTTTTGTCCCATTTTAAATATAAAAAAATTACTTTTTTACACCTTAAAAAACAAAGCAAAGTAACAGTTGATGTCCCCTTTTAAAAAAAAATTGCAGTCCTTGTCCCCTTTAAAAAAAAAAGAAGGTTGATGTTCACTTTAAAAAAAAAAAAAAATACTTGTCACCTTTAAAAAAAAAGTTTTTTCCTTAGTAATTGTTATTGTCTCCTTTAAATAAAAAATATCAAAAAGTTGTTCTCCCTTTAAAAAAAAAAATTTTGTTGCCCCATTTTTACAAATAACATTAAAAGTTATTGTCCCCTTTTCTGTAATAAAATTTTACATTGGTAACACACTTTACATTGCATTACATTACATTGCACTTACCTTTTGGATTTTTATTAGTGCAGCTTGCAGTTGGACCGCCGAACGCTAGGACCCGCTCTCTCTCTTTGTCTAACCATAACAAAGGAATTACTGGCAAAGCAGTTTGTTTTCAGGTTTAAAAATGGCGCCGTCCGCGCTGGGCTCCGCCTAACATCGCGTCATTTCCTGTTTGGAAATAACGCGATGAGAACAGCGGTCGGCCGCCCACGTGACTGCAAAGTGCATCATGGGAGCGCCGAGGAAGAGCTCCCAGGACGCATTGCGGCGCGGAAGTGACGAGGAGAGCCGAGGCGCAGGAGGGAGGAAGTGCTTTGAAAGGTGAGTATACAAACCTCTGTATACAGGTAAGTGAAGAAAAAAAAACTATGGGAATATCCAATTCGGACTCAGCGGAGGGTAAGGAACATAATCCAGTATTTATTAGAAAATGAATTTCGTGCCCGGAACTCCGCTTTAAAGCAAAAGGTGGTTCAACAAAATACTGACACTTGATTGAGTTTACAAGTCCTTTTTTAGAGATCGTTTTTCCAACTCGGTGATTCTGTTTTTGATTTTTGTTTTATTTTTTTTCTGTCCTGTTGGTGTTTTATCTTTCACCTGGATGTTATAAAATGCACTAGTAAATACAGCTGGATAACACAAAGGCTGTGTCTGTGTTCATTTTAGACTGTAAAGCAACAACATTTTTTATTTTTTTTTAAAGGAGGGTAATTCTTTTCTATACCCACTGTACATCAGGATGGACAATAGGGAGTGGGGGTGGTTCCACCAGCCATGATGTTGTGACTACTATTTTTTTTTTGGACCTGATTTGGCAATCTGCAAATTCTGAGATGAGCTTTGCTTGCTAGGTTTGTACTGCCTAGGAGGCAAATAACGTACACATCATCCTCAAGGCTGAACAAGCATTGAAGAAAGAATAGATTACACCACAACAGTGATGGGAACCAAACATTTTATATTTGTCACTGAAATAGGAATAGAGGGGAAATCCTTCAATGGGGACACCTGTTCTAGTAGCTAAGGGGGGATTTCCCTTAATTTTAAGGATTTCTTCTCGCTTTCTGTTATGTCTGCAGGACAAAAATTTTGGGTAAATCTCCAGGAAACAGACAGCAAAAATAATTGTGGGCATAATAATGATAGAACCTTTTTAACAAGAAGGAAACCGGTACTTTTTTATTAATAGCATTTTCCATCATTGTAAAAAAATGAATAATTGTACCCTTAATGCAAAAAAAAAAAAAAAAAGGTACATTTAGTATTTTGGGGTCTGCAAAACATTGCAACTGTGATCAGTGGATTGTGGCTGCATTGCACAGGTTCCTCCAGTCCCAGGTCATACGGAGGCAAATGAAATCTGCAAGTCCCTCTGTCATGGTGATAAATAGAACTTGTAGTGTTCTTTTCACAGATTTGAGTGAATGGATCTGTGAATGGATGATGCAGTTGTGTGTAAGGACAGTTTGCAGTTGAGGGGGATGGTGTGAGGGTTAGGGGCAATGGAATGGGACCATGTTTCATGTTACATCCTAAATATGGGTGTAAACTGAAACATGGTCAGAAAGGTGTGATTAGATTTTAACTAGCTAAATTTTTAAAGCATAGCTCCAGGCTCCTTCCAAAAAAAAAAGTCAGCAGCTACAAATAATGAATAAGCGGAGCTTCCTTTTCTGGGCGGAGCTCTGCTTTAAGCTGTGTAGCAATCATTGTAATACCAAAATTTTAATTTTTCGATAAAAAAAAAATCAAATAAAAGAATTAAAGTAAATAAGAAAGTATCTTTTGCTGCAATACTCAACTTTAACCTGGAACCTCCCCGGCAAAAATCCCTTTCCGCCACTAGTTGTCACCTGTATTCAAGGATGTCATTGTAGAGCAGTGGTGCAGAATTTACATTGTTAAAACAGGCAGCAACAAGAAGCAAAAGGTTGCCACCTTACTGGCCATCAAACACCTCCATCGCAGATTACAACGTCTGCCTTAAACTTAGAAGACCGTTAGAAAAGGAAGGGGGGAGCAGGGGATAGGGCAGAGCGTAAATTCGGCTTTTTTTCTGTTTTTATTTCTATCTGTGTTTACTGCGCTTTAGTGAGCAGTGTTTGTATCTCTCTGGGGAACAGACAAGATTCAGACAACAGCCCAAGGATTCTATACAGACATGACAATAACTATGGTCAGAGGAGGTGTTATGGATACTCAGAAATACTTGTGTTATTAGAACCCATCTTTTATATTTTCTTTCTCAATCAAATAAAGTCTCCATTTCTGCATGTACAAATACTTCCATGGGTCTGTAAGTAAAGGCCATAACTGAACAACATAAAGATAACAGGAAACCAAAGTGCACAGAAAAAAAGGAAATGGTTTACAGCTACTGCGAGAAACAAAAATAGAAGAGTGATATTAACATGAGCCAATTCACCAACACACCATTGACACCAATGCGTCCGCTACAAGTATTTAGTAACATACAAAGCTTTTCTCATACCACAATATGACATATACCACAATGAGAAACAAGGTATGGTTACAGGGGAGTACAGGGGAAGACTGGCAACTTTCGGCCCAGGGGGCAAGTACAAACCAGGGGCCTATGGTGCAGTGACTCGGCCCCCCTCCCACTCTCCCAAACCTCCTCCTGACCCCCATTCCAAGCTGAAGCCTTGCTCCAGATACTCTATACCTACCGGCTGAATCTGGGTTTCCCGACCTGGCCAGCAGGGGGAGGTTGAGGGGAGTTGGGACAGCTCAGTTGAGGCTGGCCGGGCAGAAGATTCTCAAGTGGAGCATGGAACCTGCCTCTGCTCAGACACAGTTTACACCATCCATGCTGGGGGGGGGGGGGGGGGGGGGGAGACATGCGCTCTGTCCTTGTCTTCAAGGACAGAGGCAGGGACTCTTTACTTATTTTCACCAGGAACCCTTTAGGCATGTCTGTGGCAGAAGTGGTGCAGCCCTTTTACGGGAAATCAGAGCGGCCCAGGGGGCAATTGCCCCCCTGGCCCAGTTCTCCCCTGGGTGAGGAGCTGCTGAATTCACTAAATGACATTCATATATAATTTTTACCTACTATTGCACACAGTGCAAAACATGAGGGGAATTCAATAAAGTAATGCCACTTTTCTGGTGATATGGTCCATTTACCATGGCCTGCACCGAATTTATGAAAGCTTTGTGCCAGTTTCGGTGCCAGCACCCACACATGCACCAGATCCAGGTTGTTCTTATGACCACTGCTTTTATAATTGCCAACCTGATGCTGTAGCTGCATCTCATTGGCCTGGATGTCACCTGTAATCCTGGCAACAGCCTGGGAAGCCTTGCAAAATATACAAACACAATCTATGTGTAGCGCAACCCCCGCAGGAGCCGCTGTTGAATAAGGTATCCCCCATCCTTCATAGCCAGGCACACTGGATTGTTACACAACACACTGTATTCAGAAAACAGTCCTTGAGGCTTTTTTTTTTTTTAGGGGTATTAAACTTAGATGGGGATAGGGGTATTATGGGATGCCCACTTGAATTTAGCAGAACTTTCCAGGGACAAATTCTTCTGTGCAGACTATTTACACTCCTCAGCTTCCTCCAGACTGTGGGCCCCTTTGGTAGTGTGGTAAAGTCTTAGTGCCCAGTTGTCCTTCCGTAGCTACTGATCCCAGCACCACCTCCTCAAGCACTGCCAGCCCACCTGGCTTAGCTGCCCCTTCCTTCAGCCCCCCTGGCTAATCTTCCACAGTTCTCCCAGACTGACTCCACATCCATCTCAGACTGCTCCCACCCAGTCCTCTCAGTCCTCCATGACTGTAACGCTCACCAGCCCACCTTCTTGACTGGAAATTTGCCCGGCAGTGTTTTCCTACTGCTGCCCTCACACCTGCTCCCATGCCACTAGTCAGAACACCTCTATGTATCATTAGGAGGGTCCCTTCCACACTCGAGCTCCCAGACCTGAGGTCATCTGTTGGTCAGGGCCCTTATGAATACTCCAGGCAGCTCCTCCTAACTTCCACTCTCATTCTTCTAGAATCTTCTTCAAGTTTCTAGAAGTAAGGGAAGGAATCAGAGATGCTGCCAGTGAGTCATTCCAGCCTTCCTGAGTCACTCCCCTGACCCAGATAAAACACAGGCTTGGCTGCCAGCCAAGCCTAAACATTTTGCCTACTCTAACAAACCTAACAATTCCTATTCTGGCACACTAGAGGGTGCTACATATGCAGATCACATGAGGATTCTCCATCCACTGCCAGGAGCACAGGTGGCATCAGGACCAGAAAGTAAAAGCTCCAGGCTAAAACAACACACCACTGAAACTCCCTGAAAGTGACGGCAAAACAGCAGAATATCAAATTTATGTGCAGGCAATTATAGCAAAATTATTGAAAAGAAAGCTGGCTGCAGCTTTTGCATTGTAAGTGCATTCACATAATATTTTTATTTTAGAAGTGTTCGGTTGGTGACAGGTTCTCCATAATATCCCTTGCACATGAATGAGTATTTAAAGTAAAACAAGCTTCACCTCACTATTATAGGGGAACATCCTATTTAGTAATTGAACCCAAATGTGACATCATTGTGTCTGGGTGTTGCTGTATTATGTATTAGTTACTCTTGTTTTCTTTTGTAAGCTTTCAGCAGAAATGATTCATTATTATGTTACAGTACAATCACCCGATGAAGATCCTTTTTTGAAATCTGCCCCTGTGGATAGACAAAGCTGCATAGAAATGATGTGGAAAACATTCTGTACAAAAAAAAACTATTTATAGAAGACAGATCAGGAAATTCTCTAGAGATAAAAGGTGGAAGAAAGGGAGTCTTTTGCAGAACAAAGCACTTCCATATGTTGTAATCAATGCTCAGAGTCACATTTTGCGACATAGTAAAAACTCTTCTGCTTATGTATACCTCTTCAAATTTCCCTATTTGTGCTTTAATTTCTGTTGAAGGATCTCTCTTCATTGCTTTCCAATTGAAAAGCCAACGGGGAAGCCATTTTTATGGACCTAAAAATGAATATACGTTTTTCACTGTCTTGGCATCAGAGTTGCATAAGTAGTCATCTTCTGGCTCCCTGATGCCCAAACTACTGCCTAAGGACTGCATGCGGCCCTTTGGTACCTTTTCTGTGGCCCTTAGACTACAGTACTCAGTAGCAGGAGTGGAAAAATTGATTTGTAAAGTGTAAAGTACACTAACCTGCACTCCCTTTTGCAGTACGTCCCCAGTGCCTGTCCACTGATAGACTTCATATGTGGCTGTCTGGTGATGTCAGGGGGCTACAGTTGATGCCCCCCTGTCCTCAAACTGTAAGTGAACAACTAATCTAGACAAATATATACAGTATGAGTGGAGGTAATTTACTGCATATGCCATGGAAAACAGGATATTGTGCTAGGATTTTAGAGCCATTGACCCCTACCTAAATTACACAACAGAGTTGCAAGGAGCTGTTCACATGCCACAGCCATGGCAAATTTAACATAGCAAGTCATGCTGAAGGTGTCACCACCTGTCAAATTCGGTTCTTTGAGTCAGTGGGACTGTGTTACAACAGATTGGCTCTCAGTTGTGGCATTAGTCCTTTTGTTAAAGAAAGTGCCTGAATGCCTGACAACGGCTGCTTTGCCACACTCTAAAAGTGATCCACTGAGGATCACTTTTCAGAGAATGGGCTAGTGTGAACCTAGCCTTAGTGTAGCGCTGGCTTGGCTCCCTTGAATCTGCCCATCAGCGCAATCTTGAACTGTATTTTGTTTTACCCTCTCGGCTTGAGTGACAGGGCAGGAAGGGAGGAGAATAACGAAGGACTCCTATTGGCTGCTGCTACAGCCAGGACAACGCCTGCCCTTATTAATGGGGCATGTGAACTTCCCATTGACTTAGGGCTAGAGGGAGCAGGGAATGGTCACTGCACAGAGAAATGTTTCTCCTCCCACAACCCAATAAGACTCATAACACAGGAACCAGCCTGGAGAGCTGGTTCCTGTGTTATGAGTCTTATAACCTGGAGTACTCCAAAACCTGTGTACTGCCCAAGAAGAGGGCTGGATAGACTGTTCTGAGCTGATTGGGATCACATGCTGCAATGAGAGGAACCGCTTCTGTACTAAGGACTGTTCAATTTATTCATAAACAGCATTGAGGACGGGATCAGTAGTTCGATATCAATTTTTGCAGATGACACAAAATTGGGCAGGGCAATAACTGCGCATGAAGCAGATATCCTACAGAATGACCTGGACAAAATAACGGAGTGGGCAACAACATGGCAAATGAGGTTTAATGTGGAGAACTGTAAGGTTTTGCACTTGGGGACTAAAAACATAAAAACACAATACACGTTGGGGGGGAACCCTTGGGGGAATCAAAAATGGAGAAAGATCTGGGAGTCTTGGTTGATGATAGATTAGGCAATAGCATGCAATGTCAAGCTGCAGCTGCCAAAGCCAGCAGAATATTAGCATGCATAAAGAAAGGGATGTATTCCAGAGATAAGACTATAATCCTTCCACTTTATAAAACTCTGGTCCGACCGCATCTGGAGTATTCTGTCCAGTTCTGGTCGCCAGTCCTCAGGAGGGATGTGTTGGAGCTGGAGAGAGTCCAGAGAAGGGCAACTAAACTGATTAGGGGATTGGAGGACCTTAATCATGAAGAGTGTCTGCAATCGCTTGATTTATTCTCCCTCGAGAAGAGACGCCTGAGGGGGGACATGATATCAATTTATAAATATCTCAATGGGGGTCTCGGCATAGAAAAACAGCTATTCAGTCGAAGGGATTGCATGAGGACTCAAGGGCATACAATGCAATTAGAGGAGAAGCGTTTTTACCTCAGGCAACGTGGGGGGTTCTTTACTGTTAGGGCTACAAGATTGTGGAATTCTCTACCACAAGAGGTGGTTTCTGCGGGAAGTATGGTGGCTTTCAAAAGACTCTTAGACTTACATCTCAAGGATCAGAACATTCAGGGCTATGTGAGATGATTACAGCCACACACACCTATACAGGTTGAACTGGATGGACTATGTAACTATGTATGACTGTTGTACCATATACTGCTGCGAAATGAACTACTGACTTGGAACTTGCAGAGTCTCAGTGGCTATGTGTTACTGTTCCTGTGTTATGGTTCCAGAATCACAATTGTTCCAGCATCCACTAGTTCCAGTTTCCAGCATCCAGAGTGTTCCAGTTTTCCTACCCTTTCACTGGAACTAATGGGAGACGATCACGTGTCAGTGGGATACAAAGAGATGACCTCCATCTAATGCAGGCATGATAGGTAGGCCCAAAAGTCTCACAGGCTGCCTTTTACTTGACTCCACACCAGGGTTGCCAACCGTCACTAAATTTACTGACAGTTTGTAAAAAAATCTGGGAATTTTTTACAACTGTCAGTCAATATCAGGGGCTGATAATTTGTCATGCTGTGTTGACTTTTAAGTGTAAACCATTCAAAGTACCTGGGTATTGTCAGTGTTTCCATATCATGTTTATACTGTTTAAATATTGATTGTGTTAGTTTTTAATAGGAATTCTGTCATGTTTCAGGTTGTCAGTAAACAGTGTGCTCCATCAGTAAATTTTCCATTTTTTGTCAATAATAAATGCAGTGGGAGGTTGGCATCCCTGCTCCACACAAGGACTGTGCTTTAGCCCGGACTTCCTAGTTTCAGTCTGGAGAAATATCTGCTGCAGGGGGGGGGGGGATTCAGCAGAAGGTATTAATTAAAAGTCTTTTTAAAAAAAAAAAAAATTAAAAAAAGCTGGAAAAGGGAAAAACTATGTGTTGCTCATAGTAAGCAATTCTCAGATCCTCTTTAAAATTGAGCCTGATTTCAGTTTTGCCTTCTTCCAGTTCTTATGAACATTGTCCAGTTTGGTTGGCTATTGTCCAGCCTAAAGCTGGGTACTGGCTAAAAGAAAAAAAATTGACAGATCACTGTAGTAAAGTATGTTAGTACAGCGATCTCCCCAGCTGTGCTATTGTGTTCCCCCCCTCACCAGAACACAGTGTACAGTGCTCTCAGCCATTGGACTGTCCACAGGGTGGTGCACTGTAATAGCCAATCTTACTGGGCAGGTGCAAAGGGGACCATCTAGTGGAAGGAAGCACTCACTAATTTTTTTGTTAACCTGGCAACCAGACAAGAGAAGCGGCAGTGTGCATTGTTCACACATACAGAACATACCTCACAACTTGCGAGCTTCTGAGAATGAGGGACATGACAGGGAGGAAGTGACTTGCGGTGCGCGTAGTGCTTTGCAGCAAGTGGATGTGGCAAAACATTAGAGTGTGAGGGTCTAAGAGACATGGTTAAACAAAACCTGGGCTTCCTTGTACCTATATATATTGAGGACGGGGCCTCCATAATTGCTGTTGTGTTAGCCTGTTAGGCCCTGACCTTTCACATGGGATCTTTACTGGGCAGATGCAAAGGGCACCATCTTGTGGAAGGAAGCAGCAAAGCACACACTGATTTTTTTTTTTTTTAAACAGTCATACAGGACAAGAGAAGTGGTACTTTGCAGAGTCCATACATTCAGAAAAAGAGAAGATTCTTAGAATGCGGTGCACCCAGGAAACACAACAGTATAAAAACAGCAATGGAACACTCAGCCCAACCTTGATTGATGTCATTAGGGCCCTGTTCACATGTAGTGATTTGGGATCATGGGCTGGCAGTATCTCCATGATTCTGCCTGCAATTCCAAATCACACTGCAATGCTGGCAAAATGCAGCACGTGTGTTTGTGTTCCTTTCATTTTAGTGGCACCAAAACATGGTGTGATTTTGGATCCTTGTGTGATAAATCGCTCAACAATCACAGCAAAACCACACCACATTTTGGTATCACTAAAAATAAATAGAACACAAACACTCGTGCTGAATTTTGCCAGCATTGCCGTGCGATTTGGATTGGACTCTGGGTGCGGGTGTGGCGGTGGGCGGAATCACAGGGATATTCTGCCCACAATCCCTAATTGCTACATGTGAACAGTGAGGGCCTAACAGGCTAACACAACAGCAATTATAGAAGACTCAGCACCCAGCACCTCAGTCAACAAACTTTGCCAGCAGTTCCCACAATCTCAGATACCTAGTTATAGTATGAATCACTGACAGGAAGAAATACTTCACTGCGGTTTTAGCCTGAGGAGCACACAAGGGAAAGAGGCGCACGCACGTACGCACACATATATAAAATCCAAAATTTGAAACTGCGCTTGGAAAACATAATTATTTAAACCACAACTAATTGGTGATATAAGAAGCGACTCTGCTCTGCTGTGAGATAATTAACTTAGAATACATTCAAATATGTAACAAAATAGCAGCGTAAAAATAAAGTGATAATAAAAATAATGTGATAATAATAATAATGTATGTGATGCAATGCACATTATGCCAATAACTTTCAGGGAGAAAATTGTTTTGTGGTTTGCTACCACTTTAAGCTAAGACCAGTAGGCCTAGCATCGCATGGAAAGGGTCAACAACTTCCTCAGCAGGACTACAATGTAGCTTAGCAGCATACATATAAATAGGGATAATTAACCTTCAGGACAGCATTCAAATGTAGTAGCACAGCACTCCATACAGCTAAGGGTAAATCTCGGAATGTTCCCACTGTTATGTGAATGTGCAGATAGCACACAGATGGGGAGAGAGAGCTTGTTCATTTGTAGGTCGCCTTCCTTTTTTTCAGAGCCAATCTTTGTCATAAAATAGATAACACAAGAGCAAAAAAAAATAAAAATCTATCCTGCCCACTGTGCTTATATTCAGAATGGCAGGTTTGGCTTTTGTAAGAGATCATCAACCTTACACCTATTTTACATTCTAATGTAGAGACTGAGGTATGCATTGCAAGCATGAAATAATAGGAGGATAAGAAGAGATATTATGAAAGAGTTTATAAAAACAGAAGAAAAAAAGTGAACTCCAACTGTTCTAGCATCCCTGAACTTGATCCATGGTTGAAGTTCAGATCTAGAACATAGCACACAGAGAGAGAAACACCTGGTGGTTGTTGGTGACCTATCCTCCTGGAATTAAGGTTAAGGCCCAGACTCCAGCACAGCACAGCACCACTTCAGAGAAAATTGAGATGATCCTTCCATGTGGTACTGGAAAGCAGGCAGGCAGGCTCAGCTGGGTTAACAGAACTCAGACTCAGGCTCAGGCAGCTACTTCCCCAAGCGACAGCCAAAGGCAGGAAGTGGCAGCTCCAAGAGAGGAGGAGCTGATCATATGTGTCAGTGGGCGGAATAGGTGCTGCCCGCTCCCTCCCACTCTGCTCTCAGTGCTGCTGTTCTCCTGGAAGTTTCTGTAACTAACTGGACAAGTCAAGACATGTCTCTGGAGTCTCAGTCCGGACTAGAGAGGAGGTGTGGAGGAGGAGCAGACAGACGAGAACACTGTCAGCCAGAGCCTCCCTCATTCCAAGCCAAGCCTACAGCCCGGGCAGCGCTCCTGGTGGTCAGGTGGAGTAACAACAGGCAGCAGCATTAAAATAACAATGCATTAGAGCCTAGTGTGGCACATTTTTTTCAATGTATATTGTACACTGATGCTCTGGGGCCCCCTAATCCCCCCCTCCCATCTACAGCCCTGGTCTGCTGGCAGCTATAGTGCCACTTGGTGCTGCAGTTGATGAATATGAAGAGTTATGCTATTAGGGGACAGTGTTATATCAGTAGGCTGTAGATAACAAATCTCCCATTAGGGGAAAGAGCCCTCCATCACAATTAAGGGGCCCAAAGGCCAGCAGTACTGCATCAAGTGTCAACCTGGCCAGTGATTTAGGTAGGGCCTGGTATTTCTAGACATCCATGCTTTCACAAAGCCTGATGTTTTCTATGCTGCTGTCTGTAATTGCCTGCAGCAGTACTCTCTATATTTCATTCACATTGTTTGAAATGTAGTCTAACCTTTACTTTTTCATAGCCTTTTTGCCTTGGATAAAGCCTATTGAAACTGAACAGATGTGTTGGTGTCTCTCAGATCATGGTTAAGGTGATTCATCACTGGTCCAAGGTAGGAGGGACCCAGAATTGCTCCTCTGGGGTTAGTGCTGCATTAAAAAAACATGGAGGCTGCCATTGTTTATTTCTTAGTCTGCAAATGTTAGCTTCCTGGCTGTTTTGCTGACTTGCATAAACCTGTGCAAATACATATCAAAATGAGCATGGTTACGAGAGATTTTTCTGCCATCTTATAACCGAAAGATCCAACGTAATTATGGAGTATTTTAAATATGGGCATGGAGTAAAGAACATATTTATAATCTAAATCGAACAACAAAGGGACTTCCAGCGCTAACTGTGAAATCTCTCACTCTCAGGAATGAATAAAGTCAAATTACCGTGTGGTGCTGCTGCTAATTAATGCTGATTTAGTATAAGTCAGTGCATGGGGGGAGGGGCAGCAGCGCTATCCCACGGTACATAGTCTACAATGTAACTCAGGCAAGCTTGATGGAAAACCTTGAAAAGTTTATTTATAAAAAATATATAGTGATGACTAAAACATAATAGAATGTGTTCCAAACCAGATCTGTGGCGTTGCTAGGGGTCACAAGATGACCGAGCCGCTGGGTGAGTCGGACCTGTGTAGATCACAACAGGGAACCGGGCAGGAGGGAGAAGAATCTTATGTGCCAAAAGCAGACCGGACCAGCCTGTAGGGTGGCGTGGCTTCCTCCCACCCGATAGTGTGGCTGCTCGCACAGGAGCAGTGTAGACGTGCTGAGGAGCCGCCCCCCGAAGGTATCCACAGCGGAGGCTGCTATCCGAAAGTGGCGTCAGCAATCGCCGGGACCCGGCCTGGAAAGCATCAGGGTTGCCGTGATGATATGTTTCGCACTGCTGTGCTTTGTCAAAGAAAAGGGATCCTCCACGCGTTTCTTTTCAGAGGTGCCCGTGGCGAGGTCACCCAGAAGTGGGGAGGAGTATCTGTCAAAAACAGGTACCTGCTTCCCCCTGAAAGGTGCCAAATGTGGCAGTTGAGGGGGGGGGGAGCAAAAAAGCAGAGCTTCCCCTGCTTTAAAGCGATTGTTACTTCAAGTGTCCTAAATTGCTTTAGCATAAAATATATTCTTATCTAAGCAGTGTGGTGTTTTTGCTTTTATTTTTGTTACTTGGTAAATACCTCTATTTTGTTGTTGAAATCCTGGCCACGTGTCCCCTCTCCTATCCTTGTCTGCAGCTGTGGGAGCCAAGAAGGAGGGGCCCAGATTCCTTTCCGGCATATACAAGATACGTCAGAAGAGGAATCTGTGATGTTTAAACCTGTGGCTGTGCAATATATTTTTATTAAATGTTCAAAATGATTAGTGTGTGAAAATATACAAGAAAGCTGCTCTCTTCCTATGAGCGAGGGAGGAGCAGCTTCAGGTAAGCACTGTACTCCATGAAGTTCTCACAAGGGGAGGGGGGAGGAGAGGAGAGGGGAGGGGAGGGGGAAGGAGAGGGCAGGGGGAGGAGAGGAGAGGAGGGGAGAAGGGGGAGAGGAGAAGGGAGGGGGGAGGAGAGGAGAGGCGGGGAGAAGGGTGGGGAGGGGGAGGAGAGGGGAGGGGGAGGAGAGGGGAGGGGGAAGAAGAGGAGAGGGGAGGGAGTAGAGTAGAGGGGGGGGAGGGGAGGGGGGAGGAGAGGGGAGGGGAGGGGGAGGAGAGGAGAGGGGGGCATAGGGAAGGGGGGGAGAGGGGAGGGGGAGGAGAGGGGAGGAGAAGGGAGGGGAGGGGAGAGGAGGAGAAGGAGGAGAGGAGAGGGGGGGAGGAGGGGAGGGGGAGGAGAGGAGATGGGGAGGAAATGGGAGGGGGGAGAGGGGGGGAGGAGAGGGGGGGGAGAGGAGAGGGGGGGAGGAAAGGAGAGGGGAGGGGGAGGAGAGGAGAGTGGGAGGGGGGAGGAGGGGAGAGGAGAGGGGAGGAGGGGAGAGGAGAGGGGAGGGGAGGAGAAGAGAGGGGGTGGAGAGGAGAGGGGGGTGGAGAGGGGAGGGAGGAGGAGAGGGGTGGGTGGGACTGAGAGCGATGGAGATTGTTTTGATGGAGAGGGAGGGGGAGAAGGGGGGAGATGGAGAGACGCACAGAGGAGAGCAGCAATAATGGAGACACCTACCCTGACTACGATCTGATAGTACAGCAGCCATGATAAATGTGGTCTGCTCCCAGGGGGGAAGTCAGGACCAGGCAGGAGCAACCAGGTAATATGGGAGATACAAAGGGGTAATTGAAAAAACAAAAGCACTATGCTACAGCTTGAACAATAAAGGGACAAGAGCACCATTTTTTTTGTTTGAGGTAACAACCACTTCAAGGCTACCCGTTATGTGTTCCTTTTCTTTGGTTTCTTCTGTATCCATGATCATATTTGTATTTAGGGTTACCAAGTATTTTCACTCATACTTGTGAAAATACACCGATGACATTCTCTTCCTTAACCTGTAGTATGTATCAGATGTAAAAGTGCATGTCTCAACATCGGCAAGTTGATGGCTTGAGGTCTGCTGAAGGGGTTGCCCGCAGCCATTAGGAGTTCTGACTAAAGCAGAGCATCCATCCATCCATCCTTTAAGAGTTTTTTTTCCCATAAGCGCTGTTCCTCACCTTCTGTTTAGAGGTCTAAAACTTTTGATAAGAAGCTATATTATCCCTTTTGATGGATTGCACTGTCTGTGGTGAAGATTGGAGTCACTAGAAATCTGACAGCTTTTTTTATTTGGAGCACAAATAGAGCACTGCGATATCTATTAGCACTTTCTTGGGATTATTTACAACACAAGCTTCATGATTCTTCACATGTGTTGTGGATTATTTATGAACTTATTCATTTTTTTATTGTTTATTTAATCACCTAATTCATTTTTTTAATTTTATTCTATGTTTTCACATTTCATATGAATTTTGGGCATTTTCGAATTGGGGTACGAATTAATATTTGAACTGTTCTCATGAACTTGGTTAGTTTATGCACCTTTGGAGAGCACAACATATTTATTAAGATTCTTTGCAGTGCGAAAGAATAATTTTGTATGGGCTCAAATCGCACTGCAAAGGTATCGGTACTCGGTATCGGTCAGTACTTGACTGAAAGTATCGGTACTCATACTCGCCGGTAAAAAATAAAATGGTATCGGTGCAACCCTTTTTGTATTGCTCTTCATGTGATTGTAAAGTCCCTTTTATTCAATAACAAATTGAAAAAAAAATAGTTTATAATTATCAATAAATAATATCTCAAACCCAAGTATGTCTTCATACATGTTTTAATAATAAAAATATGTAAAACAAACATTCATCACATTTTTTCTAATATACAATCTAATAGAACATAGTACTTCTGTTGCTTGAAGTAAACCTGTCATATACACCTGTGCAAGTCAAACTGAGCATCTGATGAAACAATATATAATTATATATAGGCAGCTGAGGTCATATGAATGCCAGTAGACATCTATATTGGCCCAACCCCCTCTACTTCTCTCTGAGTCTTTGCATTAATCAGTGAAGCTGTCCATCAAGCTAAAAGACCAATAGGGATGCTTGGAATATGGGTAGAACCAAGTTCTATTTTCAGAGGAAAAGAAGAGATTACAGGTTTAATTTACTAAAGGCAAATAGATTGTGCACTTTGAAAAGAGCAGCTATACTCTGCAAGTGCAGTTGCTCCAGAGCTTAGTAAATGAGGTAAAACTTCACTTTGCAAAGAATATCTAATCACATGCAAGGAAAATAAAAAAAAAACAGCTTGCACTTGATTGGATAATTGAAGTCAGCAGAGCTTCTGCTCATTTACTAATGCTCTTACAGAGTGCAACTACAATTTGCAGAGTGCACAGTCTATTTGCCTTTATTAAATCAACCCCTACATGTCTTTTCAGATGCCTTTATTTTTGCATTGAAAGTAACTTTTTCTTGCCAGATGCTCAGTCTAAATTGCCCAGGTCTGAGACATATTTTTTAAATTAAAGATAATAATAAAATAAACCACTTAAACGACCTAATGCAGATCTTGTATGAAACAGCAAGGTCTTCTTATGATGCAGCCCCCTTGAAGGAAAATGTTATCTATAAGCAATGAGGCCCAGTGCTCTTACCGGCACCTGCAGGAAGCGTCCAGAAGCTAGGGTGCAAGCTAAGCATTTACTTTCTGATGTTTTCTTAATTTAAAGGTAAAGTTGACTATTAAGGTGGGTGTGGGGCTGCAACGTAAGCATAGGAAATTTGCATGCAAGTTCCACTAAAAAGAAAAAAAAAATCAGCCTTAGTTTTTCCAAACTCTACACATGCAAATACTGCATTTCAAGTATTCTGGAGTAAACATAAAAACTTACTTAAAGCATCAGGAAAGCCAAAATTTAATTTTTTATGAAATAGTTCCCAAATAAAATAGTCTGGTTATGTGTGCTATTCTATGACTGAAAACATGCATATGCACAGAGTTCCCTGTTCCCCTCTTTCCCTCTCCCCTCACCCCCAACATACCCATGTAACATAATCCCCATAGCAACCATGGCAATCTTGGCAGTCCTGGCTGGTCACTAGCCTCCTTGCACCTCCAAACCTGAGCCAATTACATGCCTCAGCAACACAATAGTGCATTCCTGTACACCTCATTGAAAAAGTAGTATGAATAAAGTCTATGGAAATACAGTGTGCAATGCTAGTAGGCAGGGCTGAACTACAGGTCTTACAGGTAGAGGGAACACCTCACTGCCTTTGGGACGGATAGAAGTGCATGGGGGGGATTGGAGGCATAGTGGGCAGAAGACAGGAGTCTGCCAACATGGATCATGTAAACACAAACATCCCGTCACATATAATCAGTGACGTCACAGATCACCTGATGCGCTGCAGCTTAGCCCGGCCAACAGACCTGGCATGTAGAGTGGAGAATGAGTCACGTGAACTAAATAAAAAAGCTAAATAAAATGTATTTATCCTACTTGAAATAGGGCAATTAGGGATTTTTGTTTCTCTTTTCTATGTGGTGACAGGAGTGTAGATTGGTTTACAGACATTTAAAGTGGTTCTACAAGCATTGTTTTTTTTTACCGTTCTCTGCATTAAGTTAAGAAACCTTCCATAATCAGAATCCCCCAAGCTTTCCCCTAAAAACGTACCTGGCTTCTCTTTCGATGCAAGTCTGCACCCATCTGCAGCAGTACTGCTCTCTCTTCCTGTATTCACAGTTCACAAAGCAGCAGTGGGAGCCATTGGCTCCTGCTGCTGTCAATCAAATCCTGTCATGAGGGAGCAGGGGCGTGGCTGTTATGTGTGCCTATGGATGCACATAGCCCAGCACAGGTGTGCACCGACACATGTGCCCCCACAGCACACAGCTTGTTATGGGGGCACTGAGAGAAGAGGAGGAGCGGACAACGCTGGTGGGGGACCCCAGAAAAGGAGGTAATGGCCTTCTCTGTACAATATCATTGCACAGCACAAGTAAGTATACCATATTTATTATTTTAATTCAAAAATATGCCTTTAAAACTGCTTTAAAGATGGTTAATATAGTTCATTGTATATATATATATATATATATATATATAAATGATCAGATTTTGGAAAGCTCACGCATTAAGCCCCCCATGATGTCAAAATTAATACAAACTGAGACTTTATGTCCCTTGGAAACCTGTGTACTCACCAAAATGTCAGAATGGAGGGCAGGAGGCACCATACAGAAAAACATACTCCCTTTTCTTCTCCCTTTAGCACTACTAATATGCAAACAGAGAAACGCTTGTGGTAGAACTCCTCCCCCGTATTGTATTATATCTCGGAAACTCCACAAATATTTTATGTAAGAAGAACTTTTGACAACTAAAAGGAACTATATTAAAAAAGCAATTCCAATTAAAGCAAAGGTTATATAATATGATAAACTCGTCTAAATATGTACTGTTTGTTGCCTTATTTTGGGTAGCAGCAACCCCATGAGGGAATGAATATTTTATAAATCAATGAAAGGGCTTGTTGTGCCATTACAAAGTGCAAGTGGGGTCAGTATACGAAGCTTTAAGTTGGCCATACACTAGAAGATTTTCAAACATTCATATGAAAATTCTCAGTATATTCAATGACTTGATAAATGTCATTCAAAAGTATTTCAAAATTTAATTTGCTTTTAAAATTCAATATTGGAATTAATGCATTTTCCTGAACAAAAATCACATACTGTACACTGTTAAAAATTATTTATTCAAGAAAAAATTTTAAAATGAACGTTGATTTGACCCCACAAATAATTACAAAATTGAACAAACGTTCCTAAAATGGGACATTTCAATCAAAATTCAACTAGTGTATGGCCAACTGTCTGTGTCTTGTGCTTTACTGTAAAATGATCACACTGGTAATTTACAAAAGGTTTACCTTACATTATCAATGTGAACGTTTCATATGATATTTCTACCACTATCGTTATCCCCAAACAATACAAGATTTTAACTTAAATTGCTTGTCATAAATGTCAATTCACCAAAGGCTATCAAACAGATTATCACTCCTTAAATATCAAAATCCGGCCTGTGATAATTGTGAGGTCCTGAGTTGTCTATTATGGAAAGCATCTGAAATGGTAATAAAGTACAGATTTATGAGATGAAATACTGATACATAAAAATAGGGGCTTTTAACATTTAAATATCAGTTTCACGTGGAAAAAATAGATTCCACACCTACATGACGTTTTCTCTTTAGAATTAATTCTTTCATGAGAACATTAAAGTGTGTGTCAAGTCAAACACTTTTTTCTAGTTTTGGATAGATTTCCTGATGTTTTTTTAGCGCTAGCTTGGAGATTTACCCTTTTTCCTGCTGACAATGGTTTCGCCAAACAGGAAGTGAGATATCTGCAATAGGGACAACGAGAAAAACAAAATCAAGAAAGGGGTTCTAGCCTTACCCAACTCTACTGGAGAACAAAAAAAACTGATTACCAATACTTATCGTAATTATCTTTTCCTGATTTATCTCCATAGCATCACACATGGGTTGACCCTGCCTCCTTCTTATCCCTCCAAGATGTTTTTGCATTAATTAAGGGGAAATTATGTAACTAATACTCAGTGTGGACTCATGTGATTCCATGGAGATAGGTCAGCAAAGGAACATTTCTTGGTAATGGTAGTCAGTTTTCTGTTTTCCTGACATCTCCATGGCATCACGCATTGGGAATTAACTACCAAGACTGGGTGGGATACAATAACTTTTAATCTTCCTTAAAAGCAGCAATACTTTGTGCAAATTCAAAAGTTCTCAGTGCGCAAAATCTACACAGTAGTGAGACAGATATGTGTTTGGCGATTACCACCTCTTGACTGACACCATCCATGATGACACCCAAGACAGGCTTTTACCATTGTTTCTATCTCTAGGAATCACAAACAGTTGTTCTGACTTTCTTAACTCCACAGTAGTCTGGATATAAGCTTTCAGGACTCTGTCCACATTAAGGGGAAAATTTAGAGCGCCCTGTGGTAGTGAAAGTCAGTAAGACTGATTGACGTGGAACCTGGGTGATACTTTAAGTAGAAAGTTTTGGCTTTAAATGAGGATGACTCTGTTGGGCAGAAACCTAAAAAGGGCACAGTATGCTCAAGTGCTGTAATCTTTGATGCTGAGGTAATTGCAACCAGAAAGGCTGTCTTCACTGCAAAATTTTCAGTGCTGCAGGATTCCAAAGGCTCGAATAGTGGGTTTGCTACATAGTCAAGAACTACTGTAAGATTCTTTTTAGGATAGGGGGGTTATTATGACGGTCTCAAAGAATACTGTGTCAAAAGCCTGTTTTTTGTCCACGATGTGTTTGTGAAAGCCAATATGGCAGGGATCTGGACTTTTGGTGAACCAAAATATGGTGCTATGTTGACCCCTGTCTGCAAAAATGCTAGTATGTTGTGTTCTTGTGATTTCCCTGGATCATAGCCACTGCAAACTTACTGAACGTCTCCGCAATTACAGTTATAATTCCAGTTTGTTCCCATTGTTTTTGCACTCAATAAGGTATTTATCATGGCATGTGAATAGCCTTCTCTCTATAGCCTGCTCCTTTCTTAAAAGCCAGGCCATCAGTTTCAGCCAAGCCAGGCACTGATAGATTACTCTGCCTTGAGACAGAAGGTTGCGGCTCTGGGACAGGGGAAACTGATCCTGAATATTGACCTGGCACAGGAGGAATAACCACGGTTGTCTGGGCCAGAATGGACTGCCGTCACTGTCAGTGATTCCTGGCTAGTCTGTTCTAGAACTTGTGAATGAAGGAAACAGGGGGAAAGGAATTGGTTTTGCAAGCTTGTCAAAGTACATTATAGAATTGATTCCTACTGCCTGAGAGCTGGTAAATCTCAAGGTGAATTTTGTCACCTTAGTAATCTGGGAAGATGCCAATAAGTCCACCTTTCTGCATCATCTCCGGCCCAATTTCTCCAGTATTTTGAACACTTGAAGCAGTAAAGACCATTCATTGTTGTCCAAGGTGTGGGGAGAGAGTTATTGGCTGCCCATGTTTTCTGGCCCTGATACATGCACCTCCAAGATCTGGCTTATACAGGGCTGCATCCCCTTTATAATATAAGTCAATGTGCTTAAGTTCTTCAGCAAATTCCTCCTTGCTTGCTGATCTACAGTATGTGACCACTGTTTTATTGTCCATATATAGGGATATGACTTGACCCTTGATCACCTGGGTGAAGGTCTAAAGGACAGAGCCTGTTGCCCTGAGTTCCAGTGTATTTGACATGGTTTAAGAAGTCCCAGTGACCCTGAGTCTTAACTCCTTGGTAGTATGCCCCTAACCAGTCAGGCTTGCATCCATAGTAAGTGTGATCCACATTGCAGGTTGAATAGAATGGCAATTTGTAATGTTAGTTTTGCCAATTCACCATGCTCACCTTCATGGGCTGAGCAATGAAGATCTGTTGTTTCAGGGATCTGCCAAACCACTGTTACAAAAACCCCTCTTATAAGGGTTTAATGGGGCCAATTATATCATAAGTATCATGGCAGTCAGTGTTCTGATAAACTTGAGGCACTGTGTTGCAGAAAGATTTTTAGTTGAGAGGTTCTCCTTCACCCATTGTTTGACTACCAATATCTTTTCTCTCGGGTGAGAAATAGATGTGCTTGCTGTATTGAAAGTAAGCCAGATTCTGAGAAAGCTCTGGGGGACTTTTGGGGAATTTTACAATTCATAGACAAACGGTGAGCATAGACAAGACTTCTTCTCTCTAAAGAAGAAATCGTTTTTTGCTGTGTGCTAGAAAGAGTACATTGTCAAGGTAGTAGTGGATTCTGACACCATGCAACAATGGTATGATTGTCAGAAAACTTTAAAATTGTCCAAGGAGAAAAATGGCAGATGTATGAATTGAAGGCAGAGATCTCCAACTGCAAAGCAGAGATACAACTTAAATATTTTTTTTTATGGGGAAGTCAAGATACATGTCCTTTATGCCGATAGACAGTATCTGATCTTTGGGAAGAACTGAATGTAGGCTGGTTTGGAGTGACTCCATCCTTTATCAATATCTGGAGATGTCTTTATTGAGTATCCTGAGATGTATTACTGGCCTTCAGTCCCTGGTTTTCTTCCATACTAGGAAGATTCCAGAATACACCCCCTTGAAGAGAAATAAATAATTAAACCTATATCTATATCTGCCTGCAATACAAGATTTAGACCTCAAACCAGATTCATCAACCACCAACATAGGTGTCAGGGTGAGTTCCAGCATGCCAGAATGTGACCCATGTCACTGTAGAGATTTTCACTTTAAGTAGCTCTGCCAGAGTATCAAGTGACCACCCTCTGGTGAAGCTTGCGCAGAACAGTTTACAGATCCACTTGGAAGTCTTCCTGCACATGTGCCAATGCTGTAGGCCTAGGGTGGCACTTTGTAGGGGGGGACAAAAGAAACCACCCCAGCATAAAAAAAAAAAACAGCCTCCTCCTGGCTTCTGCACGAAAAGAGTCCCCACCGCTTGTGCTACACTTTTAGTGTAGCCCCAGTCTTATGGGCCGTACTGGGCTGGGTGGCAGGGCCTTGGAGGCACATCGGTCTGGCGCCCCCATAAAGCGGCCGCACTGCTGCCAGTATGATAATACTGGCTGGCGGCCGATGACTGGACTGACGTTTGGACAGAACGGCGGCCGCACTTAATTCAACTTGCGGCCGCCAATACTAGTAAATGTGGCACTGGCAGCAGGTCTTAGCAGCCTAATGCTCTGCCTACCCTCCCCTGAGGCATACCAGGCTTTTGTAGTCTTCTGGATGAGAAGTAAAGTTGGAATATTTACTTTTTTTTCCTCCTGGTTTTTGCAACCTGCTGATTTGTCTTAGGTTTTTCTTTATAGGAACATCTTAATGCCAGTTAATCCGTTTTTATTCAGCAAAATGTATTGTAATTAAACACACGCAGGTAAAAGATCTTTCAGTCTGCCTGTTGACATATTTTGGGGTCATTTTTGTCCTGAGTCGTAATGCTTTGACTATTAAACTGGTTTGTGAATGTCACATGACCACCTTCAAATGGAACTGTAGTTGGGCAGGTCCCCATCCCCAGTGTTCTTTCTGAGATAAGTGGCACTGACAGCCACGAGTGGTACCTGTGTTGTCAGATCAGCATTAAATGTCCAATAATCAACAAATATGGATTTGGCCCAACCCTATCTGCTGGACAAATGTGATGTAATTTAGGGGTATTTTAGCAGGTGAATATGAGCACCTCCACCACTGTTATCACTTAGCACTGGCATTTGTTCTGACATCAGTTCGAGATGTTTCAGTGATCATTCATGATTCATTGACCGGTGCATTTGACCACCTTCTGATGTGCATTTACCTGTGCTTAATGCATATTTTGCATTCCAGTAGACTTGTATAGGTATGGCAAACCTACTTGAAGCAAGCAAAAGCCTCTCAACACAGCTTAGGGTCCATTCACACCAGCTGCTGCGTTGGTGAAGCGGTAAAGAGGAAGGTGTGTGGTTTGCAGATGACAGGGGGGGGTCTTAAATGGGAAGGGGTTTGGCCTTTGCAGGAAGGGGTGGGTCATATTTAAATTAGGGGTGCACGAGTTAAGTCAGGCATAGGGCAGCACAAAACCTAAATACACCACTGACATGCGCTGACATTCGCACATGTGCTGAACAAACTCCATTGTTAAAATACACATTTTGGACCCATAGCCTTGCAGGGTCTGTGCACTCAAGGCTGTGGTGCATATTGTGCACCCTACAGTCCTGCAGATCCTCAGACGCGACCAGTAGCAGAAAAGGAGGTGACCTCTGGGACAGAGAAGTGCAGAGTAACAATATAGAGCAGGGATCCTCAAACTATGGCCCTCCAGTTGTTCAGGAACTACAATTCCCATCATGCCTAGTCATGTCTGTGAATGTCAGAGCTTTCCAATGCCTCATGGGATGTGTAGCTCTGCAACAGCTGGAGGGCCATAGTTTGAGGATCCCTGATATAGAGGCTCAGCTAGAAGTGTCTAGCGCTGGCACAGTACAGATAGAATACACCCAAACTAACAACGTAGGAGACAGTCTTTGGATCTGCAATATATACGGTATATGAACAAGAGTGGGTGATACTACAGAGATATCAGAAAATAATTTTTATTTCTGTCTGTGTTGCTGTTGGAGAGTTCCGGTCACTCCCTAACTGGCAAAATGTTGTCATTAGGACAGAAAGTGAAGGGAAATCTCTCTAACTGAGATATAGATATCAGTAAAAAGACAGGAATACTAATCATTCCTTTTTCTATCCAAACTAAGAAGAAAAGTTTTGGCTGAACATACATTTCATTTCCTATCCAATATTAATACAGTAAACATACAGTAAATCCAATGTATATTGATGAATGTTGTGTCGTTTCACTTTGCATGACCTCATGGAATAAGCCCAAAAGTCAGTATGTGGGCAAAACTGTTGGGAAGATGACCTGATGCTCTCACAGTACGATGTTTTGGTGACAATTTAGAAATATTAGGATTCCGTGTAGGCACTATTTTCACTAACTATTTAGATGTTCCCATGTATTTTACATACTAACACAATCAAAGAATTAGACAAAAAAAGGACCTGAGGGGGTCCATGTTTTTACAATGCCATGTGGTGGTCTAAACCAGGAAAAAATGCTCCACCCCCATGCTGTCAGTAACCATGGTACAATGGTAGGGTGGGCAAAGGCACAACATCTTTCAGGGTGTCAGATCCTGGACTACCTATTATATTCTCCCTCATTGCAAGGAAAAGAAGAAGAATTTAAATTCTAACAATAAATTGAATGTTAAAAAAATATTCTGCTTTTCCCCCAGACTGATATTCTTGTTTAAGAACATTACCAATATTATTTATGTGAATGGCATATATTCTGTAATACTTTGTACAGAATGACGAAGAAGCATCACAGTCATAATATTCCTCCTCTTGGTCGTTTCTTTTGAATATCATAAAATCCAAGATATATTCATTCCTGTGAATTTAACTCAATAAGTCGTCCTGCAAACACAGCGAGTGTTCCGATGACACAAACTACCATGAAGCCTGCCAAGAGGACATGATCGAGCACCATTGCAACAAACTTCCATTCTTCGGATGCCTGCAGAGAGCACATGGGTTATTTAGAAAATGATATATTATAAATAGCACACTGAGAACAAAACGTTGGCTGATTCTACATGAACCCATGGGTCTAAAATCAGACCTATTGCCTTCAAATCATTGGTGGTTTAGTGGGTAAAGCCTCAGCTCTTCCTACCCCTTCACTCTTAAAAAAAATAGAAAATCAGTGAAAACATCAATTTGTAGTGGGTAGATCCTAAATGCTGCAGAGAGCCGCCATATGTAATGATGATTTTTTTTTTTTTTATAGTTTTGGTGAGGGAGTAGAACCTCTATCTGGTCTTTGTTGATGTCTGGGCCTTGATATGGGAGATTTACCCTCGCTATTCATTCTATTGACCATTGTCACCAGAAATGAAATTTAGGGAAAATACAATAACTTGAGTTGTTAGCAAAACAGGAATAGACGAAAAATATTTCAGTGGGGACACTAGTTCAGGTGCTAAATGTCTAAGGCTCCGTTCACATCTAGGCGTTTTGGGGCGTTTTTGGGGCGTTTTTCTGCTCTAGGATCAGCTCTCAAAACGCCCAACAAGACAAATCCTATTCATTTCAATGGCCCCTGTTCACATCTGAGCGTTTTGACGCTGTATACAAAACGCCGAACGCTCAAAAAAGTACATGAGCTTCTTTTTGGGCAGATTACAGGCGTTTTCCATTGATCTCTATTCAATCTAAAAACGCCTGCACAAAAATCGCGGTAAAAATCGCGGTAAAATCGCGGTAAAAAACGCCGCAACAATCGCGGTAAAATTGCGGTAAAAAACGCGCGAAAAACGCTACGCTCAGGTGTGAATGTAGCCTTAGAGGGAGAGCTGCACAATTAATTGTTAAAAAAATCTCGATTCGATTCTGGTGCGGACCAACAAAAGGGTCCTGTGCAAATTTTGGTCCGAATGCGATGCAAATTCAGCCTTACAATCTGTAGGGCTGAATTCGCAAGACATCGCATGTGATTTGCTGAGCAGTGTGCTGCGAATCACATGCAATGTCTGACATGGACAGAGACAAACAGCTCTTTCTTTAGAATAACAAAAGGGGAGAGGAGACAGAGGGAGACCCTACCACCTTATCCACCTGAAGCAAACCAAAAAGATCTTTTAGCCTGGACGGCTATACAAGCTTGATAGGTCATGGTGCTATAAGGCACACATGACCCACAACGTCTGGTAAGTGATTGAATCTTACCTTTGTCACAGTGATATTACAAATATCAGGATTATTACTGAGTGGACAGAGTAATCATCGCGCTGAGCACTTGCACTTTTGTTTGGAAGTTTGCACACAGGACTTACTTTATATTGCACATTTATTGGAATTTTTATTTGGAAATTTGCACTAAGGATTCACTTTATATATATACTGGACTTTTTAGAATTTTGGACTTTATATTTAATAATTTTTTATGGAATATGACCTACTAATTTATTATTCTACACATTATATTTGTTATATATTAATTTTATGAAGTTTAATATATCCACTTTTATTGTAACTATTTTAAAGCAAGCGCTATAGGTAGCCTTTCAGACTACTTACCTGCAATATCTGGCATCGCATATGTGTGAACCGGCACTAAGCCTTTTTCTGACAATTGTTGCTTACAAGTTAAAATCAGTATTTTTTGCTAGAAAATTACTTAGAACCCCCAAACATTATATATATATATATATATATATATATATATGCTTTTTTTTAGCAGAGACCATAGAGAATAATATGGCAATCGTTGCCATCTTTTATGTCATACTGTATTTGCACAGATGTCTTTTAAACGCAGTTTTTAGGGAAAAAATACACTTTAATGAATTAAAAAAAAAAACGAAACAGTTAAGTTATGCCCATACACACGTTCAGATAATTGGACGACTTATGGTTCGCATTTTGTTGAATTATCCTAACATCGAATTCAACAATGCATACAAACCGTATGATTTTTGTCGTACGATTCGGGAAAAGCTTCCTGGTTGCTTAGCTACGTATCAGATGGTGCAAAACAAAAACAATGGCAGCCAGGCTTTTTCCGTGCTATTTTAGTGTTTCTGATCATGCGCGGTCTTTGTCGATCGATTTTTAGCGGACGCATAGTGTACTGATGAAACGATTGTCGTTCGCGGGGCTATCGTACGACAGAAGTTTTCCTGTTTGTCCCTTCGGATTTTGTTGGATGAACTGTCGTGATTGGTTGTCGAAAGCTGTGTACTAATGATCAGATTATCGTGCGATCAGGTCGAAAACTAGTTTTATCGTACGATTATCGGAACGTGTGTACGGGGCATTGGTCCAATTTTTTCGTATAATGTAAAAGATGATGTTACGCCAAGAACCATGAGAGGACCGTCATCTTTATTCTAAGAAAAAAAATTGTGATTACCATTTATTATCCAGAATCGTGTAGCTCTACTAAGAGGGGATTTATCTCTGGAGAGATTTACTTTCACTTCCTGCTGTGTGTACAAAAGTCTCCCAAATGGGATACAGATGGCAAAAAGATCCTGATAGGTATTAAAAAAAACAAAGCCTTGACTTTAGATATACTTGAGGCTACATTCACATCTTGGCGTTGCTATTTACAGGTGTTTTTTAGGCGTTTTTATGGATGTTTTTTCAGGTGTTTTTAGGATGACAAGTGACCAATGAAAAAAAATAAAAACGCCTGTAATCTGCCCAAAAAGAAGCTTGTGTACTTTTTTGAGCGTTGAGTGTTTTGCTTAAAACATCAAAACGCTCAGATGTGAACAGGGGCCATTGAAATGAATAGGATTTGTCTTGTTGGGCGTTTTTTGGGCTGATCCTAGAGCAGAAAAACGCCCAAAAACACCCCAAAACGCCTACATGTGAACTTAGCCTTAATTATTACAATAAATGGTCACTGTAGACTTAATCCTACTTACTACTAGTTGCTTTCTGTTCTGTATCAGTCCTCTCCCCTGCGTGATTGACACCAGAATGATAATGCCCCAAAAATCTTTTTTTTTTCTGAACCACTCAAATACATTCAGTCCTTAAGATTACGCTATTTGGCCTAGGGATCAGTAGACTTTATCTTTATTGTATTTGGCCTAGGGATCAGTAGATCTTATTTTTATTGTATTTGGCTAGGGATCAGTAGATCTTATTTTTATTGTATTTGGCCTAGGGATCAGTAGACTTTATCTTTATTGTATTTGGCCTAGGGATCAGTAGATCTTATCTTTATTGTATTTGGCTAGGGATCAGTAGATCTTATTTTTATTGTATTTGGCCTAGGGATCAGTAGACTTTATCTTTATTGTATTTGGCCTAGGGATCAGTAGATCTTATCTTTATTGTATTTGGCCTAGGGATCAGTAGATCTTATCTTTATTGTATTTGGCCTAGGGATCAGTAGATCTTATCTTTATTGTATTTGGCCTAGGGATCAGTAGATCTTATCTTTATTGTACTTGGCCTAGGGATCAGTAGATCTTATCTTTATTGTATTTGGCCTAGGGATCAGTAGACTTTATCTTTATTGTATTTGGCCTAGGGATCAGTAGATCTTATCTTTATTGTATTTGGCTAGGGATCAGTAGACTTTATCTTTATTGTATTTGGCCTAGGGATCAGTAGATCTTATTTTTTATTGTATTTGGCCTAGGGATCAGTAGATCTTATCTTTATTGTATTTGGCCTAGGGATCAGTAGATCTTATCTTTATTGTACTTGGCCTAGGGATCAGTAGATCTTATCTTTATTGTATTTGGCCTAGGGATCAGTAGACTTTATCTTTATTGTATTTGGCCTAGGGATCAGTAGATCTTATTTTTATTGTATTTGGCCTAGGGATCAGTAGATCTTATCTTTATTGTATTTGGCCTAGGGATCAGTAGATCTTATCTTTATTGTACTCGGCCTAGGGATCAGTAGATCTTATCTTTATTGTATTTGGCTAGGGATCAGTAGATCTTATCTTTATTGTATTTGGCCTAGGGATCAGTAGACATTATCTTTATTGTATTTGGCCTAGGGATCAGTAGATCTTATTTTTATTGTATTTGGCCTAGGGATCAGTAGATCTTATCTTTATTGTATTTGGCCTAGGGATCAGTAGATCTTTTCTTTATTGTACTTGGCCTAGGGATCAGTAGATCTTATCTTTTTTGTATTTGGCTAGGGATCAGTAGACTTTATCTTTATTGTATTTGGCCTAGGGATCAGTAGATCTTATCTTTATTGTATTTGGCCTAGGGATCAGTAGATCTTATCTTTATTGTATTTGGCCTAGGGATCAGTAGATCTTATCTTTATTGTACTCGGCCTAGGGATCAGTAGATCTTATCTTTATTGTATTTGGCTAGGGATCAGTAGATCCTATCTTGATTATATTTGGCCTAGGGATCAGTAGATCTTATCTTTATTGTATTTGGTCGAACATGGATGACAAATTCTGTGATAAATACCTTATTGGATTCCTGGTCAGATTTCATGGTTTCTGCTATATACTTGACTCCTTCTATAGCACTCTTGACTTCAGGGTTCTTCAAGATTGGTGACTGGTAGGTCACAGCAGCTGGACCCAGTTTTCCTGAAATTTCCGATATGTCAATGTCTTCTGCAAAAATCTTCGGGCCCTGCTTTTCTTGGGAGGGTCGTTTCATGGTAGAGAAGAACATCAAATTTGGGATTGTTTCAATAAATACCTGAAAAAATGGGGACATTGATGAGTTTTGTTTTAGGTGTCATTGGCCTTGTTTATCTGACAGAAGAATTGTCTATGTCCTATGCGGGTCCCAGACAGAAACTATACTCCTATGGATTCTTCCAGCATGGCATGGAAATATGAAAAACTTACTGTCTGCAATGTTCATTGGATGTAGGGTTTTATTTCAGACACATGTTCTGTTCAAGAAAAATTTATTTTTCTTAAAGTGATATTAAAGTCTTGTTTTTTTTTTTCTTGTTTTAAAATAACATGTCATACTTACCTGCTCTGTGTAGTTGGTTTTGCGCTGAGCAGCCCAGATCCTCCTCTTCTCGCATCCCTCTTCTGCACTCCTAGCTCCTCCCTCCTGCCGAGTGCCCCCACAGCAAGCAGCTTATTCAGACACATAGCCGCAGCTCAGGCCAGCCCCCTCTCTCTTCTCATTGGCTCACTGACTTTGATTGACAGCAGCGACGTCCGCTGCTGTGTCCCAGGCCAATCAGAAGAGCCAAGAAGAGCCAGGGCTCTTGTACAACATCACTGGATCAAGATGGGGCTCAGGTAAGTGTTTGGGGGCTGCTGCACACAGAAGGTTTAATTTTTTTTATCTTAATGCATAGAATGTATTAAAAGAAAAAAACCTTCTGCCTTTAGAACCACTTTAAAGTAGAATTAAACTCTCTCAATTGACATGAACTATTTTTTAGCTATCTAACTATCCTTATTCTGCTAGCTTTAGTAGATAGATAGAAAGGTATATTATATATATTATATATAAAAGGTATATTACATATCTCTGCCCCAGAAGAACCGCACAATCATCCCTGAGGCCGGCCGCACCGCCCCCCACCCCTGTTTGAACCTTTTTTTGCAATACTTCAGTTGCTTTCAGGTTTCTGGCCTAGGCCAAAATGATGTCATACATCCCAGGAGTGTTCATGGGCTTTTTATTTCTTTCATCTACAGTAGGGGAGAAGGTACTATGTACAGTTCACCCTCCTGCCTCCATGCCTGTGCTAAGAGCAGATGGATTCCAGAAGTAAATGCTACATGAACCATCTGTCTTTACTCGAGATGGCTGCAGCCAGTAATTCTAGGGGGTGTTTTTCAAAGTGATTTCTCAACAAAATAAAGCATGGAGACATAGATGGATGGGGGATTTTGCTTTGAATATTAAAAATGAATTAAACAATGTTTTTAGTTTGTGATGCTCAGATACAGTTTAGTTCCACTTTAAAGTGCACGTTCATCCTAAACAATTTTTTGGGATTTTGGATAGAGTATGGAAAGATTGGAATTGTTGCCTATTTTTTTTTGTTTTACTGCTACCTGGGGCTCCATTATAGAAAGTTCCCTTCAATCTGTCCCAGTGGCATAAGTTTACTAGAAGGGAAAATCTTCAACAAAAACACAGAAATAAAGTGCTTTTTGTTAGAGGGGTAGGAAAAGGTTAGAATCCCTGTGAGATTTCTATTGCTGTCTGTATCCATGTTGGAGATTTTCCTTCATTTCCTGTCTGGTTAAACAGTTGTCACCAGAAAAGTAAGTGATGGGAATTTTTTTTAACAAAGCCTCGGATGGCAGCACAAACCCAGAAGGGTCTTTCCACTCAATCAGAGAAAAACTGGCTGGACATTTACTTACTTACATTTAACCTCCCTGGCGGTATGATTGTTTCGGATTTTAGGTGCTGAAAGCGGTACCATTATTTTGCTAGTAATTCTTAAGGACGAGCAGCCCGAACCAACTATTTACATATGATTTTTTATGATAAAGTTTGAAACACAAAATCATAAATTATAATATAATAAATAACTATAAATAAGTTAAAGTATATATATATATATACAGTGCCTTGCGAAAGTATTCGGCCCCCTTGAACTTTGCGACCTTTTGCCACATTTCAGGCTTCAAACATAAAGATATAAAACTGTAATTTTTTGTGAAGAATCAACAAGTGGGACACAATCATGAAGTGGAACGAAATTTATTGGATATTTCAAACTTTTTTAACAAATAAAAAGCTGGAAAATTGGGCGTGCAAAATTATTCAGCCCCTTTACTTTACATATGTGTGTGTACATACGTATATATATATATATATATATATATATATATATATACATATACACATACATACATACATATATATATATATATATATATATATATATATACACACACACATATATATACACACACATATATATATATATATATATATATATATATATATATATGTATGTATATATATATCTATATATGTATAGATATATATATAGTACAGTAAAACTGCAGGAAAGGGCACTGGGGGGGGCAAACTAATGTCAATTTATCTTATTTTGTAATGTAATCCGATAGGATTACAATATATCAGTGTGTTTGACTTTTCAAATTTGCCGACGGTTCCACCCCCCTGCAAGCGTCACGTTGCAGGAGACGGAAGCCGGGGCTCACAGCATCGGGCGGAAGAATTTTAAGTCAGCAGCTACAAATACTGTAGCTGCTGACTTTTACATATTAGGACTTACCTGTCCAGGGTTCCCGCGATGTCGGCACCTGAAGCCAATTTTCATATCAGCTCTCGGGTGCTGCCACCGCCATTCAGGGCAAGGGAACTCGGCAGTGAAGCCTTTCGGCTACACAGCTGGTTCCCTACTACGCATGCACGAAGCGCGCTGCGTTATGTAATTGGCCCGACAGCAGAGGAAGAAGGAGGGGGGCCGAACTTCCGAGGGACAGCGCTGTGCAGCTGTCTCCCGGAAGTGGAGAAGGATACCTGTGAAAAACAGGTACCCATTCCCCCCTCCCCCCTGAAAGGTGCCAAATGTGGCACTTTTGGGTGGAACTCCACTTTAAATCTTGGTATGCTTTGTCTAATTCTTCTAGTTCTGTGCACTGATCCAGTGTGAAGTGTTGCCTTTGTGCGGGAGCTTCTTGTAATAAAGGCTGGTCATTGCTGGTCTCCCCTTGTGCAGGGTGACTGGTCTTGTCTTGGCCCCCTCCTATAGTTTTCTGCAGGTAGTGCTCTCTGCACAAACATTGTACAGTACAGTAATGATGTTATTTCTACTTTTAGATGTGAATATCCAGGTTTGCAAGGGCTTTTGATGCATACAAAGGTGGATTTATATCTTTTGTGGCTATAAAGTGCTACTAAACCCAGGAGGCTGCATTCACTATATCTGGTCTCCCACAGTAAACAGAACATGGAAATGCAATATTTTAGTAAATATAAACCGCTAAATACCTTTTCTCATCAGCAGTATATAGCAGTCTTGTGACGTCTATCAGCGTCCGGCCGAGCACTGGTTATAGCTTGTAGGAGGAGTTTTCATTCTCTCCTGATTGTACTATGAGGCTGCAGGACCCCTGACCCTTTGTCTGGACAGTGCTGATTGGCCCTGTGCTGATCACGTGCACCCTCCCAAGAAAAAAAAAAAAAACTCTCTAGCAAGACACTCCAAACTGAGCATGTGCAGCTTGCCCCCCAATGCTCTGTTCTATCAGGAGATGGATTGGGGACTGTGGAAGAAGGGGAGGATCAGAGAAGACAGGATCAAACAGCCTTTTTACACAATTCAACAGATTAACCCCTTAGGTTCCACAGTCAGTATAACAAGCAGATTTTACTGTTGTGGGTTTAACCTTCTTAGCGGTATCCCAGAGCGTGACTCGTGGTTACATTTTACTGTCAGAAGTGGTAGCCCCGAGTCATGCTCGGGGTAGCATTGCAGAGTGCCAGCGGAGCCTCCTTACCTGCCAGTGGAGTCCCCTTACCTTCTCCTGGCAATCCAGCTATGTCCTTAGCTCTGATCGCCGGCTGGCCGGCGTCTGACTTCCTGGTTCCAGCAGCTGCGGCGCACGGGAGCAGAACTGGGCGGGAAATTTGAAAGTGAAAACATAAATAAAAGAGGTGATACAATGTAATCTGAGAGGATTACACTGTATTTCCTCAGATTACCTCAAATCTGACATTTGATACATTAGAGTGCCTGACATTATACTGCCATTTGTGCCCATAAAAATATAACATGGCATCAAAAAGCGCCACTTTACTAAACCGCTTTTGGACCAGTTGAGTGACAGCGACATGGTGGTGCTCGCAGAATTGAGCGATAATAAATCGTGGGGTCATTTGTCGTCTGACACTGACCTGGCAAATGACAACGGCGATGATCCTGTACCTGACCTCAGCGATGTGCGCACTTGGTGCGCTATTGACTGCGATACGGACCACGTAGCGTCCCCAAGATTCCCGTTCACTGGATCACCTGGGATGAAGGTAGATGTTGAGCGTGACAACCCTCTGGCATACCTGCAATTATTCGTCACTGAGGAGGTAATTGAAAAAATCGTCACGGAGACAAATTGCTACCAAGAGCAGCAATCCCCTATGCTGCATGCCAGGTTTTCCAGAAGCAGAAAGTGGGAACCGGTGATGAAAGAGGACATCTGGAAGTTTCTGGGACTCATCATTCTTCAGGGGTTGGTGGGGAAACCCTTCCAGAAATGGTACTGGACCACCTACAAGGTACTGGCCACTCCGTTTTTTGGCACCGTGATGTCAGAATAACGCTTTTCCCTGATTATGAAGTATTTCCACTTCACAAACAATGATGAGTTTGATGAGGCCATGCATCCTGCGCCCAAACTGAAAAAAATCTGGGAGGTATGGCAAATTATTGTTACCAATTTCCAGCGGACCTACGTGCCAGAAAGGGATGTCAGTGTAGATGAAAGTTTGATGGCCTACAAGGGACGCCTAAGCTGGATTAAGTACATTACATCCAAAAGAGAGTGGTTTGGCATCAAATCCTATATGCTCTGTGAGTCATCCACGGGGTACAACTGGAATTCGATCATTTACACCGTAAAGGCCCAAAGTTCAACCCCAGGTACAGCGGCTATGGGATGGCCACATCATCTGTCCTCACACTGCTGGAGCCATTGCTGAACCAGGGATATTGTGTGACCATGGACAATTTCTACACGTCCCCGGAAATGTATGAGGTTTTGCTACAAAACAAGACTGACGCATATGGTACCGTTAGGCCTAACCGACGAGACATGCCATCTATGTTTGGCAAAAAAAAACTAAAAACCGGAGAAATGGTTGCCTGGCAGAAGGGTAAGATGAGGGCAATGCGATGGCAAGACAAGAAGGATGTGTGTCTCATGAGCACTGTGAACAATACCTCCACTGCCATGGTCCACACAAAAGGTGGGAAAGATGTGCTGAAGCCGCATGTCGTGATAGACTATAACAAAACCATGGGAGGTGTCGACAGAGCCGATCAGACAATGACCTTCTATCCGGCTATGCGAAAACAGCAAAAAGAATATCATAAGAAGATATTCAGACATCTTCTGGAACAATGCCTTTGGAACGCTTATATCCTGCACAGAGCAAAGAGTGACAAGCCTCTTGTTCATTCTGAGTTTATCTGGAAGGTGGCTGAGCGGATTTTTGTCAACCATCAGACTCCATCAGTAGTTGTAAACAGACCTGGACGTCATGCTGTTGACGTTGTCAACCCAGAACGCCTGACTGGTCGTCACTTTCTGGATTATATCCCGCCAGCCGCAAAAAAGGCAGCACCTATCAGGATGTGCCGTAGTTTGCTGCTCAAAGAGAGATGGCAATGGAAAGGAAGTCTGAAAGGAAACCAGGTTCAATTGTCGTGATTGTGAAACATGGGACTTTGTGCAGTCCCATGTTTCCAAATTTATGAAACTCAGGATGTTTATTGAATTTTCTTTGTTTGACAAATTTAATTATTTATTACATTATTGAATAAAATTATATTATTTATTAGATTATAATTCATGATTTTGTGTTTCAAACCTTATGACATCTGGGATGTCTACTAGAGTCTTGTTTGGTCAGGTTTAAGTCAGTAATTACTAAGAATTGTAGGCCTACAGTACATAACACCAAATTTCCATGCAGAAACGGTACCGCTTTCGGTACAAAATTCTAGACATAATCATACCGCCAGGGAGGTTAACAATAATACCTTATAGAAGAAGGACAGCTGAAGCTCGTTCGCTCATTCTGCATCCCTGTGACCCGTTTTCAGCAGACAATTGACAGACTGATGCTACACCCACCTAGGTTGAACCAGGAAAAAAAACCCCAAAAAATACTTCTCTTTTAAGGTATACTGTGTATCTAAGTGGAAGGATTTGTGCCTGGAGTTTAGCTTTAATTGCAGTAAGCCAATCTGCTGAAGTCATCCCAGCACCAAATGGGTCTGATTGAAACATGAAGTTTCTACATTTTCTGATACCAAAATATTACATTTATGAAACCATCTTTAAAAAAAAAAACCCAAAGCAAAATGAAAATCCAATCCAATATTCGACAAATAATCATAGACATCTTGAGTCCTGTTTATGAGGAAGTTGCAAAGTCGCTCCCAACTTCCGTATTTCCCTGTTCAGCTCAAGCTAACTTCATGTTTGTGGGTATTGTGGGTTTGTGACAATTTCTGAACATGTTTTTCAACTGTGTACATGCACTAAATTATCATTCACATATAAAAACTTTTTTGTAGGGACTATCCTTTTGTAGCAAATTCCTAATTCCAGTCTTTCTACTTACACTGTCCCCCTTTTTATTTTGGTCAGAAATAAAGACCTAAGAAAATAATGTTGCTATTTAAAGCTAAATTCCAGGCAGATATTTTGTAGTTATTAAAAAAAAAAAGATTTAAAAAGTAATTTACTTTCAACTAAAATAAGTAACTCAATCTGTCTTGATACCAGGCCCATGTCATCCTTGCAAACAGAGCTCAGACTGGGAGAGGGGGGAACAGCTTTAGGAGCCAATTAAGTTTTGCTCTTTGCACATGTGCTGACAGGAGAAGAGAGCAGAGTTCTGACTTATGCAGGCCGTACATGGGTCAAATTCCGAACGATTTGCTGATTGAAAATTGGTGGATTTTATAATCCAATGGTGCCACCATTGATTTAGAAATTCGACCAACCAAGCCTTTACTTTCACCTCCTGTTGCTATGGAAGGGAAAAATTTGTGGCCGGGAATCTTCTTTTCTTTCCAGGTCACAGCTCATGCACATTTATTTTTCTATTATATTTCTCACACGATTCTCCCATCATTGATTAGAAATTCATTCATTTTTCAAAAAAATGTCCAACTTGCCCGATCACTCAAATTTGATGGCCACACAAAAATCAACCATTGCTGCGGCCCCACTAATGGTCGAAAATTGAACAATTATTAAAAGGTGCGATTTTCGAATAAAAAATTGCTTAGAATTCAACATGTGTATGGCCGGCCTTAGGAGTGTGTTGCTGCTCTTGCGTTGTCCAATCGGCAGCAAGCAGGGGACACCACGTAAAGCGTAACTACACTTCACTTTTGTTGAGAAAACACTTTCCCCTCAGCAGTGGCGGCTGGTGCTCCATGGGCCGAGGGGGGGGTCAGACCCCGGACCACACCAGGCCGCACACCATCTCCCCCACCCTACCCCACAGCAAGACAGGAGACAGGAGAGGAGAGGACAGACAAGACAGGACAGGCAGGACCCCTCCGCTCACTCACCTGGATGCAGCAGCAGGCGGTGGCGGCTTTGGCTTCTTCCTCCGTCTTCTGTGTCTCCTCCCTCCTCCTCCATGCAATGGCATGGCTTCTCCTTTCGGCCAATCGGGAAACGGGTCTCAAAACCCACTTCCTGATTGGCCAGGAGGAGGATCTGTGTGACAATTGCAAATTTTCATTCGATATTGTCACACAACTGGGTGGGCTCGGGGCGCACTGCTCTGCGCCCCGAGCCCACCCTTTTTTTTTAGCCTGTGAGAGCCTCTGACTCTAATAACATGGTTAAAAAAAGAGCCCCATTGAACTCCATGCATCCAGCGCCCCCTCATGTAGATTAGGGGGGCGGACGCATGGAAAGGGGGGGGGGGCGGCGCCCCTGCGCCCCGTATGACCAGCTGCCACTGCCCCTCTGGGTGATCTATGTACAATGCAAGGATTATAACAATGTTTGTTAAAGATTCTTGACTTTTCTTTTTCTGAAGAAATCCCTGTTTGTTCCTCTGTTCTTCTGTGCTGACTGGGTCTAATGGGAGTGGTTTCATAATTATCAATCAGCTGTGCAGCTGCAGAGCACTAATGAGGAAATCTGCTGGGCCTGCATCCCTTAGACGTTATTTTCTTTTGGGAATATCTCACCAAAAATTAAATTTTTGTTGCAGGGGATGCCAGAAATCTGACTTGTATCTTAGGCAGACTTCTGGGAAAATTGGTGAGCCAATCACACAAGCAGGAAATGATGTTTCTGGGGTGTGGTCAGTACACATTCTGTTTACAGAACAGCTCCAGGTAGCCATATTGCATTGCATTTTCAGAAAATTACAGCGGCTGCAGAGTGAAAAGGAAAGGTAATTTTTAATAACATTCAATTACAATATGACTTGTGTCGCAAGTGTATACGCTTTATTATTTTTTCTTTATTTGCTATTTTTTTCCCCATGAAAGTGGAGTTACCCTTTAAGTCTAAAGATCTTATTCACGCGGCCGATTAGAGCCATTCACCGCCAAAAATCAGAGCATTTTCTGCAGCCAACGTTAGTAATTAATTATGGCCACAAAGCCAGTACACATCTATGACAGGCTGGTAGGTACCATAACTGTTCTCATGGAAACGGACATCCAAGGTGTTACCTATGATAAGGACTGATGAGCAGCCCTGCTCAAGTGGGCTCAATTTATTTTGTCACACTTGCATGGGCCTGTGGCTGCCTCCCCTCCCCGCCCCCCCCTTACTTTCCTCATCGTCATATGTCTATCTCACCTATTACGGTCTGCTTATTTGCACGTGCTTGTAACATTAATAAATAGTGCACTGCTTCTTTAAGAATTCCACACACCTGGCTGTACAGGTACAGTCAGCCAATCAAAAGGAATAGAACCTGCCAGATTGTGTGGGGCACATTATATAAGGGACCCGGCCTAGGTGTGTCTTCCTTTTGGGATCATCACAGCAAGATAGCTATCCACCGTCCCACCCATCGCGAGCACTTATTTGTGGTTTTGTCACCCTCGGAATTCGGGGGGGGGGGGGGACTGGTTTATGTTTAAATATGTTGTTTGCTTGAGTTTTTATAACTAAGCATTGAGGCTACGTTCACATGTAGGCGTAGCGGATCACGGGCAGAATCACCATGATTCTGCCCGCGATCCGGAATCATTGCAAATCGCGGCAGTGTTAATTTTGGCAGCAAATTTCGATTTCGTTTCAGTCATAGTCTTTTGACTAAAATGCCATTTTAGTTTTGGTTGTATTTTAGTCTTTTGACTGAAATGCGATTTTAGTTTTAGTCGTGTTTTAGTCATCTGAATTGTTTTAGTTTTAGTCATATTTTAGTTGATTAAAATCTCATACATTTTAAACAAATACAAATCGAATAGGTTTAGGTTAATTGTAATGCATTATTTAAACATTTCTCTAGCATTTCCAAATGAATTGTATACTCCTGGAGTAAAAATCGAATAATATATTATTATAAGGTTTGAACACGCACTACAGACACAGATTTAGTCCCCATTCACATTAGCGCGACTTGTCAGGCAACTTGGTCGCCTGACAAGTGGCGGTGGTTCGTCTGCCATTGATTAGCACAGGACCCGTTCTAATAGGAGCTCAGACTTAGAAAAAAGGTCCTGTACTACTTTGGGGCGACCTGGAGGCGACCTGCATTGACTTGAATGATATGAAGTCCGTGCATGTCGCGCCGAGGTCGTGGTGCACGCTGTGCACCGCGACTTCACAGGTCGCCCCAGCAAGTAGCGTCGTCCCTGTCTGAACGGGGTCTTAGCCATTGTGATGCGATGCCCGTGATTTGCAATGGCACCCCAAACGCTGTGCGATGTTGCTGCAAATTTCCGCCTGCCGAATCGCAGTAACATCGCGCAAACAGAATCGCGTGACGCCTGATGCCCAAAAACGTTCTGCGATTCTGTTTGCGCGACATCGCACAGCGTTTGGGGTGCATTGCAAATCACGGGCATTGCACAGGCGTCCCACGATTTGCAATGATTCCGGATTGCGGGCAGAATCGCGGTGATCCGCTACGCCCACAAGTGAACGTAGCCTTAGATATTAATACTTTTTTATTATTATATTTTTCTTTATTGATGAAATTTGAGATATGGTATTTATTTATGTTTTAAACCAAAATAAAGTGCCGCTGCCATTAAGTCCCGGTTCACACTTGTGCGATGCGGGAAGGCTGCGAATTCGCAGCCTGTTCCTGCATCGCAAACGCACCCCTGGCAGTTCACACTGACATATGCGATACGCAGGGGGTGTCAATGAAATCTTAACGACACCCCCAGTTTGATCGCATATCGCAGTGCGATCTGACAGTTTGCACAGGAACGGATCGCACAAGTGTGAACCACTGTGCGATCCGATCCAGATGCGGCTGGAAAAAAAGGTCCTGTGCGTGTTTGGTGTGGATACAGTGCGAATTCAGCCATACAAAGTGTATGGCTGAATTTGCATCCGCACCTCCGATTGCATGTGATGAAGGAGCAGTGAGCTCCGAATTACATGCGATCGGCGCACTCGCAGAAGTGTGAACCGGCCCTTATTGCCACATCTAGTGTCTGGTGTATGTATTATTTTTGATAAGGTTGTCTTTCGGGAATAAAGGTTTTCGGTATTGGGGTATAGTGCAGCCTGCATTTCCCATGGTTTCAGATAGAGTGTGTCCAGGACTGCTCATTTGTCACTAATTGCATGTAACACTTAGGCCTCATCCACACTGCAGCTGATAAACTCACATTTTTGTGAGTTTTGGCCTATAAGCTCCCCTCTATGTTATCCTAGGTGTTCGTGCACACATGGACTTTTTTGAAGTTCATCAGCAGGCAGTTTATGGGCTGTTGTCAGAATGCCCTAAAATTGCATTCAAGAGCAGTTCTTCTGGCCACAAAAAACGCTGAACGCTGAAAAACACGCATAAACGCGCTTTTATAAGCATTTAGCGTTTTTTACATTGCAGAGCTGAATGCCATTTTACAAAAATGACCAAAAACACTAACGCGAAAAAAGCTAAAAAAAAAAAAATTAGATTAAAAAGCGAGATTAAAAATTGCTGTTTAATGCATGTTTTTTAAAGCAGCAGTTTCTTGCCAGCAATCTGACATTCAGAAAGACTTTTTGGAACATTCTGTGTGTATGGAGCCATAGATGTCTGTTTAGGTCTGGGTCACACTGGTGCGACGTACGCTCCAACTTTGGAAGCACGTCACATGATGTGCACAAATCATTGGTTCCCAATAAAAGCCATCTTAACTGGTCCGAAACAAGTCAGTCTGACTTTGAAAAAGGTTCCTGCACTACTTTGGTCCCACTTTGGTCCGACTTCAGCCCATTCAATATCACTGAAGTCGGATCAAAGTCGGATTCTAGTCCGATTCGTGACATCCGGCATGGTGATTACAGCAGCAGGAAAAGGAATTAATATCACGCTGGGATTGTTTTGATTGGTCAAAGGACAAGTCGGACTATCTCAAAGTCTGAGCAAAATCGTATCCTGTTCATTGAAGTCGGATGGAAGTAGGACCGATGTAGGACTGATGTTGCAGGGCAAAGATGGAGTGAAAGTCATAGAACAGTCGTGTCGTACCATAGTGAGCCCCGGCCTTATACATTACCAGGTATTGTGCTTCACAGCCTGTCATTGATTTTACAAGCTTCTGGCGCCAACTGATTGCAAACATCTGTGATCCCAGCCACAGAAATACTATTACGCTTTTTGGTGGTGCAGAGCTGTAATTGGCCATGTGAGTGAGGTCTTATAGTGAAAGCGGTGTCACCTTACTGACTGTACTGTCTGTCAGATGTGTATAAATCACAAACCTGGCTGGGCAGAATTAAAAATCTCTGGGCGATAAGACAACTGTATTTGCAGTATTTATTTAGCTGTTTGTCTGGGGTTCTGCTTTAGTAAATCTAAATACACAGATTAAATCCATATATAAGAACTGTTCAACCAGCCAAATGCTCTGCATTTTTGTCCATCCAGTTCTATAATTCACTGTATACAGCTCTTCGACACAGCACAGGTCTGTATGGTGGGGGAGGTGGGGGGACCTGAATTTTCTTTCCTGTAGTTTAGTAACACATATAGGTCTCCCATCCTTTGATTGGACTGTGAAAAGAGAAGAAGCAGACGGAAGAGCTTATTTTTGTCACCCTGCTCTCTCCTTCTATCAGCATGCTCCTTGCACTGCAGGGCAACTTGTTGGCTCCATGTGCTGCTTCTACCTACCCCAGTCTTAGCTCTACTGTACAAGAGGCTTGGAATCAGCCTCTACAAGAGGCTCATCCAAACCAAATTCAGGTACTTATACTGCTTGCATTTAAACAAATATATGCAGTGACTACAAAGTTGCATTACATTCTTTCTTTGATATTTGCCTGAAACTGAGCTTTAGGACTGGCCATACACTATCCAATCTAGTTGCACAATGTCTGTACAATTTCATTTGTAGTTACTAAAACTATGTAATATGAGGACAAACATAATCACTTTATACAATTAAAATCCAATCAGTAAGACCCTTGCACTACATAGTTGATGGTAAATCTAAAGCCACTTGTACAATAAGATTGTATGGTGTGTGGTTTGCTTGAAAAAGAACACCTAACTGTGTGGACATTGACAGTCAAACACATTGTTATGTACACTGTTAAAGTCCAGCTTACCTTCCTGACCCAGGGAGGCATAATGTGAGTACTCGGAGAGCGATGATGAGTGTTGATCACAATGACAGTAATAATAATTGATGTGATGACCAGCACCATGGTGAATAACATATATTTTCCAATCAGGGGAACAGCACTTGAGGTGGATGGGATCAGTTCAACAATGACCAGAAGAAACACAGTCAGGGACAGCAGGACAGAGATACTTAGGGTCATCTTCTCCCCTGCAGATCATAAAAAGAGATTCATAATCATTGTTTACATTGGGAAAAGTGTCATCCAAAAATCATATGTGGCTATTAAACCACTTGCCGACCGCCGCAAGTACATATACTGCGGCGGTCACCCCCGTGCAGGAAAAGTGACGTACCGGTACGTCACTCGCCTGTGAGCCAATAGGGGGCGAGCGTGCGCCGCTGGAGGCGCGCTCCCGCCCCCGCTCCTTCACGTACACCTCTGCGCGAGTGACCGGCGGACCCGATGTCCGCCGGTCACTAGCGATCGTCAGTTACAGAGGGAGAAAGGCAGGCGGCTAGTGTAAACAAAGCCGCCTATCATTCTCCCCTGTGTAAGTGCAGAGATCATACGGTCCTGCTATGTAGGATCGTAGATCTCTGCTGTTACATGAACAGCCACATCCCTGCACAGTTAGAAACACGCCCCTAGGGACACACTTAACCCCTTCTTCTCCAATAAAGTTAACCCCTTCCCTGCCAGTGTCATTTTTACAGTAACAGTGCATATGTATAGCACTGATTACTGTAGTAATGTCACTGGTACCCCCAAAAGTGTCAAAAATGTCAGTCAAGGGTCCGATCTGTCCGCCGCAATGTCGCAGTCCCGCAAAAAAAATCGCAGATCGCCGCCATTACTCGTTAAAAAAACAACAAAAATGACAAAAATCTTTCCCGTAGTTAGTAAACGCAATAACCTTTGCGCAAACCAATCAAAATACGCTTTTTGCGATTTTTATTTACCAAACATATGTAGCAGAAAACCAATTGGCCTAAAAAGGGGAAAAAATTTTGATTTTTACATTTTTTTGGGGGAATTTCATATAAAAAAATGTGAAAAATATTGTTATTGTTTTTAAAATTTACGCTCTTTTTTTGTTTATAGCGCGTGATCAAAAAATCGCACAGGTGATCAAATACCACCAAAAGAAAGCTCTGTTTGTGGGAAAAAAAGGACGTCAAATTCGTTTAGGTATAGCGTCGCAACGACTGCGCAATTGTCCGTTAAATTCAAACAGTGCCGAATCGCAAAATAGGGCCTGGTCAGGAAGGGGGTAAAATCTTCTGGGGCTTAAGTGGTTAAAAAACTAGGGAAGAGAAGATAAGAGAAAAAGTTTTTGCCCAAGGTCTCTGATATGATTCCGTCTTTAAAGCATAACTCCACTTTTGCTGAGAAAACAACATTCCCTTCTGGGTGATCTATGTACATTTAACATCTAGTAAACTGAAATCTGATGGATTACTTCACTTTTAAAATCGTCAGTGCATGAATAACACTTGTCAGATGTGAACCTGTTAATTGTGGCATTTTTGTTAGTATTTTACTTTGTTATACAGGTCAGAGAGAGAGAATGACTTGAATATACTTTATAATGCAGTCTTTACAATATATATACAGACCTTAATCACTTGCCGACCGCCGCACGACTATTTACTGTGGCAGTCAGCCCCTACTGGGCAAAACAACGTAGAGCTACTTCGCTCGCCCGCGAGCGCGCACCGCCGGAGGAGGTGCTCCTGCCCCCGCTCGTTCACTAACATCCCCAGGCGAGTGACCCGCGGCTCCGATGTCCGCCGGCTACTCGCGATCCCCCGCTGGAGAGGGAGAAAGGCAGGCGGCTGATGTAAACAAAGCCGCCTGTCATTCTCCCTGGTGTAACTGCAGAGACTATACGATCCTGCTATGTAGGATCCTATGTCTCTGTGGTTACATCACAAGCCACGCCCCCCTACAGTTAGAATCACGCCCCTAGGGATACATTTAACCCCCTGATTACCAATAAAGTTAACCCCTTCCCTGCCAGTGTCATTTTTACAGTAACAGTGCATATTTATAGCACTGATTACTGTAGTAATGTCACTGGTACCCCCAAAAGTGTCAAAAATGTCAGTCAAGGGTCCGATCTGTCCGCCGCAATGTCGCAGTCCCGCAAAAAAAATCGCAGATCGCCGCCATTACTAGTTAAAAAAATAACTTTTGCGCAAACCAATCAAATACGCTTATTGCAATTTTTTTTCACCAAAATTATGAAGCAGAAAACAAATTGGCCTAAAATTTTAAAAAATTTGGATTTTTACATTTTTTTGGGGGGGAATTTCGTATAAAAAAATGTGAAAAATATTGTTATTTTTTCAAAATTGTCGCTCTTTTTTTGTTTATAGCGCAAAAAGTAAAGATCGCACAGGTGATCAAATACCACCAAAAGAAAGCTCTGTTTGTGGGAAAAAAAGGACGTCAATTTCATTTGGGTACAGCGTCGCAATTGTCAGTTAAAGTCACGCAGTGCCAAATCGCAAAATAGGCCCTGGTCTTTGAGCAGCCAAATCCTCCGGGGCTTAAGTGGTTAACATTAAAAGAGTTGTAAAGTCTCAAGGTTTTTCACCCTAATGCATTCTCCACTTACACTGTGCAGGGAAAATAAACAGCCTTGTGCAAACCCGCGGGACGCCAAGCAAATGGCCATGCGTTCCACCCGCGTAACCGGAAGCCGGAAGCCGGAAGTGGTTGCAGCCGGAAGTGACGTATTGCGTATTCGGACGGCTTGACGCGTTTCGCTCCGCCAATCAGAGCGTTATCAAAAGCTTTTGATAACGCTCTGATTGGCGGAGCGAAACGCATCAAGCCGTCCGAATACGCAATACGTCACTTCCGGCTGCAACCACTTCCGGCTTCCGGTTACGCGGGTGGAACGCATGGCCATTTGCTTGGCGTCCCGCGGGTTTGCACAAGGCTGTTTATTTTCCCTGCACAGTGTAAGTGTAATTTTATTTTGCGTGCTAATAAACGGTTTATACATACTGCACGATGATGGCCCTTTTCTTTTCATGAACTGGGAGAGTATTGCCTGGATATAGAGTGAGAGGCATTGGTTCGGCACCCTGCTCCTGCTGATGATCTATTGAGGGGTCTACTTCATAAGACCATTGTTAAGGCGTTTTTATATCCAGCTTCTGGTGAGTGGGGAACCGAGAGGGGAGCACTATCTCACCTGGACTGAGCACTGGCACTTTCTTATTTATCGAGCACAAGGCACTTGTATGAGCACAGAGACTTTTCACTTTAAGAATATTGGTTGAAGATTACAGAAATTTGCGGATTTTTTATATATACCTATTTATATACATAATTTTTTCTGATGCATATGATAATTTTTGTATTCTTTTTCACATGGAATGTTTTATTATTCATAATTGATATTCATGGTTGATATTTATTTGATTTGTAAGCACAGGTTTTATGGTTGCACTCAGCACAGCTTTGCATTAGCACTTTATTATTGACACATATTTATTAGGTGTTTTTAGCACAAGCAGCGCAGGTACATAGTTGTTTTATTGTTTGAAAGGTTACACCTTTTATACCTGCAGCAGCTTATTTTAGTTTATAATTTATTTATTTATTGGCACCTAGTGATCCTAAGCGCAAACCCCTCACATTTGAATAAGCATAGATTGATGCTGTATATTGAGCACCATAAAGTACCCATTCCTACTTTGACAGTGCTGCCTCCCTCCCCAATTTATTGCAGTGATCCTATAAATCCTTATCAATAACATACTCACACACCCAGCAACCACCCAGATAGAAAGGATAACTTGCCACAAATTTGTTGCAGTGTTGAATTTTAAGTCTGTTAACTTGCTGAACATTTTCACTGGCAAGTTGTACACTCGCAGAGCACTTGAAGATGCTACAGGGTACTCTACTTACGCAAGCGCCACTTCATCAGCATCTTGGCAGTTGTAGATTAAACAGAGGCCAAGATGGCGGCTTCCACAGAATTTTTTAAAACATAATCATAATACCTCAGACTGAACAAAGAGGAAAATAGAACCTAAAGTCAAAAGTAGAATAACATCTTATTTAAAAAAGAGTTGGCTTACTGGTTGCCATTGTTGCTAAAGAGATAGAGTCTGTTCACCTAGCTTAGTGAATAAGCTGAAGTTGCGCTCACTTTAATCAACCAATCACATGCAAGCAAGACCCTGTATTTTATAACGTGGTAGTAAACCATGGCATTTAGCACAAGTTCTAGTTGACACCTTTCCAATTTGTAGCAAATTTGTGTGGCAAGTCTCTCGCAAGAACAAAGTTGCAGTGGTGAGTCTACAGTAAGAGCGCTGCAAGTCTACAACATGAAAATTCAGCCACAGCGACCCCTGTGGTGGGATGACTATTGCACAACATAACTGAACCAGGACTTGCAGCAGACTTGCAGAATGTTTGCAAAGAAAGTTGATCTGGAGTCATGCAATGCGGACTTGCTGAAAACGGGCAACAAGCTTGTGAAGCCTGGCAAGTCTAGCAATAGCTTAGCAAGTCATTTTCAAACTTGCAGCTCAATTGCTTGCTATCTGGGCAGCACTGTTCGGTTGAGATCCAATGCTATGCCACTACACAACTGGTCCCATGCTGCCATCTTCTTTTGAAGTCATCAGGGACTGTCTGTCTCTACCAGATTTTTACAGATGGCCCCGAGATGACACACATGCGCCGCATCATGAGGGGGGGATGGCTGCAAAAAACATGCAGACCCCCCTGATGAAGTGGCGCTTGTGCAGTAGAGTACCCTGTAGCCTCCTGGGATGCATGATGTGAGTATTCCAGAAGGCTGCATGAAACAAATATGTCATTCTTACCTCATGTCTAGGGGTGTATGTAGGCTGCAGACACTTTCAGCAGTTTATTTTGACATTAAATATATGAACAGGATGGAAGGTCAACTATTGTTTCCTCACAAAAAGTTGCATTGGCAACAAACCCTCTCCTACCTCCACTTTTTTCTCTCTCATCTCTCAATCAGCATAAACAGACCCTCTTGGCTGAGTGCATATTTATAGAATGCTCTGCAGGTTTCCAAGCCTGCATGTCCATCTATCCTCTAAAATCTTCAGCGGTATGGGTGACACTAAAAAAATGTTTAGAGGCTTATGTAACTGAAATCTCATATGACAAAACAATTCTCATAATAGTCCTACATACCTGAATCAGTAGGAAGGTAGAACACCAAACCAGTCAGAAATGAGAAGAGCAGACAAGGAATGATGACATTGACAATAAAGTAAAGAGACAGCCTCTGCAGGACAAAGTGATAGGTTATGTCCAGGTAAGGAACATCTGGGCAGCAAGTATAAAAAACCCAGTGCTTCCAGCAGCGATAATCCTTCATTAACCACTCCCCACTCTCCATGAAGTTACTGAGGTCTGGACGGTCATTTTCCTGAAACACATAGAATTAGAAAAATAACTGGTCACACTTAGAACACCCCCAGGTGCAGTGCACATTATGCCTCGTTTCCACTGAGTGGTACGGTACGGTACGGTTCAGTTCAGTACGGTACGGTTCGGAACGGTACACATTGCGTTTCCACTGCCAATAGTACCCTTTCATGATAGGCGTGGTGTAGCAGGAAAGCTGTGATAGATGATTCTCTGTCAACCAATCAAAGTTCTGTTGGTACGGTACTAATGTGCTTGGTATCCCAACGAAAGGGTACCAAAAAGTGGTACGGTACGGTTCGGAATTAGGGTACCATTCATAATGGAAACGGCATAAATAGCGTACCGTACCGAACCAAACCATACCAGAAAGCTCAGTGGAAACGAGCCATTATTGTTGGGTTAATTCATCTACAAGGATAAAGAATCAAATAGAAAAGGGTAATATGTTTTATTCTGTAAGACGAAGACGCGCTACCAGCGGTTAATTAAACATTTCGTCGAAAATGTTTCATACTTAAAGAGGACGTAAACCCATCCATTTAACAGTTTAAAAAACATTTACAAAAAGTTACATTTCTGACATGTGATGGGAATGTAACACTCCTATTGGTTGTGCTTCCAACCAAACTATCAAACCATCCAATGGCTGATGTCCTAACGGATCACATGTGCTGCATCTTGGCTGTTGTAGATTAAACAGAGGCCAAGATGGGGGCCTCCTTGGCTGAAAACGATAGGAGAGTTTACTTCCACTTTAAACATAAATATGAAACACCAACATAGGGCTGGCCTAGAATCAGGATTCCTATTTGAGATACACAGAATTTTTAAAACATAATCATAATAACTCAGACTGAACAAAGAGGAAAATAGAACCTAAAGTCAAAAGTAGAATAACATCTTATTTAAAAAAGAGTTGGCTTACAGGTTGCCATTGTTGCTAAAGAGATAGAGACTGTTCACCTAGCTTAAGCCCCGTACACACGTACCGATCGTCGGCATACAAACGTCGGCGGACGAAAGATCTGCCGATTGTACGCGTGTTAGTATGGTGCCTCCGACAGCTGTCTGCGCACAATCCGCGGACAAAAGTCTTTCTTGCAAACATGAAAATTTTTGTCTGCGGACACCAGAACGGACGATTGTTCGCCTGTCAGTACAGAATTCGGCCGACAGACCGCAGATTTGCAAGACTGGGCATGCTCAGAAAATAAAAAACACAGGGAAAGTTAACCATTACATGACATCACTTCTGCAGTCAGCTGAAGTCTGCGGACAAAATTCTTGTGCTGTCCTTGTGCTGTCTTTGCACTTTTCAACAGACACCGACATCCCGGGGAGAAAAGACGAACATTTGTATGCCGACGATCGGTACGTGTGTACGGGGCTTTAGTGAATAAGCTGAAGTTGTGCTGACTTTAATTACCCAATCACATGCAAGCAAGACCCTGTATTTTATAAAGTGGTAGTAAACCATGGCATTTAAATAAATAAAAATCTCTTGCAAGGCAATGGCATAATGTGCTAGTATGCATCGCATACTAGTACATTATGAAATACTTACTTTAGAACGAAGCCCTCCAGTGGCGCACTTGTACCGCTGACAGAGCTTCCATCTTCACAGCTTGAATGGGCGAGCTGCAATGACGTCATTTCCGCACATCTGCACAGGAGTCATGGTCACGGCACGTCGCTCTGAAAGGGTATGCCGTTCCTTCAGCGTGCATGTGCAAGTGGCGTCACTGGCTGCCAAAAGAGCGAATATGTCCTAAACGGTGCACGTTTAGGAGATATTCATTTTACCTACAGGTAAGCTTTATTATAAGCCTACCTGTAGGTAAAAATCACGAAGCAGACTTTACTACCGCTCCAAATTCCCCTTCACATGATTAGGTATCAGAGTGAACACAGCTTCACCTTATTTATTAATCTGTGTGAACATCTTCAAAGTGTACATACACTTTTCACAGTTAACATTCACTTTGCTATCCCATTAGTAAGTTACCCTACTGTCTTCATAGAGTTTGTATGTTCTAAATGTTTGTGAGGGTTTGCTACTAGAACTCCAGATTCAGCTCACAAACTGCTAGGCATTCATAATCTGTAGATTAACTTTCCCAGGTATTGGTCCAATGTCATGGGAACAATAATGTATGTTCTTATTTGAAAGGTGGGATCATGCAGAGGTCTGTCAGGATATGCTGTCACTGATAGCTGAAGGTCTGTACTAATGACTAGAGTTAATCAGAGTGGATCCGAATCATGTAATGATCATGGCAGCGTTCACAGTGCTCACTTGCAGACTGAAGGTTTTCTCACAAAATAAACATCCTGAACCCACAGATGACACTGCAGCCTGAATGGCAGTGTGTGTCTGTTTACTACTGTAAATATCAGATACAATTACAGTATTAAAAAAATGAATGAATTAAAAATGAAAAAATGTACTTTTTGTCCATTTGTTACCCCACAATAAAAACATGAGTAATTTTACCATAGAAGATTCTTATATGTCCTGAAATATGAATGCAAAAATGATTTAGAGAGGCACACCAGTCACAGATGTATTGCCATGTTAACTAACACATACTGATATACATACTAAATTTGGCCAGAACGTTTAGGATTCAATGACATCTGGTCATAAAAGGGTTTCTTTGTCATATAAGGCATATATAATATTGTACAAAACAACAATAGTTTCCATAGGAGTTAAGCATATATATTTTGCTAATGGTATTGCTACAGAAGGTATAGATGTAAATAGGCAAAATAAAAACCAAGTTGTGCCAAGCGGGGTTGTGAGGACAGGAGGGAAAGAGTAAATAGGGGGGTAATAATGTAGGACTATGAAAAGGAAGGGGGTGGTGTTCCTTTTATAATGTTACAATATTTTGGTGCTTCATAAAAAAATACTTTAAAGTGTTACTAAACCCAAGACCCTGGATTCACTATATCTGGTCTCCCACAGTACACAGAACAAGGAAATAATAGTTTTAGTAAATATAAACTCCTAAATACCTTGTCTCATCAGCAGTTAGAGCAGTTTGGTGACTTCTATCAGTGTCCAGCAGAGCACTAGCTAAAGCTTGTAGGAGGGGTTTTCATTCTCCCCTGATTGTCCTATGAGGCTGTAGGATCCCTGACTCTCTGTCTGGACAGTGCTGATTGGCTCTATGCTGATCACATCCCAGAAAAAAAAAAAACTCTTTAGCAATACACACCAAACTGAGCTTTTGCAGCTTGCCCCTGGAGGCTCTGTTCTATAAGCAGGTGGTTTGGGGACTGTGGAAGAAGGGGGGGGGGATCAGAGAAAACAGAATCAAACAGCGTTTTTACACAATGCAGAGGATTAATCCCTTATGCTCCGCAATGAGTATAAAATGCATACTTTGCTGCATATACAGACTGATTTTACTGTTTTGGGTTTAGTAACACTTTAATATCAAACTTCACTTCCTCCACCACTTAAAAAAAATCTTATTATATTATCTTTTTTCTTGCAGTATTCTGACGGGACAATTGACATCATGGGGTTTTTCTCTTTCTATTACTAAGTGGAGGTGGTGGGTGGTCCTCGCCGCTAGACAGCATGGCACCACTGACAATGATAAATCAGTGCTTTGCTGTTCAGGAATATTGATCAGCAAAGCACTGAATATTGACCTTGTCTCATCAGCAGTTAGAGCAGTTTGGTGACTTCTATCAGTGTCCAGCAGAGCACTAGCTAAAGCTTGTAGGAGGGGTTTTCATTCTCCCCTGATTGTCCTATGAGGCTGTAGGATCCCTGACTCTCTGTCTGGACAGTGCTGATTGGCTCTATGCTGATCACATCCCAGAAAAAAAAAAAACTCTTTAGCAATACACACCAAACTGAGCTTTTGCAGCTTGCCCCTGGAGGCTCTGTTCTATAAGCAGGTGGTTTGGGGACTGTGGAAGAAGGGGGGGGGGATCAGAGAAAACAGAATCAAACAGCGTTTTTACACAATGCAGAGGATTAATCCCTTATGCTCCGCAATGAGTATAAAATGCATACTTTGCTGCATATACAGACTGATTTTACTGTTTTGGGTTTAGTAACACTTTAATATCAAACTTCACTTCCTCCACCACTTAAAAAAAATCTTATTATATTATCTTTTTTCTTGCAGTATTCTGACGGGACAATTGACATCATGGGGTTTTTCTCTTTCTATTACTAAGTGGAGGTGGTGGGTGGTCCTCGCCGCTAGACAGCATGGCACCACTGACAATGATAAATCAGTGCTTTGCTGTTCAGGAATATGGTGAGCCCAAGCGGGTCAGAGAAGGTGGTTTGAATGACGCTGGGCATCATTCAATCTGGAAGATTGGGGGCATCCCAAAGAATTTTCTGTCAGAATTTTCTGCTGCGGGTGGCAGCATTGAAGAGGAGGTATTGGGCTAAACATTCTTTAATTTTTTTGTTATGTAGAGTTGGAATTTAATTTTTTTTTCTGTTCAGACAAATGTTTATTTTTTGTAGGAACTTCCACCATGACTGTCAATAGTGAAGTTCCATTAGTGCCCATTCACACTACCGCGACTTGTCAGGCGACTGGTCAGCCTGACAAGTTGCGGTCCAAGCAATGCTACGGGAACCGTTCTAATAGGAGTGACTCAAGTCGCTCCGACTTAGAAAGTAGTTCCTGTACTACTTCGGGGAGACATCGGAACGACTTGCATTGACATTCATTATATGAAGTCCGTGCAAGTCGCGCCGAAGTCGCGGCGCACGCGACTTCACAGGTCGCCCCGAAGTAGTGTGAACCGGCACTTATAGCGTTTCAAATTACAAAATTAAAAATATTTATACCAAATATAAAAATTACCGGGTTTATCACCACCAAATTGCCATCGTAGGTCCATGTACCAAGCTTCATGCTGCAGTTTTGTGTGTCGAACGGGAAATACGTGACTATAATCTCACAGTAGCTTTTGAAAATAGCTGGAGGCATCCATGTAATTTTTCCTGTGTAATCCACAAGGACCTTGGTATCCTTGACAATAGCAAAGTCACCATCAGCACTATAAGGAGACAATACTATGGGTTACAAGTGTGTGTGCAAAGGCTGAGTAGATCCATTAAAAAGTCCTTAGTCTCTTACCTTTATGTATTATACAAAGGACATACAGTTAATGAGAACAAGTGCCGTGTTCACATGTAGTTTTGATACTCTGACAGATAACATGATCTTTAGATGTACAGGCGGTCCCCGGGTCACAAACATCCAACTTACATTCGACTCCTACTTACAAACATAGGGAGACAACAGGAAGTGAGGAGAAATCTCCCCCTAGGAAGGGAAATTCACTCCTGTAAGAGTTCTCATGGGAAAAGGTGTCTCCACTGAAGCTTTATCACCAATCCTTCTTTCCACAACAACCCAAAATTTTCAAAATCCAGTTGTCATAGGGACAGAAGGTGAGGTGAAATCTTCTGAACAGGGGTACAGACAGCAAAACAAATGTTGCAAGGGTGTAAACCCTTCCCTATGCTATCCAAAAAACTTAAAAATTATTCTTATGGCTGGTGCTAAACTTAAAAAATTTACCTGTTCCGCCTTACAAACAAATTCGACTTAAAGCGGAGTTCCATCCTGAAAAACATTTTTTAGCTAAAAATACCCCCGGGACAGTCAGGGCTCATGCATTTCAGCAATGATAGCCTCTGAACTGTCCCCTGTTTCACTTACCTTTTAGAAGAAATACTTACCTTGAAAATGTCTTGTCCAGCGCTGCCATCTCAGGTGTGGGCAGCTGAAGCCGGAGCGTCCTCTTCGGTGATGTCGGAGTCCCACAATGCCCTGCACCGGCCCTGCTGATCACTTCCGGGGCAGGCGCATCATCCCTGCACAGCTTCTGGGCATGCCCAGAAGCTGTTTAGCAGGGAATGACGCGCATGCCCCCGGAAGTGACGAGCAGGGCTGGTGCAGGCGCATTGACTCCTGGGAGCGATGACGCTCATCTCCCAGGAGTCAATGCAAGCAGGAAGAGACGGTGCGGTCGTGGCCGCAGAGGGAGGAAGAGGAAGGAAGGTAAGTATATTTTCTTTAAAAACAAGTAAGTAAATCAAAAAAAAATTTAAACTATCCAATTTTCAGAAAAAAAAAATAAACGGATGGTGCAAAATTGTTTTAGAGACCGGACCGCTGCTTTAAGAACAAACCTACAGTCCCTATCATGTTTGTAAACCGGGGACAAATGTATGTTGTTTTAACTTTTTATGATACAATACACTGAAGAAAGAAAATTCCCCTTGGTGTTGAGACTTTTAAAGCATTAAATATTGGATCATGACAAATGAAAAAAAAATATGTAAATAAAACAAATGTTTATTAATCCATAGAAAAATCTAAAAAAAGATTATAAAATAGTTACACATGCAAGTGAAAATACAAAAAATGCATAAGATTTATACCAGTGTAGATACAGCACAATAGCAATGAACTGAAAATGCACCGACTGTGGAGGGTACAGTGATGAAATTGTGACTTCCTCCTTCACCTCTGTTGTTGACCCATTAATATTTCAAAGGTCACATATGCGCCTTTCCCTTAAAGTGGTCACAACCCTCACTCTTTTCTCCTCTGGGGCACTTCCAATATTCCAATATTCACTTTTCACCTCTAGCACCTTTAAGTGGGCAATGGCTCCAAGCTTCCTTTGAAATGCTCTATCAGACTCTGCTTAAATAAATGCATATCTATCATAGTGGTCTCCCCAACTCTTTTTCACTATTTAAAAAAAAAATCTCATCTAGTATCGGTAGGATACTAAAAGTGAGCAGGCACCCGGCTGAGATGTGATGCTCACAATCCACATAGAATACTAGAGGAGAAGAAGTGCTCCGGAGGAGAAAAGAGCATGGTTGTGACCCCTTAAAGGGGAAGGCGCATATTTGACGTAAAAAATATTTATGGGTCAACAACAGAAGTTAGTGTATATATTACAGCACACAAGGTTGCCATCTTTGTTTACAGCACTGAGCACTTTATTCTTTAGAAACTCTGGAGTTGGACTGATCTAATGAACTGAGATACACAGACACAACTGACAGATAGTTTTACACTGAATGCATTTATTTTTGCATGCTATTTTTAAGTACTATTGACTCATCTATTGATAGAATTGATAGTGGGACTCCCTTTTCTCATTGGCTGAGACAGCAGCGGGAGCCATTGGTTTCCACTGCTGTCAATCACAGCCAGTAAGGTCAATGAAGAGAGAGTGGGGGGGCAGGGCCAAGCTGCTGCTCGATATGTCTTATGGATGCATAAAACAGGGCTCGGGAGTGAGCACACACCAGTGCCCTATAGCAAGCGGCTTGCTATTGTGAGGAATGGTCATGGGGGAGGAGCCAGGAGTGGCTGCGGGAGACCCGAGAAGAAAAGGATCAGGGCTGCTCTGTGCAAAACCTTTACACAAAGCAGGTATGTTTTTTTTTTTAAAGGCCGAACCTTTATTGCCACTTAAAAGCAGAGCTCTAGCCCCCCCCCCCTCCAAAAATGAAAGTGAGCAGCTATAAATACTGTAGCTGCTGACTTTCAGGCCGCATGTACATTGCTGCTGATAAACGGACGTTTAGGAGCAGTTGGGTGATTTTTTCAGTAGCCCCTGAACTCTCATCTATGTTATCTTATTTGTCCATGTACACTGAGTATTTTATAGTCATTTAGAGGCAGTTGAGTTTAGTGGCATTTTTTTTTTTAAAACAAAAAATTGCATTCAGGACGGAAGTTTATTGGCATTTGAAATGCCAAATGCTTGTAACAGCGTGCAAACGCATCTAAAGGCATTTTTAAGCCTTTTAGTTTCTTGGCATTTAAAGAGGTTGTAAACGCTGTAAAAAAAAGGGAAAAAAATCCTGTAAGAGAAAGGAATAATGAGCTAGTTTGCATCGCATACTAGCTCATTATGTAATTCTTACCTTACCTTACAATGCTGACATGGCTGACATTTTCCCTGGAGTTTCTTCCAGGTAATTGGCCGCTGTGATTGGCCGGAGCCATGATGACATCACTCCCGCACATGGGGCTCAGAAGGAATGGCACCCGTAGTTGTTACTTCAGAGCGCATGCGCCAGTGATGTCACTGGCTGCATGTAATGTAAATATCTCCTAAACAGTGCACGTTTAGGAGATATTTTCACTACCTATAGGTAAACCTTATTATAAGCTTACCTATAGGTAAATGCATGCAGAGGAAGTTTACTTCCTCTTTAATGGGGAAACATTTCTGACCATTTGCAATATGGAAAAGAGAGAGAGAGAGTGAGAGAGAGAGAGAGAGAGAGAGAGAGAGAGAGAGAGAGAGAGTGAGAGAGAGAGAGAGAGTGAGAGAGAGAGAGAGAGAGAGAGATGGAGAGAGAGAGAGAGAGTGAGAGAGAGAGAGAGAGAGAGAGAGAGAGAGTGAGAGAGAGAGAGAGAGTGAGAGAGAGAGAGAGAGAGAGAGATGGAGAGAGAGAGAGAGAGTGAGAGAGAGAGAGAGAGAGAGAGAGAGAGAGATGGAGAGTACATGAGGCCCGAATATTAGGACACTTACCTGTCCAGGGATCAAGCAATGTTGGCACCCCAGCTGATTTTTCAATCGGCTCTTGAGTGCTGCCTCTGCCATTCCTTGTAAGGGAAACCAGCAGTGAAGCTTTGTGGCTTCACACCAGGCTCTCTACTGCGCAGGCCCAAAGTGCGCTGCACTTTTTGTATGGCCTGGAAGTGGTGAAGAAGGAGGGGGGCGAACATCAAGGTTTCCCGGAAGTGGGGACGGGTACCTGTCAAAAACAGGTACCCGCTCCCCCCCGAAAGGTGCCAAATATGGCAGCGGAGGTGGGGAGGAAGCAAACAACTGGAGCTTCCCCTTTTGGGATCAGCTCCACTTTAAGTTAATGATTTAAGGTAATATTACTTTCTCACTGAGCATTACGGGGACATTTGTCTATCTAGTCACATGGCAAAGCAATGCTAAACAGTGAGACAGACCGTGACCCAGACAAATTAGAGCATTATACATTGAGTCATAAATTCCTCTTCTAGCTGCTGGCTGCCTGACCCTGACCATTACCTAATCCAGCGTCCAAATAAATTGAAAATCTGCTCGTTTTTAGGAATTCAACTTTTTTCAAAATTCTGCAACCTGTCACACTTAGCTTCAGACAGGAGCTGGCCTTGCAGCTACTTCCTTTCAGACAAGAAGAGAATAGAAGTAAATAATTTAAAAAAATCTAGACTGCACTATTCTAAAAGCTCAAGATTTGAGCTTTATATTTGATGACAACATAACATACCGTATTTCCCAATTCTAAATTGGACCCAAATATATGACTGTCCTCAGTACTGCAACCCAGATCACCAGCTTTTTAGCATTAAGACAAGAGGAGCTGAGTACAGAGCAGAGAGAAGTGCTGACCTATTATCAGCAGGAATAGTAGTACGCAGTCTTCCAGTTTATTTGATTGGCCAACCCTGAGCATTATGGGGTGGTTATGTAGGCGTTCCAAAGACACAAGGTCATAATTGAGTGCATATGATGTGTGCACCTGCTCTCTCCACCATAAAATAAAAAAAATAAATCCAGGCTGCACTCTTATAAAAGCTCAAGTGCGGACATTTATATGTAATAACATCACATATTTCCAAATCTGTAATTGCACCTAGTCTTGTAGGGTAGTTATGACTCTGTATTATCTGGGTTCAGATAATGGGTAAAGGGTTTGCATTACTTTACTAACCAAAAAAATGAAAGAACTGGTCACTGAACTGCAAAAATATATAATGGAGCTTACTTATTTCACCTACTTGTTGTACAGAACAAAATCTGGGCGCCAAATATCACTTGAAGGTATCCGAATTTTCTGTACTCCACCGTAATCTGCTGGATTCCATTTTAGGTTGACATCCATCCATTGCTGAGCAATTAAAAAAGCAAAATTAATGCAATAGTAACATCAATGAACTAGCTGCATCCACCTTACTATTTGGGTTAAAAACCAAGCTAAGCATTAAAAGTTTATGACAGCCCAATAAACTATATTTCAAGTAATGTTGTCAGGGCTGGCCCAAGACATTGTGCTGCCTGGGTCCAAAAATTAAATGCCCCCCCCCCCCCCAAAAAAAAAATCACGCCCACCAAAAGGTCCACACAATTTTATTTTGTATCATGATAATTTAAACTAAAATGAAATGTATCAGGGAGTCAGCTTTATATGCATCAGCACCTTGTCTACATGCACAATTATATGACACACCATTATGTTCAATTCCAAACCACAAACTCCAGTATTATTTTGTTTGTCTGAATGTCTGATGTCATTGCGCACACCACAATCACATAAGGAACGTTCCCCGGAGGAGACCCTCCGCCTCTTCATTCTCACCAGTTTGCTCTATGGGCAGCAGTATGAGATGGGGAAATGCATAGGTGTGTGCACAGGGTGTGCCAGGTGTGCCTGGGCACACCCTAATCACTCCTTGTGGTGCAGATTCCCCCTGTTTAGACCCCTGATATTTCACCAAAGCTCCCTAACTGGGCTAACAAAAAAATAATATTGTAAAAAAGAATAAAAAATAACAATAAAACTACAGACACCGATCTCTAACCTACTGACACCATAAGTATATACACAGGGATATGTGTTTGAGCTTTGGGATGCACACCCTAATGCAATAGGCTGCGCACACCTATGGGGAAATGCCGCCCATAATGCGCCGCAAACTGATGACACACAAAACTGCTGGAAAAAAATCTTGAGCATTAATTTGCTGCCCCTCTCAAAGTGCTGCCTGGGTCAAATGGACTCAGCGGGACCCATGGTAGGGCCGGCCCTGATTGCTGTAATAACAAGCTCCCAATATAATTGCAATTATGGCTCCTAATTTTTCTTAAAGCACCTGCACTGCATGTTACAAATCTGTCACTAGTGAATGTCCAGACAGTTTAAATTTAAAGTATTAAAATATTGGGGGGAAGTTTTAACTTTGGATCAGATGGCACTTTGTGAAACAACTATTTATGGCCACAAAACTAAGGACACATTTATACTTTGCAGTGTTAATGCATATTATGTCCATTATGTCCCGTGTTAACCACTTAAGCCCCGGAAGATTTTACCCCCATTCCGACCAGGGGGTATTTTACGACTCGGCACTGCGTGACTTTAACTGACAATTGTGCGGTCATGCAATGTGGTACCCAAACGAAATTTACGTCCTTTTTTTCCCACAAACAGAGCTTTCTTTTGGTGGTATTTGATCACCTCTGCGCTTTTTATTTTTTGCGATATTAATAAAAAAAGAGCGAAAATTTTGCAAAAAAATGACATTTTCAACTTTGTCTTTTAAAAAATATCCAATATACTCAATTTATGTATTTTTTTTTGGCCAAAATATATTTAGCTACATGTCTTTGACAAAAAAAAATTCAATGAGCGTATTTTTATTGGTTTGCGCAAAAGTTATAGCGTCTACAAACTATGGTGTAAATACAGAAATTTACGCAGCTTTAATTTTTGACTGCCTATCTCATTTCATGAAGTGCTAAAATGGCAGGGCAGTACAAAACCCCCCCAAACTACCACTTTTTGGAAAGTAGACATCCTAAGGAATGTTCTGAGAGGCATGTTGAGCTCATTGAATATTTCATTTTTTTGTCACAGGTGTTTGAAAAATGACTAAAAATTTTTTTTTTTTTTTTTTTTTACACAAAGTTGTCATTGAAATTATATATTGCTCACACATGCCATGGGTATATGTGTAATTACACCCCAAAATATATTCTGCTGCTTCTCCTGAGTACAGGGATACCACATATGTGGGACTTTTTGGGAGCCTAGCTGTGTACGGGACCACAAAAACAAATCCCCACCATCAGAATTTCAAAGGGCGTACATTTTTCATTGCATTTTCTCACTACCTCTAACGGTTTAGGAGGCCCTGAAATGTCAAGATACCACAAAACCCCCCCAAATGACCCCATTTTGGAAAGTAGACACCCCAAGCTGTTTGCTAAGAGGCATGGTGAGTCCATGGAATATTTTATATTTTACCACAAGTTTTGGGAATATTACTATTTTTTTTTTTTTTTTTTTTTTTTACACAACGTTGTCACTAAAAGATAAAATTCTCACACATGACATGGGTATATGTGGAATTACACCCCAAAATACATTCTGCCACTTCTCCTGAGTATGGGGATGCCCCATGTGTGAGACTTTTTGGGAGCCTAGCTGTGTAAAGGACCGCGAAAACCAATCAACACTCCCAGGTTTTCTAATGGCGTAAATTGTGCATGTCACCTCTGCACTACCTGTCACAGTTTCGGAGGCCCTAAAATTCCAAGATAGCACAAACCCCCCCCAAATGACCCCATTTTGGAAAGTAGACACCCCAAGCTATTTGCTGAGAGGCATGGTGAGTCCATGGAATATTTTATATTCTGCCACAAGTTCCGGGAAATACATATATATATATATATATATATTTTTTTTTTTTTCACAAAGTTGTCAGTAAATGAAATATTGCTCACACATGCCATGGGTATATGTGAAATGACACCCCAAAATACATTCTGCTGCTTCTCCTGAGTACAGGGATACCCCATGCGTGAGACTTTTTTGCAGTCTAGCCGAGTACAGGTCCCCGAAAACCAGTCCCCGCTTTCAGGCTTTCCAAGGGCGTAAATTGTTGATTTCACTCCTGACTACCTATCACAGTTTCGGAGGCCCTAAAATTCCAAGATAGCACAAAACCCCCCCATATGGCCCCATTTTGGAAAGTAGACACCCCAAGCTATTTGCTGAGAGGCATGGTGAGTCCATGGAATATTTTATATTTTGCCACAAGTTCCGGGAAATATATATATATATATATATTTTTTTTTTTTCACAAAGTTGTCAGTAAATGAAATATTGCTCACACATGCCATGGGTATATGTGAAATGACACCCCAAAATACATTCTGCTGCTTCTCCTGAGTACAGGGATACCCCATGTGTGAGACTTTTTTGCAGTCTAGCCGAGTACAGGTCCCCGAAAACCAGTCCCCACTTTCAGGCTTTCCAAGGGCGTAAATTGTTGATTTCACTCCTGACTACCTATCACAGTTTCGGAGGCCCTAAAATTCCAAGATAGCACAAAACCCCCCCAAATGACCCCATTTTGGAAAGTAGACACCCCAAGCTATTTGCTGAGAGGCATGGTGAGTCCATGGAATATTTTATATTTTGCCACAAGTTCCGGGAAATATATATATATATATATATATATTTTTTTTTTTTTTTTACACAAAGTTGTCAGTAAATGATATATTGCTCACACATGCCATGGGTATATGTGAACTGACACCCCAAAATACATTCTGCTGCTTCTCCTGAGTATAGGGATACCCCATGTGTGAGACTTTTTTGCAGTCTAGCCGAGTACAGGACCCCGAAAACCAATCATCGCCTTCAGGCTTTCCAAGGGCGTAAATTGTTGATTTCACTCCTGACTACCTATCACAGTTTTGGAGGCCATGAAATGCCAAGACAGCACAACCCCCCCCCAAATGACCCCTTTTCGGAAAGTAGACACCCTGAGCTATTTGCAGAGAGGCATGTTGAGTGTTTTGCAGATCTCACTTTTTGTCACAAAGTTTTGGAAATTGAAAAAAGAGGAAAAAAAATGCATTTTCCTGTTTTTTCTTCATTTTCCAAAAAAAATTAGAGCTGCAAAATACTCACCATGCCTCTCAGCAAATAGATTGGAGTGTCTACTTTGCAAAATGGGGTCATTTGGGGGGGGGGTTTGTGCAATCTTGGCTTTTTATGGACTTCAAAAGTGTGATAGGTAGTAAGGAGTGAGATCAACAATTTACGCCCTTAGAAAGCCTAAAGGTGCGCATTGGTTTTCCGGGTCCTGTACGCGGCTAGACTGGCAAAAAGTCTCACACATGGGGTATCATTGTACTCAGGAGAAGCAGCAGAATGTATTTTGGGGTGTCATTTCACATATACCCATGGCCTGTGTGAGCAATATATCATTTACTGACAACTTTGTGTAAAAAAATAAAAAAAAATAAAAAAATTTTTTTCCTCGAAACTTGTGGCAAAATATAAAATACTCCATGGACTCACCATGCCTCTCAGAAAAAAGCTTTGGGTGTCTACTTTTCAAAAAGGGGTCATTAGGGGGGTGTTTGAACAGTCCCGGCATTTTATGCTCAATCTTAGCCACACATCACCCACTCTTCTAACCACTTGAAAACCAAGCCTTTTCTGTGCCTTTTTGTTTACATGAAAAAATATTTTTTTTTTACTAGAAAATTACTTTGAACCCCCAAACATTATATATTTTTTTAAAGCAGAGGCCCTATAGAATAAAATGGTGGATGTTGCAAATTTTTTTGTCACACGGTATTTGCGCACAGATTTTCCAAACGCAATTTTTGCGAAAAAAATACATTTTTTTTAATTTATTGCACAAATACACTATATAATTCCAATTTTTTTGGTAAAATTTAAAAGATGATCTTATGCCGAGTTCATAGACACCTAACATGACATGCTTTAAAAATTGCGCATGCCTGCGCAGTGACAAAAACGTATGTACATTTTTGAAAACCTTTAAAAGTCTCTACAGGTTACCACTTTAGACTTACAGAGGAGGTCTACTGCAAGAATTACTGCACTCGATCTGGCGATCGCGGCGATACCTCACATGCATGCTGCAATTGTGGTTTACATATGACACTAGACCACCGCTTGCGTGCGCCATTGCGCGCAAGCACCGGGGGTAAGGGGGGGGGGCTCAATTTTTTTTTTTTTTCTTTTTTCTTTTGCTTTTTTATGTTATTTTGACACCTTTCCTTTAATTTTTTTTTTTTTAAATCATTTTTATTGTTATCATAGTGAATTTAAATATCCCCTATGATAGCAATCTGTGGTGACAGGTACTCTTTTTTAAAAAAATTGGGGTCTTTTAGACTCTAGATCTCTCCTCTGACCTTAACGCATCTGACCACACCAAAATTGGTGTGATAAAATACTTTCCCAATTTCCCAATGGCCCTGTTTATTTCTGGCGAAACAGAAGTCATAAAATGCTCGTAGCCTCCGGCATCTTAGGCCATAGAGATGATTGGAGCCATTCTCATCTCCAATTAGCTCTATGGTTAGATAATTGAACCACCGGCTGCACTCTCGGGTTAACCGGTGGGACAGGAGAGCCAGAGAAAAACCATGGAAGGCTGCGGAAGGCGGCGGTGGGGGGGGGGGGGGAGGCCCCTCCCACTGCATGTAAAAGCAGTCTAGCGGCCAATTACCTGCTAGAATTGCTTTTACATGTAAGCCGACCGCTGGCTGTAAAAAACGATACCAAGATGATGCCTAAATCTGCAGGCATCATCCTGGTATAACCACTCAAAGTCCAGCAACGTACCAGTACATTGCTGGTCCTTGTTTGGCATATAGGTTTTTTTTTTTTTCATGCAGCCTGTGGGCTGAACGGAAAAAAAGAGAACCTATCAGAAATCAGCACAGGAATAATGCGTAGTATTACTCATCATTAACCGCCCAAACAACCACCCACTGAATTTAATGATGGGTATACACGACACTATCCACGTATACCAAAATAGGATTTTAACTGCAGTGCTGAAATCAGAAAATCACCACAGCTGCTATCAGCAAAGGTATCCATATATGCTGAGCGCAAACGCTGTTTGTGTCAGAATATATAAAATCAATGCGTGGTAGCCGACAAAGGAACCTGCAAGAGAAACAGGTCACAAAAGAATGAAAAAACAAACAAAGGACATTGAAAAAAAGTATAGTAGGAAGGAGTAGAAGGACATATAAAATGACTGACAACAACAGTTTTTGGATCTTCATCATTAACCGCCCAAACAACCACCCACTGAATTTAATGATGGGTATACACGGCGCTATCCACGTATACCAAAATAGGATTTTAACTGCAGTGCTGAAATCAGAAAATCACCACAGCTGCTATCAGCAAAGGTATCCATATATGCTGAGCGCAAACACTGTTTGTGTCAGAATATATAAAATCAATGCGTGGTAGCCGACAAGTACCTGCAAGAGAAACAGATCACAAAAGAATGAAAAAACAAACAAAGGACATTGAAAAAAGTATAGTAGGAAGGAGTAGAAGGACATATAAAATTACTGACACCACAACAGTTTTTGGATCCTTTTATTTTTCTTTCTAACTGTTCCTTTACTTCTTGATTTGGGAGGGACTGCGATCTTCTGCGATCTTCTCTTCCAGCTTGGGTCTCTCAAAATGTCGATGGACATCCAACATCCTTCGAGACCCTGTGTTTATGTGCCCTACACTGTGTCGTGCTGTACCCTACGCTAATAATCCACTAGTGTATGGTAGCGCTCGAAACATTCCCCGATGCAGAGACCAGGTTGGTCAGGACATTTGGGACAATAATAACGGGTGTCACGCCTAAATCCGCGCTTGCTACAGACACGACTTCTTCTTTGGGGCCATCTTTGGGTAGGGGTACTCGGGAGGACATGTGAAAAATGCCTCTCATGCAGCCGGCTCACTGCATCTGGAAGGGGAAGTTGGGCAGGCATGCCTCCTGGGTACAGGTAGGCAAGGATGATCTCTTCCTGGAATTCCCGGAAAGATCCAGTTCGTCCTGACGCCCTGTATAGGACAAAGGCGTTCAGCATAGCCAATTGGTATAGGTAAACAGACACTTTTTTGTACCAGCGTCTGGCTTTACGGGCAACTAAATACGGCGCCAAAAGCTGGTCGTTAAGGTCCACCCCTCCCATATTAAGGTTATATTCGTGGACACAGAGGGGTTTCTCCATAACGCCAGTTGCCGTAGGAATTTGGATCGTCGTGTCTGGGTGAAGGGAGGACAGAACATAAACATCCCGTGTATCCTTCCACTTCACCGCAAGTAATTTGTCCGTTTTCAAGCAGGCTCTCGCCCCCCGACTAAGACGGGAATCTACAAGCCGTTGGGGGAAGCCCCGGCGATTAGGTCGCACGGTGCCACATGCGCCAATTTGTAAATCGAGAAGGTGACTAAATAGTGGCACGCTTGTATAAAAGTTGTCCACGTACAAATGGTACCCCTTTCCGGATAAGGGTGACACCAAGTCCCAAACGATCTTACCGCTGCTCCCTATGTAGTCTGGGCAGTTGGGGGGCTCCACACAGCTATCTTTTCCCTCATAGACCCGGAAACTAACTGTATAGCCTGTGGCCCTGTCACACAATTTATACAGTTTGACCCCGTACTTGGCACGCTTGCTGGGGAGGTACTGTTTCATAGCAAGGTGGCCAGTAAATTTAATCAGGGACTCGTCAACGCAGACAACTTGTTCGGGGGTAAACAAGGCTGCAAACCGCTGATTGAAGTGGTCTATGAGGGGCCGAATTTTGTGGAGCCGATCGTATGCAGGGTCTCCCCGAGGACGACAGAGTTCATTGTCGCTGAAATGCATAAATCGCAGAATTTGCTCGTATCTCGTCCTGGACATAGAGGCAGAGTACATGCGCATATGGTGAACTGGGCTAGTGGACCAATATAGCCGCAATTCACTCTGTTTAGTTATGCCCATGTGGAGGGAAAGGCCCAGAAAGATCTTAAATTCGGAAACCGTTATAGGTTTCCAGCCGAATTGTCTGGCAAGGTGTGAATTTGGGTTGGCGGCGATGAACTGTTGTGCATATAAATTTGATTGATCCACAATAGATCTGTAAAGATCTTCCGTGAAGAACAGCTCAAAAAAGTTCAGGGGCGTAAAACCAGCTGTCTCCACGTGGATTCCAGGTTGGGCGGTGAATGGGGGAAGTACTGGCGCTGTAGTATCAGTGGGTTGCCAATTAGGAAATGCCAGCGCATCAGGGAGGGCACTATGGGCTCTACGGGCCTGTCTTCGAATACGCGGTGGCTGCGGGCCACTACTTGTGCTAGCCACCGCACCAGCTTCAACTGCACTTAGGGGACTCGCCACGTCACCAAGTCTTACTGCAGTGCTGGTTGTACTAGGTCCAGGTTGTACTAGGCCGCTGGCGCTTGCCAGGTCGCCAGAAGGATGAGCGGCACTAGTACCCACACTCTGCTCCATACGAGCACCCTGCGATTCCTGCATCACAACAACTTCAGAATGGGGTCGGGTACGCCTGGGTCTAACAGGGACCCATCTGTCGTCGGAGCTATCTGTCAGGGAGCCGCTGCCGTCATCAGGTTCATATACTGACACTAATTCGGTCATTGTAGCTTCCCCTTCGCTATCAGATGACTCGGTCAGCATAAAACTGATAAGCTCTTCATCCCTGTACGAACGTTTGGTCATTTTGGTAACTAAATTTACTCGTACAGTCATGCGACTCACAGGTAATAAAAGCACCTGGTTGTCGAAGATTATTTCAAGCGCTACAAAAAAAAACTGCTAATGCTAGCAGGGATCAGGCCTGACTCTGCTAACACAGCGGTTTTGTGTCTTGTGTTTTTTTGCAAGTGACAGTAATCTATTGATTACTACACTTGCCTGGGTGAAAGGGTTAAACGCAGGTGCTGGCCGGAATCAGTACTGATTGTGCAAACACCGCGTTTTGGGAACCCTAAACTATGGGGGCGCTAGTATAGTTCTGATCAGATCAGATATTGATCTGTTCAAACACTATACTAGAAATGGAAGTGTAGGTGCGTGCGTGCGTGCGTGCGTGCGTGTGTGGCAATCAAGGGGTTACTTCTAAACTATGCGCTGGGGATCTGGGGGGGGGTGGCGGGGACCCTAAACCTCCTTTGGGAAAGAAACTAGCTAGCTAGCGCAACCTCAAGTCACAATGACACCAATACAAAATACAGTAAAAACAGTATATTATGTGTGTATTAGTGCTAATGTGACAGAGGGTGTAGGGGTTAACGGGATGTGATCAGGGGGGGATCAGGGGTTTAAATCTTTATTGGAAGGGACTGGCGGGTATCCTAAGGATAAAAGGAACGGTGGCAAGCGCTAAACCTGGTCACAAGTCACACTTATACGGGTATATAGAAAATGCTATATACTGTATACAGTGTGCGTTGTGGCAGGGGGTGTAGGGGTGATCAGGAGGGGATCAGGGGATTAAATCTTTATTGGGCGGGTGGCGGGGACCCTAAACCTCCTTGGGACACAAACTTAGTCGCCTGCGCTAATTCTGATCACAATGACACTAATACAAATATACAAAAACACAGTATATTACGTTTGTATTAGTGCTGATGTGACAGAGGGTGTAGGGGTTAACTAGCGGTGATCAGGGGGGGATCAGGTGGGATCAGGGGCTTAAATCTTTATTAGGGGGGGGTGGCGGGTAATTCAAGTGGAAAAAGGGGGGTCGCAAGCGCTAGACCTGACCACAAATCACACTTATACGGGTATATAGCAAAATGCTATATACTGTATACGGTGTGTGTTATGGCAGGGGGTGTAGGGGTGATCAGGGGGGGGTCAGGGGCTTAAATCTTTATTGGGCGGGTGGCGGGGACCCTAAACCTTCTTGGGACAGAAACTTAGTCGCCTGCGCTAATTCTGATCACAATGACACTAATACAAAAATACAATAACACCGTATATTGCGTTTGTATTAATGCTGATGTGACAGAGGGTGTAGGGGTTAACGGCGGTGATCAGGGGGGGGTCAGGGGAGATCAGTGGGTTAAATCTTTATTAGGGGGGGTGGGGGGTAATTTGAGTGGAAAAGGGGGGGTCGCAAGTGCTACACCTGTTCACAAATCACACTTATACAGGTATATAGGTATATGCTATATGCTGTATATAGTGTGTGTTGTGTCAGGTGCTGTAGGGGTTAATTGGGGGGGCGATCGGGGGTGAAATGTGCCTATCTAACTGTGTGTGGGTGTGCTTGGTGCAGTACTCACAGTAAGATGTGCTCTCCTCTCACGCTGGATCCAAAAAGACCGTTGTGGGGGGAGGGCACATCTCCTCTAAGCCTGTGTTTACATTTCACAGGCTTAGAGGATGATCTGATTGGGCAGGACCGATCAACAGGTCCAGACCAAAAATGATTGGCCTGGACCTGATGACTGATCGGTTCTGAACCCAATCGAGTCATCGTCGGCGGCGGGGACGCGCGGGAGCGCGCACAGGGCCGGCAAATTGTGCTGACGTAGGCCTACGTCAGTTTGCCTGGCCGGGGCTGAGTGCCGACGTAGATCGTCGTGCGCCGGTCGTAAAGTGGTTAATGTATGCTAAAGTGGTTGTAAAGCCTCAAGGTTTTTCATCTTAGTTCATTCTATGCATTAAGGTAAAAAACCTTCTGTGTTGCAGCTCCCCCCCCCCCCAGACCCCCCCATTTTCTTACCTGAGCCTGATCAGATCCAGTGATGCTGGATCCGGCTCCCGCTGCTGTTTCTCTCCTCATTGGACAGACTGATAGCAGCAGGAGCAATGGCTCCTGCTGCTGTCAATCAAACCCAGTGACACAGGAGCATTGGGCCGAGTCCCACTGTCTATGTCAATGGATGCAGCAGGAGTGAGCCTGCATGGGTTCCCCCTTAGAAAGCGGCTTTCCATGGACGCACCCGATGAAAAGGGGGGGCCTGGAGCGCCAGCAGGGCACCCCGGAAGAAGAGGATAGGGTCTGCCCTATGCAAAACAATTGCACAAAGCAGGCAAAGACATGTTTGGTATTTTTATAAAAAAAAAAAAAAAAAACAACAGGATTTACAACCCCTTTTTTAAAGTGACAGTATACAATATACTTATTGTCCGAAAATAATTCATACACGTCCTCTGCTTAATGACTCTGTAATGTCTGCCTCCTTGCAACATCCTTTGTGGGCTCCCAAACATCCCCTTTTCCCCTTCACTTCTGTTTGTTTGGAGTGGGCAGTGACTGTTAGTTGTGGTCATGTGCATTGCTCTATGCACACTTCACATCTCTTGGTCTCTAGTCCATCTCACAAGTAAGCAAGAGAGGGGTGGCTACATTCCTGAACACAGTGGGTGCATGGAGAATAAATGTAGTCACCCTCTAACAGCAAGTCAGACAGCAGCAGCAAATAATAAAAAAAAAAGGATTTGGAGGGGGCTGAGAGCAATAGAAGGGACTTTTTTTGAGTTTTGAATATGTACTTGAATATACTTTTTTTAACCAGAACTTAGAGTCACTTTAAAGGCAACTCAATGAATAGACTGCCAAAGTACCCTGATGTGGAAATCCCTAATTTCAGGACATTGGTTCAGGGACTTATCTGATTACTCACACAAGGGTCACATGGGCCCATGGGGCTCCCCTGTACACCTGGATAGGAGGGGTGGCGGGGGTGGCGTATTGAGGAACCAATCCCCTCCATTTTCTGCCTACAGCTGCTGAAAGCCTGCTTCACCTCCTCTCTCTCATGTAGGCATTCAGTGGCTGTAGGAGGAAAATGGAGGGAATCAGTTTCTCTATATGCCACCTCCACCACTCCTGCTATCCACCTTCCTCTTCTTTATGATGCCCCCAGGCCTCTGTGTGCTCCCCTGGCCCCCTCTCATCCTTCTGTAGCTATCCTGGCCTCCCCCCTTCCCTCTCCTGTTGCCTGCTAAAGGGGAAGTGTCAGGATGGGGAGCGGGGAGGGGGCCAGTAAATAGGATCGGTACTGAATACTGACGCTGTCCATTCATAATTGAAGCATAGTAAACTGTGTTTGCTATGCTTCAGTTTGTGAATGAACAGGAAACCTCTGTACAGAGCTACTGTATTCCTGTAGATTAATTCTGTGCAGCTTCAGCTGTGTCCTAAATCTCCTTTCTCTGTCTCATAGATAAAACATCTGTGGTCTGTTTAGACCCCTGATATTTCACCAAAGCCCCCTAATGGTGCTCCTAAAAAAAAAAAAGTAAATAAAATAGAAAAAAAAAATTTAATAAAATACCATAAAATCATTAAAAAAAAATAAAAAATAAAAAACTACTAACACCAGTGGCAGGGTCGCAAAGGTCGGGGGGTCAGAGGGGCCCTTCATGGTTTCTTGCACCAAGGCCCTAACGGTTCTAATTACGCCTCTGTGATTACTACTATAGGGTCAGGAATGAATTATTTTTACCCTCTTAAAGCAAAACTGGATTATGCTCATAGAATATTTTTTTTACTCTGGATCAAACACATAAAACTCACACTCACAAGTACACAAATGTTGAACTTGATGAACCCAGGTCTTTTTTTTTTAACCTTTTCTACTATCTAATATTCTGAAAATCAGACGTGACTTTTTTTTGTAACACATCACTGTAACTTCCATGTTCTTACACATTACGGTAGTGCAAAAACGTGCTATCCCTATGCGGAAGTGTAAATGGGCCCTTAAGAATGGTGTTATAGAGAAGACTAAAGTGGGGTACACACTATAAGAAAATCGGGCAAACGATCGTCCGATTTTCCACGTTGTTTCACAGCAAATCGGAACCGATGAATGAAAATTGGTACGAAAATTCTCGTACAACAAAGGCTTTTTCTTTTGTTGTTTATTGTTTCTGATCATGAGCAGTCTTTCTTTTCTGATTTTTCTTGTACAAAAATCGTACGAAAACGGTACACATTAAACAAAGTTTGTTTTTTTCCCGTATGAGAAAAATTTTGGAGTTTGTCCCTTTGAGAATTTTTGTACGAAAAAAACCTGAATCGGCTGTCGAAAGTCGTGTACACACTATACGAAAATCGTACAAAATTCTGAATTGGCTGTCAAAAGTCGTGTACACACTATAAGAAAAACGTACGAAAATTCTGAATTGGCTGTCGAAAGTCGTGTACACACTATACGAAAAACGTACGAAAATTCTGAATTGGCTGTCGATAGTCATGTACACACTACACGAAAAACTTACAAAAATTCTGAATCGGCTGTCAATAGTCGTGTACACACTATACGAAAAACGTACAAAATTCTGAATTGGCTGTCGATAGTCGTGTACACACTACACGAAAAACTTACAAAAATTCTGAATCGGCTGTCAATAGTCGTGTACACACTATACGAAAAACGTACAAAATTCTGAATTGGCTGTCGATAGTCGTGTACACACTACACGAAAAACTTACAAAAATTCTGAATCGGCTGTCAATAGTCGTGTACACACTATACGAAAAACTTACAAAATTCTGAATCGGCTGTCGAAAGTCGTGTACACACTATACGAAAAACGTACAAAAATTCTGAATCGGCTGTCGATAGTCATGTACACACTATACAAAAAACTTACAAAATTCTGAATCGGCTGTCGATAGTTGTGTACACACTATACAAAAAACTTACAAAATTCTAATCGGCTGTCGATAGTCGTGTACACACTATACAAAAAACTTACAAAATTCTGAATCGGCTGTCAAAAGTTGTGCACACACTATACGAAAATCATGCGAAAATTCTTTGAACAAAAATGTTCGCCCTATTTTCTTACAGTGTGTACTAGCCTTTACAAATGCTACTAAAGGCCAAGCATCTTTAGTAACATGAAATATGTCCAGATAGAAGATTCCAGACACAGCTGAATTGGATTTCATTTGAATTGTGATTATTGATTTGTGTGCTCTGTCTCTGGTTCTACTTTATATTATCTTTCTAACAAAAATAATGAAAACTACTTAGTCAATGTACCTGTTTCAGGCGAATATTTGTTGATACAATTTGATTCACTTCATCCTTTAAAATAAATCAGAACACTTTGTTAGGTAATTTCCATAAAACAGAATACATTTGGGTTCATAAATGAGTTCTATTTTCATACCACATTAATAAGTTGAATGAGCTGCAGGCCGAGCGTCACCACAACTTTGTCGCTGAAGTTTTCGACTGGGCGCACAACTTTGTTGTAGTTCTTAAAGAGTTCATCAATCAAGCGGGCTTCATGTTCATAGGAATGTTTATGGGAATGGACCAATCCAGCTGCAGAGAGTTAAAGAAGACTTAAAGGGTAACTCCACTTTCGTGGGGGAAAAAAATAGCAAATAAAGAAAAAAACAATATAGCATATACAATTACGAAACAAGTCATATTGTAATTGAATGTTATTAAAAATGACCTTTCCTTTTCAATCTGCAGCTGCTGTCATTTTCTGTAAAATGCAATGTATATGGCTACCTGGAGGTGTTCTGTACACAAAATGTGTACTGACCACACCCCAGAAACATAATTTCCTGCTTCTGTGATTGGCTCACTGATTTTCTGCAGATTTGATTTTAGTGCAGAAGTCTGCCCTAAGGTACAAGTCAGATTTCAGGCATCCCCTGCATCAAAAATGTCATGCCACCGGGTGACGTAATCTGGTGGCCCTGTCCCTTGTCTATCAAAGGGCTGTCAAAGCTCAAGAGCATCATTCAGCGGGTACGCCTCAGAAGAGGCGGAAGCGGTTTTCAATTTTTTTTTTTTCGAGTGCGGCGAGCGTCGAGATTGACGATGGATTTGCACCGAGGGACACAAATTTTTTTTAATTTTGAATAAAAGACTTGTCAAAAACTGTCTTTCGTGTTTATTTTTTTTTGTACACTTTTTTGGTGAATGGGTTGGGGTATGATGTACATGGGGGGGCGGGATTTGGGGCCCCCTTGTTAAAGGGGGCTTCCTGATTCAGATAAGCCCCCCACCCGCAGACCCCCACAACCAGAGCCCAGGGTTATTGGGAAAAGGCCCTTGCCCCCATTAACATGGGAACAAGGTGCTTCTGGGGGCACCCCAAAGCACCCTTCCCATGTTGAGGGCAAGCGGTCTGGTATGGTTCAGGAGGGGGGCGTTCGCTCCTCCACCCATCCTCGCCTGCATGCTCGGATAGGGGTGTGGTATGGATTTTGGGGGGGACCCCACGCCATTTCTTTTTTAAATTTTGCTGTCGAGTTCCCCTTGAAATCTATACCAGACCCAAAGGGCCTAGTATGGATTTTTTTTTGGGGGGGCATGCCATTTTTTTTTTTAATTCTGTTACAGGGTTCCCCTTAACCACTTAAATACAGGGCACTTTCACCCCCTTTCTGCCTAGACCAATTTTCAGCTTTCAGTGCTCATTGGCATCTATGGGAAATATTGATCAGCTTGGCATGGCACTGCTCCCTGTCTTTAACATTAGCGTCTATGGGAAATAATGGTCACCTTGACATGGCATTGCTCTCTGTCTAACATTTGCGTCTATGGGAAATTTTGGTCAGCTTGGCATGGCACTGCTCACAAACTATAAGTGACAGGGACACAAAACTTAGGGAGCACCGAGAGGGGACCCAGGACAACAACATATCTATACATTATAAAAGTCGGGTATGCCTGTATATTACACTGACTGCACTAAACTAACTCAACTCACTGTCCACTAACTACCTTCCTAATCTCTTTTATAACACACTATACACGGCTGCCGTGTCAGCAGTAGCCTTATATATTGTGGGAAGTGGACTTAGCCCCTGAGTCATGATTGGCTAAAGGCACCCTGCCTTTGGCCAATCATGGCTCTGACAGGACACTGTGCTGTGATTGGCCAAAGCATACAGGTCAGGTGCATGCTTTGGCCAATCATCTGTAATTTATTCACTGCACCAGCGCAGTGCATTATGGGGAGCTCATCGGTGGGCGAACTTCCCGCTGATGGCTGATTTTCCCATTTGTTCATGTGTTCAGCGCGAACACACCAACAGCTGATGTTGGAGTCTAACTTACGTTTGAGTCGAACATCAAGCCTATCCCTACACAGCACAAGCACTGCGCTGTAATTCGTGCTTTCGGGGTACAGGATCTCTTTTTTTAGGATAACACTTTACCAAAAAAAAAAAAACAAGAAAAATGGGCAGACTCGATGGACTACTCAAGTCTTTTTCTGCTGTCTCTTTTATGTTTCTATAAGCAAAAGTATGTAGGCATAAGACACATCCCCTGTCAAGAAGAATTATACCCAAAAATGATTAGTTAAACCCACAAGTGATTTATTTTTTTTTAACCACTACTATTCCTTTATATTGGCTTCTGAATTTTTCAAATGCAGCAATTTAGAAATTGGATGAAAGGTTTAGCACTGGGAAACGCTTTAAAAAGTGCATTTTATATACAACTATATAGATCATACCAAAATAAGGGACGAATGAGGAGAAAGAGGAACAGAGGAACTTTGTTCCAATTCAGAGACAGTCCCTCGAAATCAGGGACAGTTGGGAGCTATGCCAAACCCTTTTCCTTTCATCCAGCTTTGTAACATAGCAGAGCTGAAATGCATGATCCATAGTTCAGTTTTATAACTGTTAGATTTTATTATGCAAGTGCCACCTGGTGAGCATATATGGCATTACAAGAGCTGTACTAACCAAGGTCATTACAAGGTCATTGCTGGAATTTTAATCATTGCATTTTATCATTTTTTTCTCCAGATTTTACCAACTGCTCAGCGTGGCTGAATTTTAGGCCTTAAAGTCTAACTGAAGTCTTACTTCTTTTTTTAGATTGTTATTTAGTCACTCCTAAAACGATTGTATTTTTTTTTTTAAATAAACCTACTACTCCTGGTTTGTTACAATTTTTACTGAAACCTTGGATAGAACAATAAGAAGGAGACAGAGGCCTGTCACTATTCTGACTAATTCACTTGAGTATCTGAGCACTGTAAACAACAGGCGGTAGGGAGAAACTGAAAAATGTGAAAAAAGCCTGAAAATTCACCTCTGCTCTGAATATAGAATTTACATATTCTTAAGGGGTTGAGTAAAATTAGTTTACAAACAAATCTCTGACCTCTCTAGCTAATTGTAATGTAAATTAATTAATTATTGAGGATACTTAAAGTATAATTAAAGGCATTTTTTAAGTTTTGGATGGGGTGGAGAGGGATTAGAACACCTACCATTTGTTTTTGCTGTCTGTGCCCCTATAAAGGAGATACAGCCTCTCTATTTGTCATGTTTATCAATATCACAAAAAGTGAAAGTGAAAGGAAATCCCAAAATTTGGGTTGCCCCCAGAAGAGTCATAGAGGGGAAATCTTTTGATGGGAACACTGATTCTGGTGGTCCTGGTGACAACTAGGGATTCCCTCACTTTGGATGGATTTCCTCATATTTTCTACTTTGGCTATTGGACAGAGAGGGAAGAAAAATCTCCCCAGTGGGATAAAGACGGCAAAAAAAAAAAAAAAACTGAAGGGGTTTTAACCCTCCCTTACTCTATAAGGAAGGACTCTTTCACACTTGCTGCGGAGTGCGGTCACCTCTGAAAAGTGATCTACATTCAGATTGTTTTTCAGAGGGAATTTGACAGGTGGGGAGGAGGCATTATATTGCCTCTTCACCACAACCTAATCTGACCCTATAAAGCTGCACTACCGTGCAATCACAATCATGTGACAGGTAATGCCTGTCATAATCTGCACGCTGAGTTAAAAATGCCCTGACTGTGAAGCAAAAGCTGTAGTGGGACAGTTCAAGTGGATGGCTCAGCCGCCTGTTTTTACCAGACCTGAAGTAACACCTAAAGTCAGGTTTCAGTAGCAATACCTGTGGTGTGTTTACAATAGAGCGTTGGCAGGCAGCCAAGGTGCATTAGAAAGTAAAGAGGATTACGATGCCGCTGTTATAGACTTTGAAGGTTAATTTTTCCACAATGCCTATAGCTATAAAAGTAAAATGAGGGCTTGTATAACATATATTTGCTGTTTGTTCAGATTATCGGAATGTGCATAGTCTGAGCACAAGTTCACTTTAAGCGCTACTTGCTGGCTGGATGTTCTCACATATCATATGCATAGTCATATGAAATATTCCAAAATAATTTGGCTAAAAAATACTTTTTTAATTTTTGTCCTGGCTGTAGTTAATGTGAAACTAAACTGCCAGACCAAAGGCTAAATTTTTGGCCCCCAGAAGTTTTTTTGCCATAATGGTCATGTATGTGCAACATAATCACACATTATGGCAGATTTACCCAGTAAAGCAATCCCCTCCAGCACTGCAGTGTCAGTGCTCCCCTCCATTGATGGCACTTCTGTCTTCTCCTAGCCTTCTTCTGGGTTCGAAGTCTTCAACCTCTTGATTGGTTGGGGTCCAGTTAGTGTTACTCTTGCGCATGCATGTGGGTTTTACATTGACTTCGCAAAGAATCGTGTTGCGACTGTACACTGAGCTGCTCATCCAAAGGCTCAGCAGACACTCACACTTCACCATAGGCGTGCACAGCCTATTGCATTAGGGTGTGCACCCCAAAGCTCAAACACATACTGTATGTACCTGTGTGTGTGTAAATGTTTATATTTACTGATGGTGTTAGGAGAACAGTGGATGGTTCATGAGGGCAGAGATTGGTGTCAGTAGGGCAGTGGATGGTGTCAGTAGTATTCATTTTTAATTTTTTATTTCTTATTATTTTTGACAATTTTTTTTAAAATATTTTTTTTACAATTTTTTAGGAGGAAAAAGAAAAAAGGAGAAACATTTTTTTATTTGGTGAAATATCAGGGGTCTAAACAGGGGGAATATGCTCCACACGAGGTGATAAGAGTGTGCCCAGGCACACCTGGCACACCCTTTGTGCATGCCTATGCACTTCACCCACATTTCATCCAAGATACTATTGGGTGAACGTTGTATGAATCTTGGGTAAAAACATTAGTAAATAAACCCCAATATATACATTTTAAAAAAAATGCAGTTTTGTTACATTCTTATATATTCACTTTTAGGTTATAATATAGAGATGTCAGAACACAGACAATTGTTCACATGTGTAAAAGGTATTTATAATTAAATGGGATCTGTAATTGTTCAGCGTGACTCAATTTTGAGTTTGTTCAGTATTAAACTGACCCTTTTGGCAACACTTCATGTGTGTTTCTGGAGAGCAAAAAATGGGAGTGTAGCCGGAGAACGAAAACAACTACAGTATATGGAATCTCAGTTGACACAATAAATTTAGCAGTATATATAAAAATGTATTAGGATACCATCAGACTTTGTAGTGATAACTGGAAGCAGGAAATATAAAGAAAAGGATTAGGTCTCTTATACATGGATATAATAATTTACTTGTTTTATGCAGGATCTTGTTGACTGAAAGATATGGAATCAAAACAAAAATTATGTTCCAAACTCGTGTATACATGCAGAAAATTCTCCTCCAATTTCTTCTAGCTGCAAATGTTGCAATTTATGTGTGTGACGGACGCGGGTATCAGATCCCTGTCCTTCTCACTAACTCCTGACAAAGGACCAGTCAATCTCACACCCCGCTGTCACTTACGTAACAATGCCACTCTCAGCTGCACCCTGCACAAAGATTTTCCAGCTCGCGGGACCACAATCTAGGTGCCAGCAGCCAGAGAGCGATTATCACTGGGCTAATTAAGCAACTAACCCTTTAAATGCCACCAACCCCATTTGGTCCGAGCAAGAGAAAGCTCGTAATTCCAGCAATGCCAATTATGATTTTAGAATAATCCTCTGTAACACACACTGTCACCACAGACAGGTATGTTCATAGGATTTATTCTATACAGTAGCACTCTTCAAGAGACAGGTTTGTTTTTAGTTAGCATTAAGAGCTTAGGGAGAAGGTTATCACTTTTCAAAATAAGGTTTTAATAATGAAAAGGTCAAAGTTGGTGCAAATAAAATATTTACAGAAAAAGGTGTTTCAAAGAAATAGAGACCAAATTCAGCAATAGAAAAATAAGGTAGAATTGAGGAGGAAGAATACTTGCAATCAATGTCCTGGGTGGTATCAGAGTTCAGTCGATGAGCCAGGTGTTATCAGTTCTCAAGCTTGACAGATGTTCCTGATTTGATGGTAAAGGGGAACTCTCAACTCTTTAGGCATCTCCCTTTTTCTGTGGGGTCAAAGGGAAGCTGAGAGATGCCCCTGACCAATAAAACGGAGTGTCCATGGGCTGATTTGGGTTTCTAACAATATCAGGTCCCTCCCTTATAGAAAGTTTTATACCACTATTCATATCTTCCAATATGTAACAGTTGCATTCTTGAAAATAAAAAAAACTATCAATAAATGGTGTATTACTCACTCAGTCACTATGAGATTTGTTTTCTGTATTCTGCAAAATTTCTGGTTGATCCTGCTGCTCTCTTTCTCCACCTTCTGTCCATGTGTCCAATTCAGCTAGGGATTTTGCAGCTGTGGTGGCAACTCTGCACATGCTCAGTTCTCAGTGAGTTTCTATGCTGAGCATTTCCTCCCGATCACATCTGAGCAGCCCATGTGACTATAGAGTCACACGTCATACACAGTGGTAAATGACAGCCCACTCCTTCCTTCTCCTCCATGCCCACTAACCAGCTAAACACAATGGGGACGGGATATTACATGTAGATTATTGGAGGCTTCATCTTCCTCTTATTCTAAGACACAGGCTGGAGGGGTGTGACTGGCAAAAATCCACCCACACCATGTTATTGCCAAAACATAATAAATATTTGATTTCAAATACATATTTGTATTACAATTTAAAAGAGTTTATTGATATTATTTATTTATTTTTACTCTGTATTCCAAAGGCTGTTTTTGTTTGTGACCAGCAGCAGAGGACTAGAAGCTCACCCTGCTTCTATTTCCCTGAAGACAGGCTGGGAAAGATTTGAGTCATATGAGAGCTGTATATCAATTAGGAAAAAGGGTTCTTACATTTTAAATAATTATAATGCCATCATCCATATCCAGAAATTCACAGTGTGTGTTTATTATCAACTTTTTAGCTTTACATATTACAACAACATATTTGGCATTTACAACACATGATAGGTGTTTGGGTTTGGATTCATTTTAAAAGTCTAAAATCTTAACTCACTGACTCTTGCATATGAACTTTTAACTCCTTTAAGACCGCCTGCAGCAGATGTACTGGGGCAGGCAGCCGTTCCTGGGCGAATCGCCGTACATGTATGGCGCTCGCTCTCGGGAGTCTCGGGGGCGAGTGCGCACCGCCCCCGCTCGTCAGCGGGGAAGCCGATGCGTGTGTCAGGCGGCTCCAATTGCTGCCTGACACCCGCGATTGTTCCCCGCTGAGAGAGAAGGACGGTCGGCTGTGGTAAACACAGCCGTCCGTTCTTCTCCTTAGGATGATCACAGAGCCCATGTGATCCTGCTATATAGGATCACATGTCTCTATGGTCATCTCAGAAGCCACGCCCCCCAGTTAGAATCACTCCTCCTAGGCTCACATTTAACCCATTGACCACCCATAGAGTTAATCCCTTCCCTGCCAGTGTTATTATTACAGTAACAGTGCATATTTTTAGCACTGATTACTGTAGTAATGTCACTGGTACCCCCAAAAGTGTAAAAAATGTCAGTTAGGGGACCGATCTGTCCGCCGCAATGTCGCAGTCCTGCAAAAAATCGCAGATCGCCGCCATTACTAGTAAAAAAAAACAAAAAAAACAATAAAAATGACATAAATTTTTCCCGTAGTTATTAGACGCGATAATTTTTACGCAAACCAATCAAAATACGCTTATTGCGATTTTTTTTACCAAAAATATGTAGCAGAAAACAAATTGGCCTAAAATGTTAAAAAAAATTTGATTTTTACATTTTTTTTGGGGGAATGTCATATAGCAGAATGTGAAAAATATTGTTTGTCTTTTTTCAAAATTGTCGCTCTTTTTTTTTGTTTATAGCGCAAAAAATAAAAATCGCGCGGGTGATCAAATACCACCAAAAGAAAGCTCTATTTGTGGGAAAAAAAGAACGTACATTTATTTTAGGTATAGCGTCGTACGACCGCGCAATTGTCCGTTAAAGTAACACAGTGCCGAATCGCAAAATAGGGCCTGGTCAGGAAGAGGGTAAAATCTTCCGGGGCTGAAGTGGTTAAATATAGACTGTAACTGAATCCTAAATTCACAAAGAGTTGAACTTTAAAGAGGAATAGAAATTATAGACTACATGTTTCCGATTCCACCACCTCCCCACTATACACCATCTAATGGACTGATTGGTAGCCCACCATAGCCAATGGAGCTGCCTGGTGATAGTTCTGCGTCCCCCACCTCCCAGCCTATAATTTAGACAGTGTTGGGGAGGAAAATGGGGACCTTTGCGAGAATGCGGTTTATATTTTCAGTTCCACATTTAGCTTTTCTATAATATCAGCAGAAAAATGTATATTTAAAAATGACCAAGTAACGAAAAAGAACGATACAATCTATACATTGAATACATTTATACTAGAACACTTTTTTTTTTACCTTAAACACATGAGTAGCTGAACTGCCTGGCAATTATAGGCTACACATTCATGCCAAAATAATGTCACAAGGATGAAGATATACACCTCCTTTAAAAAAAATATTTAACCTACAATTAAATCATTTTCTGGTTGCTACGGATGATATGATTTTTATGTCTGGATATCAAATACAAAACCAGTTAGACATAAGAAATAGTAAAACAATCAACATACAAAACACGTAAACAGGATTTAGAATTAAAAAAAGAGAATTAAAATAGAGTTTAAAGAGTAGGTGTACCTGATATGGAGAGAACAATAAGGCACGTTGTAGTAAAATCCATTTCCTTCCTTCTGTACCTACTTTCTTACTGTTTGGATTGATGCTGGGAATGATGTAATTTCAGACTGTTGAACCTTGTCTGCAGTGAGGCTCTGTTCAGCTTCCGGTTGCAGGGATTGGAATGGAACCACTGGGCTATTATTGCTCTCCACCTGTTCACAGGACAGCTGAGCTTCTGGCAGCTTTAGAAAAGATCCAGCAGACAGTTCTCTGACAGCTTACTTGTGCTTAAGGTTTTTTTTCGGTCTGTTATAAAATGGCATTACCAAATACACCTTAAAGCTAAACTTCAGGAATTACAAAAATGAAAAAGAAAAAAACTATCTTTGCAGTGGGCACCCCAATCTGCTAAATGTAAATGCTTGTAAAGTCTATAGGTGGAAGAATAGGATGGCTGTGGCTCTCTCCTCTGCATTCTTATGCTTTGGGTTGTTAGCTGGCTCTCCCCACCCCCATCCCCACATTTAACTCAGAACTATTGGTCCTGCATTGTATTTGATGATGTCAGCACAACTGCTGGCCAGCCTAAGCACCTTAGAAAAAAGGCTTCAGGAGACCAGCCACACAGGGTAAAGTAAGGCTGATGGAGCAAGAAATGAAGTAGCTAATACTGCTTATTCCACTACCCATAGACCTAAAAAAGAAGTAAGAAAATGTTTTTTTTTTTGTTTCATCATATTTACCTAGGTGGATTCTTGTGTTCCCAGGGGCAGATCCAGAGTCTAGTCTCAGGAGGGGCACTGCCAGAAAATAGGGTGTTGCTCACAGAACTGTTTTTAATGTATCATACCGTCCTAACCTTGTTTAAAACATTGACACGTTAAAATTGATGCCACTTCCTCTCAGCGCCGAGGAGGTAGGGAAGAATAGTGAGACCAGTCAACCATAGTAATGAAAATGTTAAGACCAGTCGTGACAGAGGCGGTGGTCTTAAAACTTTTATCAACTTCACAGGAGATTTTTATGATTTCCCTACGGGTCTTCTGTTGCGCTACAGTACAGCACACCTCTCCATCTGGGACTCCTTCCCTCCTCCACACACCGCGGCAAAACTAAGGGGGAAGGCTGCCACAGCGCACCTCTCCATCCGGAACTCATACCCCTACAGCAGGGGTGCCCAACTTTTTGAGGAGAGAAGGCTACTTTGGTGCCTTGGTAACCGATCATGGGCCACAATGAGTTGAATGGGCGTATCCACTCAGCATATGCAAAGCAGACACAGACAAAGCCATATCCACTTTGTGGGCCCCTGATCTGATCCACCCAGACAGAAGGGGACAGATCCCCCTTCTGTTTTATTAAGTGAATCGGATTGGAGATAAGCGGGTATAAACGGGCACAAGTCCATTTACATTTGCCGCTATATAGAGGTAAATGGAGGGTCCAAATGGGTCCACCCAAAAAACAGACAGGTGGACCAGATTAGACCGATTGTGTGAAAGGGGCCAAAGGCTGCTTTCACACGGATACACTGATGTTTACCTGCACCTCAACTCACCTCAATCTTCACTTCTTCCTCAGGATTCCTGCAGGTATCGCTGACTGCTGCTGTCCCCCAGGCGGGTATGACTGGTGGCTGCTGCTGGCTGTCCTACAGGGCTGGTACTGATGGTGGGTACTGCTGACTGGTGCTTCTGGTGGGTACTGCTGGCTGGTGCTGCTGGTAGGTACTGCTGACTGGTACTGCTGGTGGGGAACTTCTGGCTGGTACTGCTGGTAGGTTCTGGTGGCTGGTACTGCTGGTGGGTTCTGCTGGCTGGTACTTCTTTTTAAATTGTCTATTTTTTTGTTTATAGTGTAAAAACCAAAACCAAAAGATATGATCAAATACCACCAAAAGAAAGCTCTATTCATGAGAAAAAAAGGACATACATTTTGACAACTATGTGTGATGAAGTCCCACTGCAAAAGGACTTCCTATCTCTCTTATCTCCATCTAAGTCAGTATCTAGGCAGGTGGTAGGCTGCAATATATCCTCTGACTTGAAGGTGGCATTATGCCAATTATTCAAGCTGGCAGGAAACCATTGAGGACTAATTTATCTTTTTATGGGCTTCAGGAGGCTATCTTGGGGAGGACAGCATCTCTTATTGGATGCAGAAATCCTCCGAGATTGTGTCCTCCGAGGGACAGAGTTCTGCTGGTTAGAGAAAGAGTAGGTAGAACTACTTTTTAAAGAGGGAACTACTGTATATGTTTCTATTGGTGCACACAGAGTAGGGATATTCAGCTCTAGTCCTTGTATGTTTAAGGTATGCAAAAATGTACCCCCCCCCAAAAAAATAATAAATTCCATTATAATAACATCCTTCAACTAAAAGTCTGTTTTTAGAGAGAGGGCACCTTTCCCAAAGCACAGTAAGTGGAAAGGGGAACTTCTATATTCGTTTCTGGTGGGAACTTCCTGTCAGTTACACCCCTGTTCCCTTAGAATGATGAATGTCCTCTATTTCAATACAGGTAACAGGGATTATTCTATGTGCCGTACTTTGAACAAGGTAGATTAAAATGATCTAGTTTATATTATTGTGACAAGTAAAAACAACCACAATGTGATCAGAGAACATGTTAGTCAGAATCATAGTATACCTGTAAAGTTTATATGCATATCCTATTTACTGTATGATTGTCCTGTCAGTTACACTCCTGTTCCCTTAGAGCACATGTGTCAAACAAAAGGTCTGCGGCCTGAATGTGGCCTGCCAGGCCATTTCATATGGCCCTCGCACCTTTCCTGAAGCTGTGGCAACCCCTTTGTCTCCATCCCCACCTTGTCTAAGCAGACGGCAGCAGAGAGGACAGAACTCCTCATACAGATCCTGCTTCTCTCTGTGCAGCTGCAGCAACCCCTCGTCTCTACCTCCCCTGGTCTCAGCTGACTTCAGCCTTCTTTTGGTTCTCCTCCAGATCCTGCACTTTCTGCTTCCCAGCTCTGCTCCCAGGTTCTTCCTGGCAGCAGCACCAAGTAAGGGGGGTGCACTTCTGATGGTGTGTGTGTGTGTGTGGGGGGGGGGGGGACTCTTGACAACTCATGCAAGGGGGGTGGGGTGCTCTGAACATCTGCTTATAATATTTATGTGAATAATACAATTTTATGCCAGTTAAAAAGGAGGGTTGCACATCCAAAATAAACTTTATTGGGAGCACAACATGGCAGAACCATGTTCTGTCTGAGCAGTCTCTAAGGTTTCTTGTGGATGATACCGGGGTTGTGCGACCCTCCTTTTCAGACTTTCATCATCTGCTACAGGAGTGTGAGTGAGCTCTGTGTCGGTCTGTGCTGTCTTTTCACAGCTTAAAGCCCCGTACACACGTACCGATCGTCGGCGAACGATCGGCCGTCTTTTGTCCCCGGGCTGTCAGTGTCTGTTGAAAAGTACAAAGACAGCACAAGAATTTTGTCCGCCGACTACAGCCGACTGCAGAAGTGATGTCATGTAATGGTTAACTTTCCCTGTGTTTTTTCTTTTCTGAGCATGCCCAGTCTTGCAAATCTGCGGTCTGTCGGCCGAATTCTATACTGACTGGCAAACAATCGGCAACTCTGGTGTCGGCATACAAAAATTTTAATGCTTGCATGACAGATTCTTGTCGGCAGAATGTGCGCTGACGGCTGTCGGAGGCATCATACTAACAAGCCTACAATCGGCAGATCGGTCGTCGGCCGAAGCTTTTCGGCCGACGATCGGTACGTGTGTACGGGCCTTAAGTTATTACTAAAACCAGCATTAATTCAATGCAGATGGAATTATTTAGTAGAATAAAGAGTAGATACATTTAGATAGTTTTACAGATACAACAGACTCTTTGAGGGAAACTATAATGCTGATGCGGCCCACAATGAAATCGAGTTTGACACCCCTAACTTAGAGTGATAATTGTCCTTTATTATTGTCCCCCCCCCCCCCCCCCCCCCAGGTAACCAGAACTAGTGTCCCCATTAGAAGATTTCCCCTCTATTACTTTCCTTGGGACAACCTAAAACATTTTTTTTTTTGCCTTCATTTTCAGTGATAACAGTAAACAGGACAAATAGACAGGGCGAATCTCCGGGGGCACAGACAGCAATTAAAACTGTTCTATGTGTACTAATTCATCTCCACTCTCTCAAAAAAAAAAAAAAAAAAAAGTTTTGCCCTTAGCTATAATGTTAACTTTACTTTTAAGTACTGTTCTGGGAAAAAATTCTAATGTGAATGCACTTTTTCATTAGCCTTTAGGTCCGGAACAATATGCAACAGTGTTTACAAGAAGTAGATCCCAGTTATCAGTAGCATCACCCAAAGTATTCAAGTACATCATGGGGAAAGAATGCCTTGGCTGTGCCCAATGATGATAGCAAATACAACTTTGATAACAGACAGTGCCATATGTAAGGGAGTAGCCTAAATCCACAAAGATAAAATCAATACAAAATAAAGATTCTGTGATAGGAAAAGTATGGAAGTGCAAAAGTCAAAGTTTCCACCAAAATATGAGCATCAATATGAACCTTCTGATTTTTCAATACTCATGAGACAATGGACCAAACTTTACCTAAAAAATAAAGACATTTTGAGAAGAAAAACATCATCTGGTTCTCAGATAGTGTTGCTCTTGGGGTGTTTAACCACTTAAGCCCCGGATGATTTTTACCCCCTTCCTGACAGGGCCTATTTTGCGATTCGGCACTGCATGACTTTAACGGACAATTGCGCGGTCGTGCGAAACTGTACCTAAACGAATTTGACGTCCTTTTTCCCACAAACAGAGCTTTCTTTTGGAGGTATTTGATCACCTGTGCAATTTTTTGATCATGCGCTATAAACAAAAAAAGAGCGACAATTTTGCAAAAATAACAATATTTTTCACATTTTTTTTATATGAAATTCCCCCCCCAAAAAATTTAAAAATCAAAATTTTCTAACATTTTAGGCCAATTTGTTTTATGCTACCTACCTATCGCAAAAAGCGTATTTTGATTGGTTTGCGCAAAAGTTATTGCGTTTACTAACTAAGGGAAAGATTTTTGTCATTTTTTTTTTTAACGAGTAATGGCATTGCGGAGGACAGATCGGACCCTTGACTGACATTTTTGACACTTTTGGGGTTACCAGTGACATTACTTCAGTAATCAGTGCTATACATATGCACTGTTACTGCAAAAATGACACTGGCAGTGAAGGAGTTAACTCTATTGGAGAGGGAGGGGTTAAGTGTGTCTCTAGGGGCGTGTTTCTAACTGTGATTGGCTGTGGCTTCTAGTGTAAGTACAGAGATCAATGGTCCTACATAGTAGAACCGTGTGATCTCCATTCTTACACAGGGAAGAATGACAGGCGGCTTTGTTTACATTAGCTGCCTGCCTTTCTTCCAGTGTAACGGACAATCGCGTGTGCACACGTGCGGGGGGGGCCTCCGGCGGCGCGCGGGAGCTCCCTAGTGCCTCACAGGCTAGCGACGTAGACCTACATCGCTTTGCCTGTGAGGGGCTGACCACCGCAGTAAATAGTCGTGCGGCGGTCGGCAAGCGGTTAAGGAATTGCATGAAGAGATGGGATTAGAAATCTAATCATAGATTGATTATTTTGACTACATATGTAAAGTTACACTGAACATTATATTAATTGTTTGAAGGATACAGTTTACAAGATTTGCTCAGGCATATGCAACCAAGAACACGTCAGCAACAACTGTTGCAGGTAGAATACTCTTCACTATGATATGTGTAGAGAGTTTGAACAGCTATTGTTTTTAGCGTTGGTTTTTGGCATCCAAATCGCTTATACCATTACATACCATCCAAAAGACAACAAACAAGTTGAAAGGTTCAACCATACCCTTCTATCCATGCTTCATACCAGAAGTATGGATAGAAGCACCAGAATGAAAAAAAAAAAGACTGGAAAATTTCACAGGTAGTACATGCATATACAGTATTTGTACTCAGAATGAAGCTACAGGATATTCTCCTTTTATTCTCCATTTTGAAAGATGTCCAAGACTACCCATTACCATATTTGACACTTCAGTAACTGGAAAATATAAAGCCTACTCTAAATATATATGTATTCTTGGACAAAAAAGAATGACTGAGGCTTACAAAACTGCTTCAAAACAGGGTACTAGAACTGCAGAATAAGGAGAAGAACACTATGACAAGAAGATTTGTTTGTACAAACGTTATTGCAACTCAAACCCGGTAGTAGAGTTCTGGTAAGAAACCTTACAGAAATAGGAAGTCCTGGAAAATTTTAATCCTGTTGGGAAGATGCCATACGTGGACAGCCCAGTGTACAATTTCAATCCATAAACTGGAAAAGGCAGAATAATAATTCTACATTGCAATTTGCTAGTGCCATGTGATTATTTATCTGTAGACCAAGGTCAGATAATGCCAGAAAGACCCACTGCAAGAAAGCCAAAAGTTCCATACAACAGCTAACACAAAACTCCAATGAAGATTCAGAAAAGGAATCAAACAATGAACATGAACATTAGAAAGCTTAAGGCTGGGTTTACACTGAATTCGGAGCGGTTCGCAGCTGGGGGTTCGGTGCGTCCCCGTTTCAGGTCCGGATTAGGTCCGAATTTTTGACTGAATTCAGACCCGAAACGAACCAAAAGACACACAGGACTTTTCTGCAAGCCGCTCCACAGCCGAAACTGAGCTGTGTGAGGCGGCTCCATTACAAACCAGCATCCAATTCGCAACAGTGTAAAACCAGCCTTAATTCTTGTGACTCATAGTGACCACAGATGGAAAAGCCACAGATCTGAATCCGGAAGCTGACGAGCTCTATCCCTGTCAGTTAGAAACAAGCAAAAATGCTACAGCGATATCTCAAGAAGATAATCTTGCGGAACAAAATTAATAGAATTGAATGTTGATAATGAAACATTGAACAATAAGGGATATCATCTCCAGAAAATGCAGCAGAGATTTATGAATGTGATAGGGTTAAAGTGGAACTTTACCCATAAAAACTTGATAAAAAATAATGTTCTCTAGAAGTGATGAGCCGAACACCCCCCCCCCCCCCCGGTTCGGTTCGGTTTGCACCAGAACACCGCGAACAAAGGAAAAGTTTGTTCAAATAAACCAACTCCATTGAAGTCTATGGGACTCGAACCTCGAAAATCAAACTGACTTATTTTGAAGGCTTAAATGCATGTTATTGACCCAAAAAAATGTATGGGGGTCCGGGTACTGATCTGGGGAACATGTAGCAATGAAAAAAAAGTTTTTAAAAACAATAGTTTTTAAAGGAGCAGTGATTTACTGATTTTAATAAGGGTTAAAGCGAAACTATAAAAATGAAAAATTCCTTCAAATATCGTGCCTGGGGCGTCCCCTGAATGTGCCTGTAAAGTAGTGCATCTCTACAATGTATGTAGCTTGCTGCAGCAATACTGACATTTCTAAAGCAAAAAATGTCATATACAAATATACATACAAATTTCAAATCAAATGTACTTGTCATACAGGTGCAGAAAAATTGGGCCTTAGATGTTGGTGGTGCCTGAATACCGCAACCCCTCGCAGTTACTCTTGCTGGGCGCAGGAACGGTCCCTGCTGCTAAAAAATCCATATAAATTTGAAATCGCATGTACTTGTCATACAGGTGCAGAAAAATTGGGCCTTGGTTGTTGATGGTGCCTGAACACCATAACCCCTCGCAGTTACTCTTGCTGGGTGCAGGAACGGGACCTGCTGGTAAGAATTCCATACAAATTTGAAATAGCGTGCTAAACAGGTGCCAAAAATTGGGCCTTTGCTGTTGGTGGTGCCTGAACACCATAACCAAACCCTCGCAGTTACTCTTGCTGGATGCAGGAACGGGACCTGCTGGTAAGAATTCCATACAAATTTGAAATTACATGAGCTATACAGGTGCCAAAAATTGGGCCTTTGCTGTTGGTGGTGCCTGCTGGTAAGAATTACATACAAATTTGAAATTGCATGTACAGTACTTGTCATACAGGTGGAAAAATATTGGGCCTTTGGTTTGGTTGGTGCTTGAACACCGTGACCCCTCACAGTTAGCAGGGCACAGGGACAGGGCCTGCTGTTTTAAAATGACATACGACATTTAAATTGTATGCACCAGTCATGCAAGTACAGAAAAATTAGGCATTGGGGGTTGGTAGCAAATTTAAGCAGTTACATCAGCATCAGGGGCTTGATAGCTCTTGTTGATCCAGGACTGGTTCATTTTGATAAATGTCAGCTGGCCAACAGAGTCCATCACAAAACCTCCAGCAGCACTAAACATCCGTTCGGAAAGCACACTGGAAGCAGGACAGGCCAGTAGCTCAATTGCATATTGAGCAAGTTCTGGCCAGTGGTCCATCCTCAAGACCCAGGAACCCAGTGGATGCTCAGCTGGAAAGGTCTCCAAGTCTGCTCTTGCGCCTAGATAATCATACACCATATGATGGAGACGCTGCCGAAGTTTTCTTAAACTTAACAGCCCTGGGTGCTGCTGAGGACAAAAGAACTGTTTAAAGGCGTCTGTCAGCCGGCCAACTTCTCCACCGCTCCTCCTTTGGCTGAACGATGCCTCAGAAACACGTCCAGAGAATGTTAACCTCCCAGTGTCTGGAAAGGTGGTACACAAATTTTTTTTTTTTCAAGGCCTCCTTAAGATGTTTCATCCTCTGCTCCCTCTGCAAAGGCTGGATGAGCTCTGCAACTTTACCCTTGCTACGTGGATCAAGAGGGGTAGCCAACCAGTAATTATCCCTCTCCTTGATAGCACAAATCCTTGGGTCCTTTCGCAGGCTTTGCAGAATCAGGGAGTCCATGCAACGTAAGTTGGAGGAGGCATGAGCGTCTGAGTTCTCTGGGTCACTAAGGATGAGATGACATTGTCAGCAGGAGCAACCTCACACCAACCACATACAACTCCTGGGATTTCTGGGGAATCAAAACTATCCCTTGAAGACTGCTGTATGCTAACCTCTACATCCATGCTGCCCGAAATCCTCATTCTCCTCCTCCTCTTCCTCCTGTGTGTTTTGTGGCCCTGCAGGAATGATATCTGCACAAAGGGGGCCTTTTGAGGAAAGGAAGTCCTCCTCTTCCTCCCACTGTTCTGCCTCAAGTGCCCTGTCCATGATTCCCTGCAGAGTGTGCTCCAGCAGGTAGACTAGCGGGATAGTATCACTGATGCATGCATCGTCCTGGCTCACCATCCTTGTGGCCTCCTCAAATGGTGACAGGACGATGCATGCATCCTTAATCAAAAGCCACTGACATGGCAAAAAAAGCCAAACTCCCCTGATCCTGTCCTTGTGCCATACTTACACAGGTACTCATTGATGGGCCTCTGCTGTGTTTGCAGCCGCTGCAGCATTGCCAACGTTGAGTTCCACCTGGTGGCCATGTCACAAATGAGGCGGTTGGTGGGCAGGTTGAATTCCCATAGAATGTCAGATAAGCGAGCACTGGCATTGAACAAATGGCGGAAATGGTCATAGACTTTTCTGGCCTGCCTCAGGAGATCTTGGAAGCCTGGGTATCTGCTCAAGAAATGCTGCACCACAAGATTCAGAACATGTGCCAACCATGGAACATGTGTCAAGTGTCCCTTTTGAAGGGCGGAGAGAAGGTTGGTGCCATGGTTGCATACAACCATTCCTGGCTCAAGCTGTCGTGGCGTCAACCATCTCTGAGCCTGCCCCTGCAGAGCTGACAGAATCTCTGCACCTGTGTGACTCCTATCCCCTAGACAGACCAACTGAAGGATGTACCCAAGTGACCGATGAACAATACTCTCACTGATATCTGATGTAATCTATAATCCTATAGAACAGGCATCACTAAATGGCGGACCGCGGTCCGGGTCCGGACCCAGCTAATGTCTCTTCCGGACCCCTGCGGGCCCACTCTTTAGAGTCGTTCTGCCCACAGCCATCACCACGGCCATTCTCCCAGAGCCAACAGCTGGAGGCAGGACAGCTATCGACAGAGGGCGGGGGCTACCCAAGTTAACAAGCAGGTGATTGGTTGCGAGGATACAGGGCAGTCATCGCACAAACATGCGGTTCGGACCTCTGCTGTAAGAATATTTTACTGACTGGACCTTTGTGAATTTTAATTCAATACCCCTGCTATAGAAGATCTGTGATGCTTAGAGGATGTACCCAAGTGACCGATGAACAATACTCTCACTGATATCTGATGTCATCTATAATCCTATAGAAGATCTGTGATGCCTATAGGATGTACCCAAATGGCACTGCACTGTCTGACAAAATGCAAAGAAACAAATCTCTCCCTGCCTGAAACACATTCCTGGCCCTCCCTACACTGCTAGGAATGAATCACTCACTGGCGCTGCACTGTCTGACAAAATGCAAAGAAACGAATCTCTCCTTGCCTGAAACACGTCCCTGGCCCTCCCTACACTGCTAGGAATGTCTCTCTGCACTGTCTGACAAACTCCAAAAAAAGCTACTCTCTCTCCCTGCCTCACACGCGTCCCTCTCCTGTCTCCCCGCCCGCACAATTACACTACATGCTGCGACTGTGTGGGCAGCCTTTATGTAGTGTGGGGCATGTACTTGGCCCCTGAGCCATGATTGGCTAAAGGCTGCCTGCCTTTAGTCCAATCATGGCAGAGATCATTTGATTGTCCAAAGCATGAGGTAAGGGTGCATGCTTTGGCCAATCACATAACGTGCTGAACGCGTGGCGCACGTGCAGTGGATTATGGGAATCTCAAATTTCCTGCGCAGAAGCACATTAGTTTGTCATTTGACGACCGATCGAATGACCGATGTTCAAATCGAACTTAGCCTTGACTCGAACTAGAAAGCTCATCCCTATTCTTTAGCAAGGAACATTCATTGCACATAATAATTATCATGCTACCAAAATTAGTGTGTGCTGTAAATTGCCTCCAGCATTGATCTTGTTTCTTCTTGCGGGAGGCTGCCGTTTTACTGAAGCCCAGAGCCCCAGCAATAAATTATAAAGTATCACTAAACTCATTGATTAAACGGTTTCAAAAAACAGTTGCATTCCTGGAATGCTGTCACATTTGCTTGTCTCCTGGAGTCATCACTGATCACATCTGCAGCACCATGGCAATTGCAGATCAAACAAAAGCAGCTTCCTTGGCTGTAAATGATAGAAGGGTTTAATTCTAAGTTAAGGCTATCAGAAGATTGGCCCCCATGAAATCGGCAGTGCCATAATGTTTATTAGGCGTGACATTGTGCCATTGTATGTTAAAAGTTACCTTGTTATGTTACAGATGCATTCATGAACTGTGAATGCAGATGGTAAAGCAAGAACAGTTTAGGGTGAAGGAACTAGATAAAAGAGGAAAAAAGTTGGCCAAAAAATGAACAATGTTATCGATGGAAACCATAAATTGGCATGGCAAATGTATATCTAGTCTTTTTCCATTGTCAGTTATGGAAGGAGACAAACGTGTACCTCCTAGTTCTTCCTAATCTCTGGTCGAATTACAGCAATTTACAGATATATGCGATGAAAGAGACTTATGCTGTACCATCCCATATCTGCTTATGTCGAGGGCTACAAAATAATTTGTGGGGGATGCAAAAGTTGGCACCTCCAAAAATAAAATTGTATTATTTTCTCATAATACCAACCTGCAACAAAAACTCTGTTTCTAGCAGGAGGGCACATTTCTCAAAGCACTTGGCGCACAGTAAGTGGAAAGAGGAACTTAGTTTTTTGTTTCTGGTGTGAATTTCATTATTTGTTTTTAGTGTGAACTTTGTTTCTTATTTCTGGTGTGAACTATAATACTTGTTTCTGAAGGGATCTAGTTTATGTTCCTGTGACAAGTAATAGCAACCACAGTGTGATCGGAGAACAAGCTGCATGGATGTCAATGTAGGTTTACAGGAAGATGTTCTCAGCATACAGAGCACATGTAATTTTTGCACTTTGTCATGGTAATTTTAGTCCATATCATTTTTATGCACTGTTTATATGTATGTTCTAAATATTGTACTGTATGGTTGTCCTGTCATTTACACCCCTGTTCTCTGAGAATGATGCATGTCCTCTATTTTATTGCAGCTAACACTCATTAACCAGTTGCGGACCGCACACCACATATATACTGTGGCAGCAGGGCCGTAGATACATTTGTGTTGGGGGGGGGGGGGGGTTCACCAGTAGGAACTAAGTAGAAGTCTTTTAAAAAAAAAAAACAAATTGCCCCAAATTAAAAAAATTTGGAAAAAGGAAAAAACTATGTGTTGCTCATAGTTTCAGTTTTGCCTTCTTCCAGTTCTTATGATCATTGCCCAGTTTGGTTGGCTATTGTCCAGCCAAAAGCTGGGTAGTGGCTGAAGGAAAAAAACTGACAGATCACTGTACTAAAACTCGCTGTGTTAGTACAGCGATCTCCCCAGCTGTGCTATAGTGCACCAGAACACAGTGTACATTGCCCTCAGCCATTGGACTGCCCACAGGGTGGTGTTCTGTAATAGCCAATCTTACTGGGCAGGTGCAAAGGGCACCATCTTGTGGCGGGAAGCACTCACTGATTTTTTTTGTTAACCTGGCATACCAGATAAGAGAAGCTGCATTGTGCATTGTTCATACATACAGAACATACCTCACAACTTCTGAGCTTCCGACAATGAGGACGCGCGCCGCAGCAAAAAATTGGTTAAACAAAACCTGGGCTTCCTTGTACCTATAAAATAAATTGAGGCTGGGGCCTCCATAATTGCTGTTGTGTTAGCCTGTTAGGCCCTGACTTGTAGCAATTTGGGATCTTTACTGGGCAGATGCAAAGGGCACCATCTTGTGGAAGGAAGCAGAAAAGCATACACTGATTTTTTGTTAAACAGGCATACAGAACAAAAGAGTCCATACATACAGAAAAAGAGAAGATACTTAGAATGTGGTGCACCTGGGAAACACAACAGTATCACAACAGCAATGGAAGACTCAGCCCAGCCTTAGTCGATGTCATTAAGGCCCTGTTCACATGTAGTGATTTGGGATCACGGGCTGGCAGTATCCCCGTGATTCTGCCTGCAATTTCAAATCAAACTGCAATGCTGGCAAAACGCAGCAAGTGTGTTTGTGTTCCTTTCATTTTTAGTGGCACCAAAACATAGTGTGGTTTTGGATCCTTGTGTGATAAATCGCTCAACAATCCCAGCAAAACCACACCACATTTTGGTGTCACTAAAAATGAATAGAACACAAACACACGTGCTGCGTTTTGCCAGCATTGCCGTGCGATTTAGATTGGAATCTGGGTGTGGCGGCAGGCGGAATCACAGGGATATTCTGCCCACAATCCCAAATTGCTACATGTGAACAGTCAGGGTCTACAGGCTAACACAACAGCAATTATAGAAGACTCAGCACCCAGTACCTCAATCAGCAAACGTTGCCAGCAGTTCCCACAATCTCAGATACCTAGTTATAGTATGAATCAATGACAGGAAGAAATTATGCACTGCAGTTTTAGCCTGAGGAGCACACAAGGGAAAGAGGCACACACACACACACACACACACATATATATAAACTGCACTTGGAAAACATCATTATTAAAACCACAACTAATTGGTGATATAAGCAGTGACTCTGCTCTGCTGTGAGATAATTAACACAGAATACATTCAAATACTGTATGTAACAAAAGAGCAGCGCATAAAAAAAAATAATGTGATAATAATAATAATAATAATAATGTATGCGATGCATACTAGCACCTTATGCCATTAACTTTCAGGGAGAAGATATTTTGTAGTTTACTACCACTTTAAGCTAAAACCAGTAGGCCTAGCATCACATGGAAAGGGTCAACAACTTCCTCAGCAGGACTACAATGTAGCAGGCTAGCAGCATACATTTAAATAGGGATTAATAACCTTCAGGGCAGCATTCAAATGTAGTAGCACAAAACTCCATACAGCTAAGGGTAAATCTCAGAATGTTCCCACTGTTATGTGAATGTGCAGATAGCACACACATGGGGAGAGAGAGCCTGTTCATTTGTAGGTCTCCTTCCTTTTTTCAGAACCAATCTTTGACATAAAATAGATAAGACAAGAGCAAAAAAAAAAAAAACATCCTGCCCACTGTGCTTATATTCAGAATGGCAGGATTGGCTTTTGAAAGAGATCATCAACCTTACACTCTTTTGTAAGATATCATCAACCTTACACCTATTTTACACTCTAATGTTGAGGTATGCATTGCAAGCATGAAATAAGAGGAGGATAGGAAGAGATATTATGAAAGAGTTTATAAAAACAGAAGAAAAAAACTAAACTCCAACTGTTCTAGCAGCCCTGAACGTGATCCGTGGTTGAAGTTCAGATCTAGAACACAGCACAACAGCACAGCACAGCATTTTTATGTATATTGTACATTGATGTTTTGGGGGGGGGGCTTATCTATGTCCCTGTGCGGCAGGGCAGATCGGCTGTGCAAAATCATGTACATGTACGTGATTTTGTGCATTAAATGTAGGGGACGCACGTACACCGCTCCCGCTGTGATTGGCTGCTAGGACCCGCCTATCATTCGGCAGAATGACAGAATGGCGGTCTGCCTATGTAAACAAGGCAGACCGCTGTTCTGTCAGGGAGGAAAAGAGAGATCTTGTGTTTCAGCAAAGCTGAAGTGCATCCACTCCCCCCACAGTTAGAAATCACTCCCTAGGAGGACACTTAACCCCTTGATCACCCCTGATGTTAACCCCTTCCCTGCCAGTGTCATTTATATAGTAACAGTGTTTTTTATTTAGCACTGATTACTGTATTGGTGTCACTGGTCCTTAAAAAGTGTCACGGGGTGTCAGATTGGTCCTCCACAATGCCGCAGTCCCGCTAAAAATCGCTGATCGCCGCCATTACTAGTAAAACCAAAAAAAAAAAAATGTATCCCATAGTTTGTAGATGCAATAACTTTTGCGCAAACCAATCAGTATACACTTATTAGGATTTTTTTTACCAAAAATATGTAGCAGAATACATATTGTCCTAAACTGATGAAAAAATTAGATTTTTTTTTATTGGGAATGTTTTATAGCAGAAAGTAAAAAATACTGTTTTTTTTTGTTTATGGTGTATAAAAAAAAAAACGCAGAGGTGATTAAATACCACCAAAAGAAAGCTCTGTTTGTGGGGAACAAAAAACATCATTTTTTTTTTATATTTTTAAATATTTTTACATGTTTAAAGAATATAAAAGCAAGCATCGAATGCATAAATGCTAACCCAGGAAGTAGGCAGACTTCACAAAATTTTAAATGGGTGAAAGACATAGTAGGGAAAAGGGAGGAAGGGTACAAAAAAAAAAAAGGGGGGGGGGGGGAATAGGGAGGGAAGCATGTTTAACCAACATTGTGCAAATATAGACTTAATACTCTATAAAACACTGTCAGGAGTGGAAGCATAAGTACAATCTAGTGCGGAACATTAAGTGGTACTGTATATAGCAACTTGAACACAAACAGATCTGGGACTCTAGCTAGTGAAGAGGTCCTAAAGGATTTGGGGGATCAAGAAAGGAAGATACAAGGGGCTGGTCAGGATCAAGAACTCTAAGCCTGCCCAAAGAGTTGGAGAGATCTCTTTTCAAATACCATTCAGTAAAGCAGAAAGGGCGCATAGTAGAAGAAAGTCCCTCCTGAGAAAACGTGTACTCCATAAAGTACCACCACCTAGCGAAAAAGTTCTGTACGATGGTGTCTAATTTCTCTGGGTTGAAATGTGACAGTAGAGCTTGTTTGACAGCCATGAGACTAGGAGGCGAGGAAAGGATCCAATTGCACATAATTGATATGCGGGCTCCTAATAAGCAGATATGGGCCCAGTGTGGGAGGGTCGGCGGAGTTGAAGACTGAAGCAGGGTAGCTGACACTTCGCAGCCAAAGAGGCACAGTAAGGGGTCCTTAGGTAGTTTCACTTTGAGAACTTTAGTGATATATCCAAGTACAGAGTCCCAGAAAGTAGAAATAGATGAGCATTCCAAGAGACAATGAAGTAGCATGGGCTGTTGTAGTGAGCACCAAGGACACTGTGATTGTGAAGGATCTGCAGGGTTGGTGCGGAAAGGGTAGTAGGCTCTGTGAAAATATTTAAATTGAGTATCTCGCCAGGTTTCTGATAGGATAAGCTTGCAGATCTTGTGATAGCCCGCCAGAAGTTTTTCAGGAGCATCAGGATAATTAAGGATAGAAGTCCATTTCCGAAATGAAGCAAGATGATATTTTGCCGAATGATGAGTAATGAGATAGGAATATACACTAGATATAGAGTATTCATCCCAATGAATAACCCCCTTGATAAATGTTCTTTGGAGAGGGTCTTGTTTAGGTCTGTAGCAGGTTCGTTGGTAGCTGAGTAGTTGATGGTAATGAAAGATGTGGGTCTGTTCTAAGGAGTATTCTTGGGAAAGATCAGAGAATGGCTTGACAACACTGGGGGTACCTTTGTACAATAAGGCCTCCTTGATGAGGCTAAAGTTCCTCCATTGAGCCAAGACTTTGTACTCATTAGCCAGAGAAAACGTGGGGTTTCCATGAATGGGTAAGTATCGAGAGATGGAAAACAAATAGTGCAGCGCTATCATGAAAAATGAAACATATGTAAAAACATATATATAGTGAGTATCAAAAATAACCCAATAATTGGTGCAACTCCAAATCAACAAAGTGACCAAAAAGTGCAGACATAATCAATATTCAATGTGCATATAAAGTGAAAAACAGTCCAAAAAGTCCAAAGGCATATATGCAAGATCCAAAGTGAGTGATGAAAAAGGGAGATGTTGAGTTACCAAGAGGAAAAATGACTGGAAAAACACCCATGACAAATCAGCTGTAATGGCTGCTTACCAGAAGGGTCGGCCCCCAAGTTAATAGTCAGGCCACATACGCTGGGATTTATATCTGAGACACTCCTCCTAGTATGATCCTTAGGTAGGGCAATCAATCTTTCCCAGGTCAGGTTAAGCACGGTCCGAGTACATATAAGCCACATATATGGGAAAAGAGACACGAAGACCCATAGTGTAAACCAGTAAAGATGAACAGTGTGATTTATTAAAGGTTCCACTTACATCCAAAAAGTAAAGAAATCGCATCGATACAGCATGTAAATCCGCGGCGTCCCACGTGTAGTACACAAGCCAGGCTTCAAGGGGCGTGGTAGTTGAGCGCCAGGTACCGCCCGACCGGTTTCGTCAAACGTGACGTCGTCCGGGTGTGGTTACCTGACGCTCACAGCACACCTGTATATCCCCAGAAGGCGGTCACGTCTCCGCGTCATTAGCCAATCGCAGCAAATTAGGGCGGAAGTCACAGCGGCGCCATGCACCTTGTGGGCAATGTAATAAAAGAGCTAAAACAATAAATGGAAAAAACAAGTGGTCCACGGCGAAAAAGCAATTCCGAGTGAAGGGAAGCGCATACCTATATGATATGAGTGGACCAAATAAAAACAATAGATGTGTAATACTGATTGTCTATGTGTACTCTGTGACCAATGGAACACGGTATAATACCGATTATCCATAGACATATTATGATTCATGGAACATACTTTAAAATCAGTATTCTTTAATTTATAAGTGAAGTAAAAAAACGGTCAGATAAAACTAACAATTAATTATTACAAAAGCATAAATAACATTTGACATTTAATTTAGCACTGTAAAAATACTCCATCTAGTGGGGAATAATTATACCAAATACCTTATTATACCAAGCATTATTCCATGACCGTTCTTTTTAAAATTTAATATTAAGGTGCATGTAGCTAGCTGTGATATCCTCTAATTTAAAAACATTTTAAATTCAATTAATAGAAAAAAAGCACATCAATAAAACCTCAATATATAAAAACTCATTATATAAAATGACATAAATGGTACATAAAACATTCAGGATAGCAGCATAAATATGAAGGTTCAGTAGTAACCACATAGGACCTCAGAATAAGATATACACTAACTATTGTTGATGAAACAATTAATGTCCCATTCAACATTTAATCCGTGAGGGACATATGTTTTGAGAATATATATCCATTGTGTCTCGGCACGGGATAATTCTCTTTTGATGTTGGCTCCTCTCCAATTAGGAATATAACGATCAAAGGCTACAAACAAAGTTTTCTTGGGGTTCCTACGGCGGCACATGTCAAAATGTTTTGAGACACTGTGACCCGGGAACCCCTTCCGAATGTTGGCTACATGTTCGCCCATGCGTATTTGCATATTCCGCAGGGTTCGGCCAATATATTGTTTGCCACAACAACACTGTAACATGTATACAACATTGGGAGTGGAGCAGGTGATAAAAGAATTGATATAATACTCTCTACCAGTACTGTTATATCTAATCTTTTCTATCTTCCTTCCCTTAAATGTATTAAGGGTACAGATGTTAAATTTTTTACATGGATAAAAACCTTTAAACTCGGGAAAGAATAAGGGTCTGATGGGTTTTTCAATCACGTTACGAGCTATTTGGTTTCTTAAGGACGGGGCTCCTCTGAAAATTACATTAGGTTGTTCAGGGAGGGCTGGACCTAGAACTTGATCATTTTTAACTACTGACCAATGCTTACGTATTATTTTCTTGATCAGATAATACTGCGTAGAAAAAGATGTGACAAAACAGTTTTTAAAAGTTTTGTTATCTTGCTCATTCTGAATTTTGGGAGCCAATAAAGTTGACCTATCTAGATTAGCAACTTCCCTAATAGTTGTATCTAGGGTGTCTTGTGTATAACCCTTGTCTACAAATTTTTTTCTTAAATCTGAAGCCTGTGTCAAGAAGTCTCCCAAATGGGTACAGTTTTGCCGCAACCTCATAAACTGCCCCTTGGGGACTGCTTTTAACCATGAATTGTGGTGGCAGCTGTCTTGTTTAGGTCTGTTGCAGGTCCGTTGGTAGCTGAGTAGTTGATGGTAATGAAAGATGTGGGTCTGTTCTAAGGAGTATTCTTAGGAAAGATCAGAGAATGGCTTGACAACACTGGGGGTACCTTTGTACAATAAGGCCTCCTTGATGAGGCTAAAGTTCCTCCATTGAGCAAAGACCTTGTACACATTAGCTGGAGAAAACGTGGGGCTTCCATGAATGGGTGAGTATCGAGAGATGGAAAACAAATAGTGCAGCGCTATCATGAAAAATGAAACATATGTAAAAACATATATATAGTGAGTATCAAAAATAACCCAAAAATTGGTGCAACTCCAAATCAACAAAGTGACCAAAAAGCGAAGACATAATCAATATTCAATTTGCATATAAAGTGAAAAACAGTCCAAAAAGTCCAAAGGCATATATGCAAGATCCAAAGTGAGTGATGAAAAAGGGAGATGTTGAGTTCCCAAGAGGAAAAATGACTGGAAAAACACCCGTGACAAATCAGCTGTAATGGCTGCTTATCAGAAGGGTCAGCCCCCAAGTTAATGGTCAGGTCACATACGCTGGGATTTATATCTGAGACACTCCTCTTAGTATGATCCTTAGGTAGGGTAATCAATCTTTCCCAGGTCAGGTTAAGCACGGTCCGAGTACATATAAGCCACATATATGGGAAAAGAGACACGAAGACCCATAGTGTAAACCAGTAAAGATGAACAGTGTGATTTATTAAAGGTTCCACTTACATCCAAAAAGTAAAGAAATCGCATCGATACAGCATGTAAATCCGCGGCGTCCCACGTGTAGTACACAAGCCAGGCTTCAAGGGGCGTGGTAGTTGAGCGCCAGGTACCGCCCGACCGGTTTAGTCAAACGTGACGTCAACCGGGCGTGGTTACCCGATGCTCACAGCACGCCTGTATATACCCAGGAGGCGGTCACGTCTCCGCTTCATTAGCCAATCGCGGCAAATTAGGACGGAAGTCACAGCGGCGCCATGCACCTTGTGGGCAATGTAATAAAAGAGCTAAAACAATAAATGGAAAAAACAAGTGGTCCACGGCGAAAAAGCAATTCCGGGTGAAGGGAAGCGCATACCTATATATGAGTGGACCAATTAAAAACAATAGATGTGTAATACTGATTGTCTATGTGTACTCTGTGACCAATGGAACACGGTATAATATCGATTATCCATAGACATATTATGATTCATGGAACATACTTTAAAATCAGTATTCTTTAAGTTATAAGTGAAGTAAAAAAACGGTCAGATAAAACTAACAATTAATTATTACAAAAGCATAAATAACAATTGACATTTAATTTAGCATTGTAAAAACACTCCATCTAGTGGGGAATAATTATACCAAATACCTTATTATACCAAGCATTATTCCATGACCGTTCTTTTTAAAATTTAATATTAAGGTGCATGTAGCTAGCTGTGATATCCCCTAATTTAAAAACATTTTAAATTCAATCAATAGAAAAAAAGAACATCAATAAAACCTCAATATATAAAAACTCATTATATAAAATGACATAAATGGTACATAAAACATTCAGGATAGCAGCATAAATATGAAGGTTCAGTAGTAACCACATAGGACCTCAGAATAAGATATAGACTAACTATTGTTGATGAAACAATTAATGTCCCATTCAACATTTAATCCGCGAGGGACATATGTTTTGAGAATATATATCCATCGTGTCTCGGCACGGGATAATTCTCTTTTGATGTTGGCTCCTCTCCAATTAGGAATATAAGATCAAAGGCTACAAACAAAGTTTTCTTGGGGTTCCTACGGTGGCACATGTCAAAATGTTTTGAGACACTCTGACCCGGGAACCCCTTCCGAATGTTGGCTACATGTTCGCCCATGCGTATTTGCATATTCCGCAGGGTCCGGCCAATATATTGTTTGCCACAACAACACTGTAACATGTATACAACATTGGGAGTGGAGCAGGTGATAAAAGAATTGATAGAATACTCTCTACCAGTACTGTTATATCTAATCTTTTCTATCTTCCTTCCCTTAAATGTATTAAGGGTACAGATGTTAAATTTTTTACATGGCTAAAAACCTTTAAACTCGGGAAAGAATAAGGGTCTGGCGGGTTTTTCAATCACGTTACGAGCTATTTGGTTTCTTAAGGACGGGGCTCCTCTGAAAATTACATTAGGTTGTTCAGGGAGGGCTGGACCTAGAACTTGATAATTTTTAACTACTGACCAATGCTTACGTATTATTTTCTTGATCAGATAATACTGCGTAGAAAAAGATGTGACAAAACAGTTTTTAAAAGTTTTGTTATCTTGCTCATTCCGGATTTTGGGAGCCAATAAAGTTGACCTATCTAGATTAGCAACTTCCCTAATAGTTGTATCTAGGGTGTCTTGTGTATAACCCTTGTCTACAAATTTTGTTCTTAAATCTGAAGCCTGTGTCAAGAAGTCTCCCAAATGGGTACAGTTTCGCCGCAACCTCATAAACTGCCCCTTGGGGACTGCTTTTAACCATGAATTGTGGTGGCAGTTGTCCTTGGGAATGAACCCGTTACGATCTGTTTTTTAAAAAAAGGTTGAAGTGACAAGTCTATCGCCATCCACCATCAGATTCAGATCAAGAAAGTTAATCTGTGTGGTGCTGCTGGTACAATCCAACTTGATTCCTCTGTCATTGACATTTAAACTGGACATGAAGGAATCAAGGGATGTTTGGTCACCGTCCCATAGGAGGAGGATGTCATCTATATACCTCCACCACAGAACAAGCTGTGGCGGCCGGTCCCCATAGATGACATCCTCCTCCTACCTGGCCAT